>NC_071262.1:19196967-19541134 GCF_023375685.1 Ictalurus furcatus
AAACAAACTAGTACAACAGTGTTGAAAAAGTATCATAAACTCTTTATTTTCACTAAATATAACTGGGATTTAACTTGACAAACACTAACAGCTTAACATACAGACCATATACACAGCATGTAATATGTGTATTATTAAGTCCTGAGACTGGAGATTTTACAAACAAAGTATTAAAAAGGAAGTTTTTAGTATTGACAAAAACATTTTTTTGGTTTGACTTTGGTTTAGCAGCTAAACTGTAAATCAACTCAATGCTTGAAATATTGCAAAGCAAAATTACCACATTTTTTTGCACATAAATTTAGTGCCATGTGTCAATGGATTTTCATTACTGGTCCTTCCTACCAAATGGCAGAAATACTGTAACAGGATGGTGGCAGAGTCTATTTCATGGAAGACTGCGACACAAAGGGCAGTTCCTTGATCACGGTCATGTGACCTGTTGCATAATTTCTGTGTCGTCATCTCAGGATGTGCAGATTAGCTGAGATGATAAGAAGCTGGATAATATTAGTAATGAGTGAGCTGTAGATTCTGTCTCCTAGAGAAAATATCTACATAATTTATGGCGTAGGCTACAAATCATTTTATATTGGAAAGTAGCAAACACGCTTTTTTTTGTTTGTTTGTTTGGGGGTTTTTTTTGTACCAAATAACATCAATATGTACAGTATTTTTACCAAGGGCATTAGCTGAACTGTTAATCATCCAGGGCTGAACCCAGATTCTTCTCCATCAAAAAACCTTTTTAAATGTTCTTCTAAATAGACTGTTTGCATGCATTTTTTTTTTCTTTCATGTGAGGGCTAATTGCTTAAAAAATGTGAAAATTGGACAAAAAGTTGGATTTATTATAAAACTTGCCTCCGGGTTGGCACCCTGTACAGGGTGTACCCCGGCTTGTGCCCGATGCTCCCTGGGATAGGCTCCAGGTTCCCCGTAACCCTGAAGAAGGATAAGCGGTATTGAAGATGGATGGATGGATAGATGGACTTGCCTCAGGTGTTATCACTGTTTGCAGGACTACCAGACAGATAAAATATCAAACATTTTGGCTATCTAACACGATACTGGGCTAGTTTGGTGTCGCTAGCCGTGGGGAGCTACAAGTAAGCTATCACTGTATGGGTTTAGCTACTATAGTGCCATCCATGCGGAGTACCTTATCTGTCCTTATGCTCCGCTTATGTCATGTTAATGTAACTTATAAATATTCACAAACTCATATAGACATTTACCCACCTTGTTTTCCTGCTCAGCATCAGAGGATGATAGTGTTTCAGTTTCAACCCATTTACTGGATAAAAAAAAAAAATTTTTCCTCACACTGACTGTGTGAGCTAGCGTTTGGCAGAATTGAGAGACTGTCAGCCAATAAGACATGAGTGTTTCCACGTATTTTCCTGTAAACCCAGTCTGATTGGTCTCACCTCCGTTCACTGAAGATGTAAAATTACAGGCGTCTTCTTTTACTTACGTTCAGTTATGTAATGACAAACCACTCCAAATGGAGAATTATTCGGGGCGGAAGAAAAAAATCTTCAGTGCTACAGCCCTGAATGCCCAGGCTAGGTTACACCCCTGGTTTTTACTGCATTTTAGTACATTGTGTCTGAAGTCTATTTCCAAGGCTAAGGTAGTTAACAATTAAGGCAAGTTTATAGCTACCAGTTTTGGTACCAGCATTGCGCAAACTGCATGTTTAAATCATTACACTCACCTTTAAAAAAATTATCTGGCTCATTAATCTCATAATAAAACAACTGTTTTGTGCTTAGGAAGAAAGTGATTCAGCTTCAAGATGGCTGCAAGAGGGATTTTAGCTATGTGATTTTTTTTTTTTTTTTGGTGGGAGTAGTTATTTTTACATAATCTCAGGTGGATTTTTCTCCATGAAGACCACTGGATGGCAGGCTACTGCAGGGTTTAAGACACCAGATCCATTGGACGTAGCGTAAACATCAGTAATTTAACTATAAAACAGAGTATTTTATACACCTGTAAAGTGGCAAGTCATTAAAACCTGAATAACTGTAAATTTGATCAGTAATGATTTCCATTACTAAATGACTGACATGGTTCAGTTTCACATGCTGGGATGACTCTAGTCTTTTAGAGAAAGTGTTCGAATTACTACTGTTTTCTTGTTTAAAAAAATAATCTAAGAATCAATCTTTCTAAAAACTATAATAATGTAACCATAAAATAAATAAGTGATTAAAATAAGATAATATAGGAATAAGGAAGTGGGTAAAGACGGGAACTGTAGCTTAAAGTGTAATTATTATTTCAACTGTAAATAATATAAAAATTAATTCCAAAATTGAAAACAAACAAACTGATAAATCAACCAATCAATAAATAAATAATAGAACAGACATAAAGCTTGAGAAAAGCAAAAGTATAAATTTTAAAATATTTATTTATTTATTTTTACCATTTCAGGATGATGTAACTGTTGCTTTGGGTAAATCACACTCGGTTGTTTTATTGCAGTTTACTTCACATATATTTAAATCCCAGATTTTGAGGCTGAACCCTTATTTACAGAGTTATGCTGCCAAAAAATAGAGACAAAAATTGACATAAAAGGAACAGAATGCATAACATCACCAAATAATACATGAGCAGGGTTTATGCTGGGTTTTGGTCTTCTCTGGTGTTTCTGTAGGCAAAATTTTCATCATCTCCCCTGTACATCAGAGAAACGAGGTCAGCGCAATGTAGGCCAGAAGCATAGCTGCCATTCTGTGGGCAAACTTAAACACAGAACACTCTCTATTTCTCTCTCATACACACCGAGGGAGACAGCATCGTTTTTAGACATCTCACAGGTCAAAATAAGGAGATCAATGACCCAGTGCTGTTGTGATGAAGGATAGTTTTATCTCACCTATAGAAATATTTTCAGCTGACACTTTGTTCTTATAAATCTCATCGCTCAAATGGAAGAAAGCGTCTATACACAACAAGGTTCCAGAGCTAGTGATGCCTGATACAAATCTTTGTTTCTATTTGAAAAAGGTTCTATCTTGATTCGGAGAAACACATTTGTCAAGGAGTGAAAACACATTCCAGCCATTTACTGAAGACAGGCCCAATATTAATGGGTAGAGATGGTATATAATACACAAGGCATTTCTTATTGTACTACTTCAAATGACCCCCCATCACCTGTGTTTCTACACGCACCGTCAAGACCTACTTTTGAAGCTTGAGCACGTTGTGAATAATTACTGTTGTAGTGGAGGAATGATTCTGTCCCAAATCTCTTACATCACGTCTGACACTGACAAAGCTAGGTGAAGGTAAAAAGAGACAAACAGATAAAGAAATGTGAGTGTAAAGGAATGAGGGCAAAAACCGATCGACAGTAGGATCAAACCGAGCTCAGGGTGATTGCCAGTGTGCCAAGGAAGTCGAGTGAGGAAGCTTGCTCCAGCTGTGTAGTGTAAATTTCCAACTCCCATCTGTCATACACACAGTCTGTCCTTACAGTGATTATCAAGTATGATCACACAGGCTTATCTGTATTAAAACATCAAGCCAGAAAAACAATAAGAAAGAAAGACAGATTGCTAACAAGTGTTTATATATATATATTGTGTGTGTTTATATATATATATATATATATATATATATATATATATATATATATATATATATATATATATATATATATATATATATATATATATGTGTGTGTGTGTGTGTGTGTGTGTGTGTGTGTGTGTGTGTGTATACATATGGCACATGATGGAGGTCCTGAAATTCACAGGTCAAATATCATCCAGATAAACTCAAGTAGCTACCAGAAGCAAATCAAAGACATGTCTTTCAAGTCCCATGTCCTGTCCCCTTAAGTGAATAGTTTTTTCTGCCATTTTATTTGTGTTAGGTCTAACTGCTGTTATATCTAAAACAAAAACAAAAAAAAACATAAATGTGTAGTTTTTAGGTATCTCGCATATAGCTAAAAATCGTAAATGCTATGACTAAACAGTAAATATTGGTGCCTCTGGAACAATTAGAGCACTTTTTAGATTATATAGTATGATGTTGCACCAACATTAAAATGTAAATAAATAAACAAATAAATTTGCACCTAGTGCTGTTTCTTGAGTTCAAGAGTGACAAGGAACCTCTCCATTTTTACAAGGCATTCAAAATCGCAGCTTTGTTCTACATCACAAGTAGGATACATTTGCATATTATGTGCATACTCACTATGTTTTCAGTCAACAGAGTGCAAGCAAATGGTTCGTGTTGGGGAAAAAAACAACTTATGTACTACTAGTGTAAACCTTGAAGTGTCAATAAACAACATGCAGATTTAAAAAATCTCCTTGTGAACATGTGATTATATATAGTTTATGTGACTTTTCTGTAAGGAATTTGAACAACTTAAGTATCCAACTCCAATTAGGTTGGAGTGAATGTAAGTCTTAAGAAAAAAACAGTCTTCCACACACTATAACATTTTGCTTCTTCTTTCTCATAATATACATCTAATATTGTCCTTTTGCACATTTTTCTGGGCACAAGCTTCAGAATCCTGATAGTTGCAATCTGTGTGGCTCTCTTGATGCCAGTTTCTGATTCAAACCTTTTTTTCACATCTTGTCTCTAAAGGTTATCCAACAATTTTGTTTAACACAGCACCCGGCAAACAAGAAATTCTACCACATTTTCCCAGCATGCTCCTGAAAAGGTATGTGCTTGGTCGTTTTCAGCGTCACTCAAACACCCTCTCGCTGTAAAAGTAGGCAGGGCTTGGCCATGTTATGTGATGAAATGTACCAGACTCTCTGGTAAAAGCTAGAGTCCTGGTTTGTGATACTACAAGGTCACTTGAGAAGCAGCAGCTATGAGTGAACTGATGATTATTAATGAATATAGGAGTGGTCTGCTAATGGATATCAATGTGTAGTTAGAGGACCTAGTGGACATGAAAGCGAGAGGCAGAGACCAACACAAATTGCCAGAAATCAATACAATATAGCATTTGAATCTCAGGTGTATCCTATACTGTGTGTGAGTGGGTGTGCGCGTCCTTCTGTGCTGTTTATATTTGCTCTAGATTTTCTTTTTAGAGTTCATATCCCTCCTCCTCCCTCAGTGCATATCTAACTCTCACAGTATCTGGGCATCACTCCCTCTAACACCGCTGAGCGCTCCCTCACTCCCTTCCTGAATCCCTCCCTCTCTCACATCCTCCCTCCCTCCCTCCCTTGATCCCTCTCTCCACACAGACCCTGGCTGTTCGCGCCCAGTTTTGGTTGGATTTGTGGACTTTGCGCTGCTTGTCAACGCAGGGATGCTGTTACCGAGTGTGTGAGAGTGCCTGCAGCTGTGGGTGAGTGCTGCTCTTCTTTTACTGTATCTAGCTTTCCTTCTTGGTCTTGATGCAGTAGTTTGATTTCACAGCAATATCATTATCACAGTGTTGAATGAACACCTGCAGTACTGTATTAGAGCCTACACTTGTAGGTGTTCATTCATCACTCAGGATCTTTACTGCACTGTTTGCATAGCAGCTTGTGTACTTTCTCCACATGTAGTTTGCTAATCTACAAAAACTTACCCCATTTCTGCCCAGTATAAATTGCAATGCTGCAAAAGTGCAGCACAGTTTATAGTACATCCATACAGTAACTTTATACTGTTGTGGCACATGCTTTGTTTCATAATTCCTATTTTTATCCTGAATCGATTGATTCTGGAAGGTCTTCAAAGTCTTCATTATTTATTTTGCACTGTTTATTGCAAAGTGATATCAAAACATTGTCATTTTTCTGCATAATCTCCTTTTCGTTGATGCAAACGTACCAGAGTCTACATTCCTTTAGAAAAAAAAAAATCAATTGAATCTTAATTTATGTCACACTTTTAAGGTTTCCAGTTGACTCACCCTCCTACTTTTTGTCTTAACAATCTTATGAAATATGATCTGGACAAGGCGTAGAAACTGTATAGTAGGCTTAATTTTTTTTGTGCTAGGAAAGATCAGTATTTGTTTTTTTTTTATCGTGTTGTAAATTGTGTTTTGGAGTCTCTGGGTCTATAGCTTCCCTTATTTACTGTCTCCTCCTTAGGGAATAAGAGGAAATGAGCATCCTGCTGTGCTGAGGATGGGGAGACTAATTTAATACTGATTCAGTGATATTGCAAGATAAATTGCTTAAATTGCAGATACATTTTTTAAAAAAAACTGCTTACACTGCGCGGTTCATTGAGAATGCTTTTAATGAGACATGTATTTACTATTTTATCTATTTTTTTTCATATATTATTACTATTGCTGCTACTATGCTGGATTACAACATTAAACATGATCAAGACGTCATCAAGGCTTATTAAGTGTCATAGCAGTGTTTATGTGTTGATGTAAAACAAATATCAGATCATTAGTAAGTCTCCTACATTGTTTCTTATTTAACCAAGCTATATACATATGCGTACATCTTTAGTGACTGATTGTAGTTGACCACATTCCTTTCAAGAGGCATGCAAGGGCGAAAGTTGAATAATAATTTTAAAAAATCATTTATTTAATCACCTACCCTTAAAACAATATCCGAGCTTCATTTCCTTTCAGTCAATCAGTCATTTCAATCATTAGATTTTAAAACACCTGTAGTTTATTATGTGTTATTATGGTTTATATCGCAGCACTGTTGAAGTCTCGGTTCTGATTGGTCAGAAGGTGTTGATTCATTTTCATTAAAAGCAGCTCAGACAGCTTTTCTGGCTGCAAGGCAAACCATACGTTTATATTAACGCGCTTGTTCTAATGTGTTATTGTTTCTATAGTAACCACATTTTCCAAGGGACTTGTATGGTGGAAGCTCCACATAATCTAAGGCTAATACTTAACAGATTAAATACTTGTTATTTAACAATGAAAAACTCATAATCGTTGATATGGTTTAGTTTTCTGTAAGGATATGTTTATGTAACTTTTACGGAAGGAGTCTCCAGCGTCAGAGCTTTGTAACAGTCAGTAGGTTTTCAGCTACAGGAAAGTCTTCAGGACAGAGGAGTATACGATTTATGGTTTACGATTTGAGTATACGAGTTACGATCTTAGTAACATCATGAGATAGATAGATAGATAGATAGAGAGAGAGAGAGAGAGAGTTGTTAATAATAGCTGTTATAAGTGAGAACAGGAACTAACTTGTTTCATGGGGGTTCTACGACATTAAATGTAACTATAAACAGATAAAATGTATTATGACATTATTTAAGTAATAAAAATTGAAATAATGGCTGCAACTTGCTGAGGTTTAAGATTACTTTGTGACATGGTGCTATCAGAAAATAATCAACTTTAGAGTGGTAACAGTAACTCTGTTTTGTGTCAGTCCACATCACACCACCCCGTCACTGATTATTTTTCTATCACAGCATGCCCCCAAGTGTGTTATTCCTTACTTAATCACTATTAATGCCACATACCAAAGCAAAATGATACAGAATTTCAGTCAAATAAAATAAGCTAAATCTTTATGGATCTTATGAACTAGTCATGATCAGATTCTCATCTGACTCTAAATGAATGCTTTAATAAAGGCAGGTGCAATTGGAGGGTAAAACTATGTAGATAAAATACTCATAGACTGTGCTAAAGTTAACTGTAAAAAAAATAAAGCAAATATATAGGGATTTTCAGTTTAGGTGTGATTTTGATTGTTTTATTAGAATAAAGTCATTACACACGGCGGGATCCGGATCGTGCTTTTATATGCTGGGGTAGTGTGATACAGCTGATCAAGCTGGAAGTGTGTTATTCCACTTATAACACAGTGATTTTCCAAGATTACATTTTTTAAAATATACTGTATTATTATATTGATGTTGTTTATTAATATACAACACTTTGTGATTTTAACTGTATGTAGTTACATTTAATGTAATGGAAGGTCCATGTTCCTGTCATCACTTGCATTATAGATAGCTCTAAACAGTCATTCAGCTCTCCAGCTGAATTAATCTCTTGACGTTAATGAGACCCCGGCTTGTTATGTGACTGAGAAACCAGAAAGCATAAACTCCACATTCCACATTAGGAAACCACTGACTGTTACAAAGTGCTGACACTGGACACTCCTCCCGTAAATAATTAATACTGTAAACCTCCCTTTAATGAAAATGTCACCATATACAGTAAATTATATGTTTTCTTTTTTTTTTAATGTTTATTATTAGACTTAGATTATGTGTCCCTGTGAGCTGTTACTATAGAAACAATATAGAAACATAATTTTAGAATGAAAGCGTTAATAGAAACCTTTGATTTGAATTACAGCTGGCACTGCTGTCAAAAAACAAAAATCAACACCTTCTGATTCAAGAATTCAACCATTCTGCGGTATATTTAATTATCGTTTCTGGATTCATTTATACCTATTCCTTGGTTACATTTTCTAAATTTAGAATATTTCAAATTATGTAATTTAAACAATTTAAAATGCTAATATATAGGGTTTTCAAAAAAACTTTGACTAGCAGTGTAAATGATAAGCGTGATAAGAATGAATATAAATGTAGATGTGTTTCATGTACATGCTATGCATTTATGTTAAACCAGGCATGTTAAATGCATGTAAATAAGGGGCTGTTGGGTGAGCAAATTCATCCGCTCTGCTCAAATCGGCACTTATTTTGATATCTAATCAATCAGCTGTGGAATACTTCATCCATGATTCTTATATATGCTTTAATTTATGATTCTTTCCAGCCATTTCTGCTGGTTTTGGACCTTCAGAATTTCTTTCAAGGTGTTCAGTTCAGTCCATTATAACACACTGCATCCTTTGTAGAAGGTGAATCCCACAATTTAAAGCCTCTCGACGTGTTTATCAGCGTCCTCACAAAGTCACCCGTCCTGCTGTGACGCATATAGCTTACATGTTATAAACCTGCTCATACTAAAGCCAATTCAGGTGATTAATACTCAATTTTACAGACATCACAGTAGATAAATGATAAATGATTCTTATCTGATTTAGACATTTATGAAGGTATCAGATGATAAATGACTGTATTTAAATCAAGGGCTGCAGTATCTTGTTTGCACCTTCAGAAATAGTGAAGCTTAAGCATGATATTGGAGAGATGTTTGAGTTCGCTGTCAATTTAAGCACGCTTTGTTCTTGCTCTATATCTTTCCCTGTTATGTAGTACGGCTTTGATAGTGATTGCGTGAGCCCCTTTAGGGTTTAAAGTTGTTTTTTTTTCAGTATTTTTATTTGTTGAACAAACATTAGGAAAATAAATAAAGCTAGAGAAAAATTTATGAGACATTTACCATGAAATCTGCTTCGTACATATTTAATAGGAGTGTAATGATTCATAGTGAAACGATGCATCGAGATACAATAATGTCACAATGTTCAACATGGAAATGTGCAATCTGTAGTGTAGAAATCAGCATTCTTCAGCAATCAATTTCACATGTAATACACTAGCATTGTTTGAACAGAAAAAGGACCTATGTTCCACAACCCAAAGTTGACATATATAGAGTGCATGCTGGTCATGTGATCATGTTCTTTTATGGAGAGCCTGTGAGCTCTGCAATTCTTTGATTGCAATGACCACCACACATTAGACTTTATACTGTTAAAAAGGGCTCTTCAGTAGCTTTCAAATATCACCAAGGACCCTGGAATAAAGCCAGTTTAGCTGACTTTGGAGCTCTATTTGTGCTACAGGGCTCATTATGTCATTTTCCCTTTCTTTACTGAGTCAAAATTTTTGGGAGAATTTATAGATTTATTTTTCAGATATGGTGAAGCTAGCTGTAGTACATTTTGTTTCTAATATTAAACCTTTGTTTCTAGCGATTTTTGATTCATGTAGTTTCATACAGACAAAAATGCACACTGTTTTACATTGTTTATGATTCAGAAATGAAAAATACATTTTTGCAGTCATACACTTCTTTCAGATTTTGTTCAAAATATTATGAGAATCGAATCGAATTGAAATAATGAGCAGATTGTATCAATACACCCCTAACATTTAATATAGCTTTAGTGTATGTGATAACTATTTGATGGATAACCTCCTGTTTGAAATTGCACTGAAACATTCCGATTGCATTTGACTCTTTTGGTATCCCAGAGGGCTGCACAACACATTGGAAAATTGATGCTTGGTCTTTTTAAGAGACTAGTTTTTAGGTCAGCATTATACAGACACAATGTATTATGCACACTGTGTTTCCTTCTCCTTCCTCCTGCTTGGGATGTGGGTCTCCTGGGCTTTCTGAGCTGTAACTCCATAGCAACGAAGGAGACAAATGCCACCGGTGACATCTCGGAGCGTAATCAGAGTCACATTGCATTGTGCCGCAATGTTGAGCCTCTGGAGTTCAAAGACATTTTAATTGGGTTTCTAGCCACCTGGATATGTTGTACCAATTTTGAATTTGCCTGTAAGAAAACTTAAATGGAACAGACAAAAACTCAAAAAGCACCTACATTTTGCAAGATTTTGCATGATAAAAAAAACTATACAGAGACGATGATGTGGATGATGTTTGTAATACTCTTAGTGTGTCATTCACACTAATAAAGTGCATGGCAAGTCTGATAAAAGAGAATAATTACAAAACGTACACAAATTTAATGTACCAGAGTACACAATATAAGGAGCTAAGACCAAGAAAGAGAAATGGAAATAGATAAAACAAAACTAGATTAGGGAAAGTCACAGCTTGGTAATGCAGCTTTGGAGCTATAGACATACAATAGAGTGCCCTCTACTAATATTGGCACCCTTGGCAAATATGAGCAAAGAAGGCTGTGAAAATTTTTCTTTATTGTTTAACCTTTTGATCTTTAAAAAATTTTTAAAAATTTCCAAAAATACTCTGCTCTCATGGATATCAAACAATTGCAAGCAAAACACAGGTTTATATATATAAAAAAATTTGTTAAATATAGGTGTGCAACAATTATTGGCACCCTTTTAGTCAATACTTTGTGCTACCTCCCTTTATAAAGATAACATCTCTGAGTCTTCTCCTATAATGCCTGATGAGCTTGGAGAATACATGGCAAGGGATCTGAGACCATTCTTCCATACAGAATCTCTCCAGATCCTTCAAATTTCAAGGTCCACACTGGTGGACTCTCCTCTTTAGTTCACCCCAGAGGTTTTCTATGGGATTCAAGTACAGGGGACTGGGACGGTCATGGCAGGACCTTGATTTTGTGGTCAGTAAACCATTTTTGTGTTGATCTTGATGTATGTTTTGGATCATTGTCCTGCTGGAAGATCCAACGATGGTCCATGATGCAATGTATCTTAACAAAATGTCCAGGTCCTCTGGCAGAACAACAGCAGCACCATATTTAACCGTGGGCATGAAGTACTTTTCCATATGGCTAACTCTCTGTGTGCACCAAAATCACCTCTGATGTTTATTTCCAAAAAGCTCTATTTTGGTTTCATCTGACCATAGAACCCGATCCCATTTGAAGTTCCAGTAGTGTCTGGCAAACTGAAGACGCTTGAGTTTGTTTTTGGAAAAAAGTAGAGGCTTTTTTTTCTTGAAACCCTTCCAAACAACTTGTGGTGATGTAGGTGACTTCAGATTGTAGTTTTGGAGACTTTCTGACCCCAAAACGCAACTAACTTTTGCAATTCTCTAGCTGTGATCCTTGGAGATTTTTTGGCCACTCGAACCATCCTCTTCACAGTGCATTGAGACGATATAGACACATGTCAAATTCCAGGTTGATTCATAACATTTCCAGCTGACTGGAACTTCTTAATTATTGCCCTGATGGTTTAAATGGACATTTCCCATGCTTGTGCTATTTTCTTATAGCTACTTCCCATTTTGTGAAGCTCAACAACCTTTTGCCGCACATCACAGCTATATTCCTTGGCCTATGTGTTACCTCATATTTATACGCCTGTGAAACAGAAGTCATGGTTGACTGCAAAAATAAGAAGCAAGTGCGACAGTCAGAACTGTGTATCCAGAAGAACTGTGTCTCCAGAAGAAAAGTCTCCAGAAGAACTGTGTCTCCAGAAGAAAAGTCTCTAGAAGAACTGTGGCTGGTTCTGCAATATGCTCAGTAAAACTCATTAGCTAATTTCCTTATAAAACCGCACAAATTGTTCACATCAAATGTTGACTTTGTTTCATTTATAATTTGTTTCTGCTCTTTATAGTATTTTTTAAATGTAGAAACATTTCATTTTATTTTTTTGAAGGTATCTTTGCTCTACAGCATGTCTTTGCATGTGCCTAAGACTTTTGCACAGTACTGTATCTTGATGACGTATCGGTAGAACTGCTTCAAATTTACGCTGTAAAAATGCTTATTATTTGTGCATCTCCCGTTGTAGTGAGCGTAGCACAAAATGTTGATCATCTGTCATTGCAATCACAATCTAAATGAAAGAAACATCATTATTAATCAAATCTGCTGCAGAACAGCCACTGCATCTGACACTGAATTAGGCAAAGGGCAAAAGGCCGAAATATTGGACACGCAGACTTTGTTATCCAATGCATTCAATTAATGACGCTGTTTTTAGCCATACCTAATTCTTTTTTTACTTTATGTACTTCATACCTGCTTTTAGCAGACCCATATCCATGTACTCAGCCCTTTCTTTGAAATCTTTGAACAGAGAAGTGTTCTCTGAAGCGGCCCGGTGATTGCATTAATGCTGTTCTTAAAAATAAATAAATAAATAAATAAAAAACCAATCCGGGGGAAAAAAAGCTTTTTGCAACATTATGATAATTATCATTAGTGTTGTTTTTCAGAGGACAAAATCTCTACCAGTTTTGCTGCCAATTTTTTGGCACACTGCAGTTACTGGTCGATGTAATGATTCCCTCCAGCCATACACGGATCTCTTATAATTACCGCACCAGGACAGGCACTCAGTGCCAGCATTGTCCCTCAAGGATAAGAAGAGAGAGAAAACACTTTTTCTGTGCTGTAGTGTCCACTTTCCAGCCTCGGCTGATTGATGAACCTACTGGACAGCCAGTCAGTGGCCCTAACACACACACACACACACACACACACACACACACATACACACACATACACAAAAGGCTTCAAAGCTTCGACTTTTCCTCTTCTCCTACATCTCCACAGAGGATGGGCTTCGAGCACCTTTTACAGCTGCAGACTGTTTTGTGCTTTACATTGATTGTGGATGCCAAATAAATCATTAAAACAGATTAGTGCGAGGTGTAAATTGATAATGTATTGTCAAAAATGAATCCGTGATGAGGAAAAATAAAACACCTCGAGATCAAAAGCTGAACGAAAGATTTTGATTATGAGGAGATAACCAGAGAACAGCATTCAAGTAGCCATACACAAATTTTAAATAATTAAAAAATAAATCAGGGTTGAATAAAAAATTGTTTAATGTGCCTTTCTTTTTAATTCCCAACAATGAATCAAATCTGATTGGTCAGAAATCTGTGCATTAACATGAACGCTTAAGTTTAAGTTAACACACAAATTCTAAAATGTTATCGTTTCTTAGTTAACAACTCATATACAGGGTTTTATACATTGGATGCACCATATAATCTAAGACTAATATATATATATATATATATATATATATATATATATATATATATATATATATATATAATTTATTTTTTAACTGTGTTGTTTAACAAAGTAAATGTAAAATTCTTAATGTGTTGACGTTTTTTGTTAGGAGATGTTTATTTAAATTTTATGGAGGGAGTCTTGGGTGTCATTGCTTTCTAACAATCATGGTGCTTTATACAATTTCCGAGCACATGAAAGTCTTTTGGACAGAGGACAGACAATTTTGGAGAGAGAGAAAGAGAGAGAGAGAGAGAGAGAGAGAGAGAGAGAGAGAGAGAGAGTCACTTTTCAGAAAACTCTCAACCAATGTTGGTGAAATAGCAGCTGTTTATGATTGATATAACACTAAGTGATAACAGGAAGCAACTTGTCCTGTGGATGTTCCATGACATTAAATGTAACTATACACAGTTAAAAACTGCAGTGTGTCATTCATTAACAACTTGGCAACTCACTGTGGTAGAAGTGGAATAACACACTTTGCAGTGTGCTCTTATACAAAAATAATACACTTCAGGGTGATAACTGCCCCATGCATTATTTTTGTATATATAGTAAGCACGGTCCTTCTTGTGTTATTCCTTACTTCTTGTACACTGTCATGTTTTTAATAATGACTCAGTATATTTTACATTACTCTGTGAAAGTGTGTGAGATTGGAGTTTACTGTATTTCCTGCCTGCAGCATGGGGAAGCTTCAGGATGATGCGTTTCTGCTGCGCCACCTCAGTGTTGCTGTGTGGTGGAGTTTTGAAGTCTCTCTTTTCTGTCCTATTTTAAAGCTGCAGTCTGTTGCTCTGAATCCACCTGGGGAAAGGCGAGCACACACAGATCCAGGCCAAGTAACCATCTCTCTCTCTCTCTCTCTCTCTCTCTCTCTCTCTCTCTTTCTCCTCCCTCTCTCCCCTACTGTTTTAGTTTTTCAATTCAATGTACTTTACTGACAAGTCCAGTGTTGCCAGAACAATTACATCTCAACTGTGATAATAATGCTAACAGAACTCTCTCTCTCTCTCTCTCTCTCTCTCTCTCTCTCTCTCTCTCTCACACACACACACACACACACACACACACACAAAGCTGGAAGCACTCAACTGTCTAGAACGTCTTTGTATGATGTAATATTTATTATGATACCTCTTCACTGGAAAGGACCCACATGTTCCAGCATGTCAAGGCCCCTGTGCACAAAGCGAGTTCCATGAACATGACATGGTGTGTCAAGGGTGGAGTGGAAGAACTCAAGTGTGCTGCACAGAGCCCTGACCTCAACCCCACTGAACACCTTTGGGATGAACGGGAACACTAACAGTCATGTTCCAAAATCTAGTGCAAAGCCTTCCCAGAAGAGCAAACAAGACTGACTCCATATTAATGCCCATGGTTTTGGAATGGGATGCTCGACAAGCACATGGTCAGGTGTCCACATACTTTTAGCTCTATAGTGTATATCCTTAGCTAGCAAATGAAATATCTTGTGGTTGTCTTCTTATGCAGGAAGTATTCTACCACCCACTTCTCTCTCTCTCTCTCTCGCCATCTTTTACTCTCTTTACGTCTCAGTCTGTTTCTTTCATTCTCACTGTCTTTCTTAGCCTTCCTCTGTTTCTCTTTCTCTACATCTCTCGGTGATTGTCACTCTGTCTGACTCTCTTTTAGTCTCTCTCTCTATCTGTTTTTCTCTACATCTCTCTGTGTATATCACTCTGTCCGACTCTCTTTTAGTCTCTCTCTCTCTATCTGTTTTTCTCTACAGCTCTCTGTGTATATCACTCTGTCCGACTCTCAGTCTCTCTCTCTATCTGTTTCTCTTTCTCTACATCTCTCTGTGATTGACACTCTGTCTGACTCTCTTTTAGTCTCTCTCTCTATCTGTTTTTCTCTACAGCTCTCTGTGTATATCACTCTGTCCGACTCTCTTTTAGTCTCTCTCTCTATCTGTTTTTCTCTACAGCTCTCTGTGTATATCACTCTGTCCGACTCTCTTTTAGTCTCTCTCTCTATCTGTTTTTCTCTACATCTCTCTGTGATTGTCACTCTGTCTGACTCTCTTTTAGTCTCTCTCTCTATCTGTTTTTCTCTACAGCTCTCTGTGTATATCACTCTGTCCGACTCTCTTTTAGTCTCTCTCTCTATCTGTTTTTCTCTACATCTCTCTGTGATTGTCACTCTGTCTGACTCTCTTTTAGTCTCTCTCTCTCTAGCTGTTTTTCTCTACAGCTCTCTGTGTATATCACTCTGTCCGACTCTCAATCTCTCTCTATCTGTTTCTCTTTCTCTACATCTCTCTGTGTATATCACTCTGTCTGACTCTTTCAGTCTCTCTCTGGTTCTCTTTCTCTACAGTTCTCTGTGCTAGTCTGTCTCCCTTTCTTACTTTCTGCTTCTTTCTATTTCTCTCTGTACTCACACTCTATGACTATATCTGACTTTTTTCTGTCTCTCTCTCTCTTGTTCTCTTTTTGTACATCTCTCTGTTCTCATCTTTCTCTCTGTTTCTCTTTTCCGACATTTCTCTGTACTCGTCTGTCACTCTGTCTAAATCTCTTTCTCTGTCTCTGCTCCTGTCTTTCTCAGCCTTTTTTCTCTTTCTCTCTCGTTTTTATGTATCTTTCAGCATCCATATGTCTTGCTCTCCATCTCTGTCTACCTTTCTTCTCTCTGTCTGGCCTCTATAAATCTTTTTCAATCTCTAACTCTCCTCTTTTATCACCTCTGTCCCTCTTCTCTGTTTCTGCACACAGTATATCCCTTCTTTTCTCACATTTCTCTCTCCTCTCTTTCATCTTCTTATTTTTGTCCCCTCACAAACTCTTCTCTCTCTCTCTCTCTCTCTCTCTCTCTCTCTTCAAACGTCTCTCGTTGTTTCTGTATTTATCTCTCTATGTCTATCTCTGATCATCTTTCTATTTTGTCTTCCTCTCTGTTCCCCTTTTCTCAGTTTCTTGTTCTCCGCCAGGCTTCGTCCTTCATCTCTCTCCTTCTCTCTCTCAATATTTATTCCACCTTTCGTTCCATCGTCTTCTCTGTCTGTCCATCTGTCTTTCCTTTTCAAGCCTCTTTCTCCTTTCCTGTTCCTTTATCACCATTTTGCCATATATCCCTTCTTTTCTCCATTTTCTCTCTCCTTTTTTCAGCTCTTCATTTTTTCTCGATTATTCCATTTATTTTATCTCATTGATCTGTTTGGCCTTCGCTCTCTCTCTCTCTCTCTCTCTCTCTCTCTCTCTCTCTCTCTGTACTGCTTCTCGAACTCTAGATCTTTCTATGGCCCCAATCAATTCTTCCCTCTCTCTCTCTCTCTCTCTCTCTCTCTCTCTCACACACACACACACACACACACACACAAACACACACGCTGATTGTTCAGCCTAGTTTTTATAATCATCCCTGCTTTCATTAGTGTTGTCCTCTCACTTCTGTCTTTATGTTTTACAAGGTTGTTAAACGTGTAATACTGTGAAGACATCTTCACTATTGGATCTGCAGCACTCTTGGGTGATGCCGTAACTTATTTATGAAATATTAAAGGTTCTCCTTGGCAGATGGTTCAGCCTTGTCGATTGTTTCCTCTCTGAGAATCTTCCTCCTCTGGCAAGTGCTGTCAGAGATCACGGCTTTCTGAAAATGACACATTTCTGCCCTTAGGGCGTGTGTGTGTGCGTGTGTGTGTCCTTTGCCCCTTTTGGCTGGCGCTGGGCATTTTCTCTGTGGCACTGCTTTGGAAAGTGAAAACTGATGCTTTTTTTTTTTTTTTTGGAAAAGTCGTATCTTTCGTACAGGGAATTTGAATAGTAAATCTGTTCATGTGTGAGTTTTCCATTTTTGGTTCCTCTACTGACTTGTGATTTTTCTCCTCCAAACAGAATCAGCAGGATTCAAGGTACAATAAAAAAAACACATATACTATGCATCACACTCCACTCTGTCAAGGTACTGAATATCACATTTACAAGCCCCTAAGGTACATTTTTAGATAATATCTGATTCTTGTGAGTCTGCAAAAGTGCTGTAGGCTCGATCGATGTAATGGCACAAGCAGCGGTTGCTAAGCAATAAGGCAGCATTCATGATTTGTCAAGATTGACTTATTCACTTCAAACAAGTGAGGTACGCTTAACACCAAAACGCATGTGAGGAATAGTGATGTAGAGCTTTCTAAGGTTTCACTTCCTCAGCAATAGTGTGTCGAGTTTAAGTTTAAGGTGTGCTCTGTGGCATGAATGTTAAATAACACGTGAAGAAATAAAAAGCTAAAAATTAAACAACTGCATTAATAAATGACAGTAGAACAAGTGAGATAACAAAACTAATGGGGTTGTAATGGGATTATTTGTAATTTTTAAGATTGGTAATTGTGAATTACATTCAAATACTCTTTATAATGGAGTTTTTTGTCATTTAAATTTTATGAGGTTTCAGTTAAAAAAAATATCACTAAAGAACAAATAGTATAAAGTCAAAAATGATAAGATGATAAGATAAAATAAAAAGAGCTCCCCTCTGTTTGTAGTAATTATCAGAGCTGCTAGTGTTTACTGATGCCAATTCTGAGGAAAAAAGTCATTGTCTTGAATTAAAAATAGATCAAATAAAACAAATACACCTTTTACAGCTTCTCTTGTTGTCATGATCGAGCCAAAAGCCCATGCATTTTCCTGTGTTCACTGTTTTCCCTTCCCCATGTTTCCATTGTTTTCTCTCCCTTATGTTTTTGTTAGTGTGTGTGTGTGTGTGTTAGTGATGTGTCGTTCATTAATGATTCGATCATTTTGAATGAATCTTTAATTTGAATCAGGAATAACGAGTTGTCTCAGAGAGTTACTTGTTCATTTTTGACCGCGCATGTGCTGTAAAATCCCCATAGGTTCTGTACCAGAAACAGAAATATTAGTTCAGCTCTCAAGTCTTCGGGTTCGAGTCTTTCTTTCAACCGGTGACCGCCGCATAGGTAATGCACCATGCAGTACCTGAAACGGAAATGATTAGTTCATCTCTCGAGTCTTCGGGTTCGAGTCATTCGTTCATCACGTCACAGCCCCACTGAAGTCAGCCTAGGGGCGGTCATGGTATAAAGGAATGACTTGAACCCGAAGACTCGAGAGGTGAACTAATCATTTCTGTTTCTGGAACAGAAGTGACAAATGTGACATGAAAAAAGAACGACTCGGATCGGGACGTGAGGTGAACTAACAGACTGCATAACCTGATGCTAACCAATTAATGAATCATTTCTGTTTCTCATAATTCAGCCTTGGTTGCATTATCCTATAGTTTATTAAGTACTGGATGTGTTGGGGAATTTAACATGTAACATTTTAATTATATTCTGCAGAAATGAACGAAATGACTCGAAAAAATATTTGTTCATTTTGCTGAATGAGATTCAAAGATCCGAGTCAGTAAAATGATCCGAACTTCCCATCACTAGTCTGTGTGTGTGTGTGTGTACACGTGTGTGGTGGCGCTTCACCTCTCAGGCTGTCTGATTGAATCATTGACTCACCTGCTTCACATCAGCTCATGAATCAGCAGTGTATATAAACCCCGGTTCTTCAGTCACTCATCGCCAGATTGTTCCGGCTTCAGTACAATTAACTGCTCATGCTTCCTGCCTGCTCACGGTCAGCTCACTTCCTGCTATGCTATGCTACACTACGCCCTGCCCTGCCCCACCCCACCCCGCCTCACCCCACCCCGCCTCACCCCACCCCGCCTCGTCGTGGATCTCCTGCTCTGCGCTCAGCTCTCACTCTGCCGAACTGAGTTTGAGCCGCGGCCTCGATAACACTCCAACCTGCTCACATTCCTGCTTCCCCTTCCCTAATAGCACGTCGACTGTGCACTTATCTCTCACGCAGCACACCCCGAGTTCGAGTCCCGACCCTGACAACTTATTATCTCACTCTATTCCCATTTCCCCCATGCTTCTAAAATAAATCCAGTTAACCTTCAGCCTGTGACTGTGTTCTGAATTTGGGTCCCCTCGTCTCTGGCTTCAAGGCTAACAGAACAATCTGGCCACCATGATCCCAGCAGAACCAGTTTCCCTACAGCTCCATACCCTCACTGCGAGCCATCAGGCCATGATGGTCCTTCCCCAAGTGGTCCAGTCTGCTGCCTCACCCGCAGTCCACCACAGCGTGAAGCACATGTCTCAGACCCTAAAACCTATGTGGGTGACTTAGGAACGTGTAGGTCCTTCCTCTTCCAGTGTTTTCTCGTGTTTGTCCAACGTGCCTTTAGCTATGCCACTGATGAGGCTAAGATGGCCTACATCATGGGGCTATTGAGGGGAGACGCCTTAGCCTGCGCCACTGCCATCTGGGACAGGCAGCCAGCTCTGTGGTCCTCTGTCATCTCCTTCACTGATGAGCTTCGGAGGGTTTTTAACCACCCAGTCCAAGGGAAGGAGGCCGCCAAGCATCTGCTTTCCTTCCGCCAGGGGTCCTGTAGTGTACCAGAGTATTCGGTTTAGTTCTGTGTCCTGGACACAGTGTCGGTAGAACGAGGAAGCACTCCAGGGAGTGTTCGTGAATGGGCTCTGCGAGCAGTTGAAGGATGAGCTGTCTATGAAAGATCAGTTGGACTCTTGACATGCTGATTTCCCTCACTGTCTGTCTGGATAACCGCATGCAGGAGTGGTGTCAAGAGAGTGCCATCTTGGAGTCCCTCTCTGCTGGCATCCTCCTCCCGCCTGGATGCTGGCTTCTTCTTTGTGGCCAAGAAGGACAAGACCCTTCGCCCTTGCATCAACTATTGGGCCCCCAACATCAGTCAAAAATATTCCACAGGATATTATTTCTGACGGCGAGCCACAATTCATTTCTCAATTCTGGAAGGCATTCTGTAATGCTCTTGGGGCCAGAGTCAGTTTGTCCTCCAGATTCCACAACCAGACCAATGGCCAGGCAGAGCAGGCCAACCAGGAGTTGGAAGCTGCGCTGCGGTCTATCACGGCGAATAACCCCTTCATCTGGAGCTCGCTGTTACCCAGGTGGAGTATGTCCACAACTCCCCACCAGCACCACCACCGGCAAGTCCCCCTTTGAGTGCTCCTTGGGTTACTAGTCTACCTTATTACCTATCCAGGAGAATTACATTGCGGTTCCCTCCGTGCAAGCCCACCTCCGCCATTTATGCAAGGTAGGCTGAGAGACCTGTTCTGCCCTGCTCTGCTTCACCGAGTGCAGAAAGATGACCACCCTGCCTACACCGTCAGAAGACTGCTGGATGTGCACCGTAGGGGACTGGGCCTGCAATATCTGGTGGACTGGGAGGGTTACGGACCAGAAGAGCGAACCTGGATACCACGATCTTATATCCTGGACCTCTCTCTCATTTGAGAATTCCACCAGGCCCACCCTGACAAACCTGGAGGCTCTCATTAAAAGGGGGGTACTGTCATGATCGAGCTAGAAGCCCATGCATTTTCCTGTGTTTCCTTCTTTTCCCTGCACCATGTTTCCAGTGTTTTTTCTCCCTTGTGTTTCTGTTAGTGTGTGTGCGCACACGCATGTGTGTCTGGGCGTGGTGCTCCACCTCTCAGGCTGTTTGACCGAATCATTGACTCACCTGCATCTCATCAGCTCATCAATCAGCTGTGTATATAAACCCCATTTCTTCAGCCAGATTGTTCCGTCTTCAGTACAGTTAACTGCTCAATCTGCCTGCCTGCTCACTTTCAGGTCACTTCCTGCTATGCCTAGCCCTACCTCGTCATGGAGCTCCTGTGCCGCACTCTGCTCTCACTCCACTGACCCAAGTTCGACCCAACTCAGCCCTGCATCCCCCCCTTCTGAAGTGGCATGTTGGTTGTGCATCCGTCTCTCACGCAGTGGACGAGGGATCAGATCCTGATCCCAACAAGTCATTATCTTGCTCCATTCATTTATACAATGGAATACATTTTTCCATTTAAAACCAAAGAAATGAATCTTTTGACATAGCACAATATAGAAAGCTCCATGATTATAGATCTGGTTCTCTCTTGCCAGTCGTGGCTCACATAAGCAATCTCCTGGAGCATGCACAAATAAAAATAAAGCTAATTTGGTAGAATTAATATAAATTGTTCTCTGAAATGCTTTTGTTAGGGTGACCTTACGTCCTCTTTTCAAGGACATGTCCTCTTTTTCAGACCTTAAAAAATAAGGACAGGATTTCTAAATTTGAGAAAATGTCTGGGATTCGGCTTTAGTTTCGTTATGATATGTTTATGGTCTAATACTGCGTCATGTGTGCACATGTTTGCATTGCTTAAACCCTCTCGGTAATTCCTGCCTTCTCGCACACCAACTATCAGTTCCCACCACTCAATTGAGCAAAAAGCTCAATATTAGTTTATACGATAAATTATGTATTTAGACCAACATGCAGTGACCTGAAATCATTATTGTTGTTTTTTTTTTGCATTTATTTATGTCCCTGGTATCTCAGTTACTAGTTTCTTATGTAAGAAAAGAAAATTAATTACAATTCAAGATAATAAAGCAGCAAGTGAGTTCTCTGCAGAAGAAAACAAACAAAAAAAATGCTACGTGAACATCAATTTTGCATTAACATACAAGTGTGGACATTTACTAAATGATTGAGGCCTCACTGAAGGCTTGGTGCAGTCCAGTTTAGGAACATGCCTACATGTTCTACTATGGTCTTCAAACCATGCAAGCACATTTTATGCTCTGTTTCTTCTTACAAGCCCAAGTTCTTGATACTTGTCTATAGAGCAACCAGACGATGTTCTCACACCTTTGGAGCCATTTCATTGTAATCAAATCAATCTATCCACTTTGATTTGCCCTGCAGATTACCTTACAACCTTCATAAAACACCTGGAGACTGAGCTTCTCTGAGAATACCTGAGCATTGATGCAAAACCATAAAAATGAGAAGGGAGGGATCTAGTGACTGTTGAATAGCATCTTAGATGCACTAGTAACTTAAAAAGTAAAAGCACAAAAAACTGTACTGTAGCCTCAGATTTCTGTTTTTGTCTGACAGAAATGGAACCAGATGTGGTCTTCTGTTGCTGTAGTCCATCAACCTTAAGGTTCCATGTGTTGTGCATTCTGAGATGCTCTTCTGTTCACCATGGTGGTAAAGAGTGGTTATTTGAGTTACAGTAACCTACCTGTCAGCTCAAACATATCTAGCCATTGTCCTCTGACCTACAGTCCCCTCCAAAAGAATTGGACCAGCAAGGGCTATTCTATTGTTTTCACTATACATTGAAGACATTTGGGTTTGAGAACAAAAGATGAATATGAAAGGACAGATCAAAATTCCAGCTTTCATTTCCTCAGATTTAAATCTAGGTGTGTTAACCAACCTAGAACATTTCACCTTTTATTTGAATCCACCAATTATTTCAAGTGATCAAAAATATTGGAATGTGTGACTGATAGGTGTGTCTTGCTGCCCAGGTATACCCTGTTACATTGATTTTTTAAAAGAATTAATAGCTACTCTTGGTTTTGCAAATATATTTACACTTTACAACATTTGTCAGACATTCTTATCCAGAGTGACTTACATTTATCTCCTTTATACAACTGAGCAGTTGAGGGTTAAGGGCCTTGCCCAAGGGCCCAACAGTGATAGCTTGGCAGGGTTGGGACTTGAACTCCTGCCCTTTTAATCATTAACCTAGAGTCTTTAACCACTGAGACACCACTGCCTACCTAGTGATATACAGAGATGAGCCACAAAATTCTGGAACCACATTTATGGAAAGGCCAAAGTGTGTTTCAGAGGGGACTGTATCTCATCATGAAGGCAATTCCACCTAGAGAACTGCCATTCATTGGATGTTTTTTTGTTTTTCACACCATTCTGTGTGAACTCAAGAGACTGTTGTGTCATAGGTCAGCCATTTTTGAAATACTCAAACTAGCCTGCCAGGAGTCTAATTCTGATGTTTGATGTAAACATTATCTGAATCTCTGACCTGTATCTGCATGATGTTTTGAATTTTGCTACTGCCACATGATTGGCTGAATGGGTAATTGCATGAATGTACAGGGGTACAGATGTAAATGTGGCCAGTGAGTGTCTATACACTCAGGTTAAAGCCATCCACATATTTGTCAAGCAAATGTTGCAAAGAAGTTTTTATATCAGGTTTTCCTTTTTCAAGTAATATTAAAAATAAATAAAGAATGAAAAAATAATACTGAGGTCTTCCAAGACGTGGATGAAAACTACATCAATGCTAAAACCCAACCAAGTACTCAAGCAGAGATTCTTACAGTCATGCTGTCATCCTTTGAGATGGCCAATTATGTTTTCCTCACAGTTTCATGAGTTACTTTATAATAGTTGTTATTGTGTTTACTTCTAGCTTTCTTCCATGTGGAAGATAGCATTTGATAGACTGCAGTGTGACTTGCAGCCCTTTTGACTCCAGTAATTCCTGATGAAATGTCAAGCTATCAAAACACTAAATTGCTCAATAACACACTTTATAAACCCTTTTAGCATGAACTTGATGCTGATACTGATATACAGTGCTATACACACAGTCAAGTGCACTTAATCCGAGAGCTTCAATATACCACGTCTGTGAGAACATTGAGTGAAATTCACTATGGCCATACAATAGAAAGAATTTCTTTTATCCGACCATCTCTATTCTGATTAATACTAGAGATTTGCAAGAGGTCAAAAGATGTTACACTAGTAAGTTTGACATTTTTTAGGTCACATGAAATCAACAAGTGGACAGATAAAGCATTTAAGCAAAATGTTCAAAAAGTTAAATGTCAAAAAGTAGGGGTTTTTTTGTGCTTATTATAGTTACAGAGACTTTTTTTGCTATGAACATTCATGTTTTCCTGAGTAGAAGCAGTGGAATACAGTATATTTATGTCCAAAGTACCCGACCCTGAAATATCTAACTAAGTGTGTACAAATATATAAATATCTAAAATGATTAACAGGCACAGAGGCCATGCCTTCTTCACTGGAACTGACACAGAGACTGCTGAGAGTGATAGGCACAGAAGCCACACCTCCTTCACTAAGACTGACAGGCACAGAGGCCACTCCTCCTTCATTGAGACTGACAGGCACAAAGGCCACACATCCTTCATTGAGACTGACAGGCACAGAGGCCACACCTCCTTCACTGAGATTGACAGACACATAGGCCACACCTCCGTCACTGAGATTGACAGACACATAGGCCACACCTCCTTCACTGAGATTGACAGACACATAGGCCACACCTCCTTCACTGAGACTGGCAGTCATGAATATATAGTAATACATTTAGATTTCAGAACAGTCTTTACACCCTTTGAATAGTTTAATACTTGTAAAAATCCACTTAACATACCTTCAATTCACAACATTAACCTTTGTTCTTGTTATTAATAATCTATCATTAGCTGGAAATTATACACAAAGCTTTGTTTCTCTCAGTGTAATACACACACAGGATTTAATTTATTTACAAACTATTAGACTTTAGTGAGGCATGCAGCAGTTTCCACATATGACTAGAATTTTCATTTAACCAGCATTTATAATGAGCATCTCCCCAGTATGGTTTATGACCAGTATTATGAGTGAGAGAGGAAACTGTGTGTGTAGTGTATACTGTATGTATATGTGTGTGTTTATGTAACCTAATGATGGCTTCTCTATGCAAAATCGCACATTTCAGCGTCAGTGTTGAAAGTCTTAATTGCCGAAACCCTCAGTGTGAAAGTGCTGACTTCTCGTTCCTGGAGAGAATCGATGAGGGAAGAACAGCTGACAGGCTTGATGAACGACATGTTTGTGTGATATGAACTCAGGGGACAGAAGGATGCCAGCATGGCCCTATTTTACTGTTTTTACTGTTATGGTTGTGGGCTACTCCGGCAGCTCTGACATGAAGACGACCATGTTAAATGTTTAGGAATGTTTTCAGTGATCCTGTCTAGTGTTGGTAAATCAAGGTAACATGACCTATGACATAATCTTGAAAATGGTGAGAATGTTTGGAAAGATACCAGAAAACTGGAGCTTTCTTAATTAGTCTCAGGTCCAAATTCAGTGGTTCCAGCTATGTGGTTTTTGGTACCTGCTCAAGTTTGGCATTAACAGTAACTAATTGTTCTTAGGGGCAGTGGTGTTTATTGACTGGTTACACATACATCATACATTATATAACAATTGAATCCATTCCACTAATTTGATTTTACATGCGGCGTTCCAAGAGTGCTTATATTTACTATAACCAAACTGAGACACTTCCCTGTTTGGATCACTCTGCTCATCTGTGTTTGCTACATAAAATTGCAATAGGTTGTTACATTGAAACCATTATTACATTTATTACACGCTGTCAGGTTGTCAGTCACTGGCAACACACAATTCTCTGCCCACCTTTTTTGGGGACTATGATTTCACTGATGGCGCAAAAATAAATAAAATGTTTGGCCATATTGTGTCTGAAATGTCAGTTACTCAATTAATTTCTTGTTTATAGAACTGTTACAGTTGTGAGGTCATACTGAGTATTATTCAGTGGACGGGCCTGAGCCCACCCTCCTTTTATTCAAAGGCATTCATAATTGAATGACTGTTCTTATTTGTCTTAAGTTATGGATTTGTTTTGGCTTTCTTTCTTTCTTTATTTCATACTTAATATTTCTTTAGTGAAAGGCATTAATGGATTTCACTGGGTCTCAGTGGGTTTCAGAAAAATTTCATTAAATTTGTGCACATAACTGAAAATATCCAAGCTGTTTGAACTTGATAGCTCTATAATCCATATTTACTATATAAAAGTACAGTAATTCATTGCAAATTATGATTTTATTATGATTTGAAGCCAATCAGTTGAGGTTTACATTAGTTAGTCTTCTTTTGTGTCAATTTACACACACTTAGGGGCAAAAGAAGGATAAGAAAGTTGTTCTGAAATTACAGGATGTTCATATAGAAGCCCTAAGCGGCCCTGCATTATTGTTTTTTTCTTTCTTGTTTTTTCGTGACCTCGACTTAATTTTTTCTTGACATAACAAAAGTTGCTTTCTCGTGATCTTGACATAACGACATTTTATCATTCATCTTCCCCTTTATAAATGTAATTAATTATCTCAGATTAAGAACGAGGGGTGTCCCCTTCTCACTAATGTGGAAGTTGTCAATCACTGACAGACATAGAGCTATTTTAGCTCGAGTGAGTCTCTGATCAAAGTAAAAATGAATCTGTTCATCCGTGATGCTGAGGGATTGCATTAAGCTTTAACTGCCTCCACAACAATAAAAACAACATGATGTTATGTTGAGAAAACAGAGAAAAAAGTGATCATGAGAAAATGGTTTGTATCCAGCTTGACAAATGAGGTCCATTGTTACAATCATTTATATTCTTAACAATATTCCTGATGACGTTTTGCTCACTGTTGTCAACTTCTGAACCAGTTTCTTGAGGGAGCTTCACCCAGGAGACATTTCTTAAAGTTCAAAAATAGGCCACGCTCTTCACTGCTTCTCCTGAGTGGATTTCGACATGAAAACTGCTTGTCTGGGGGAATCGATTAAGTTTTAAGTAAAAACTGCTTAAACAGTGCAGAAAAAATTATATCTTTTCATGTGACGATATCTTGATTAAAGGAAGAGTTATCGTATATTTCCTATTATGAGATTATTATATAAGAAAGATAAGATCATTAAGCCTATTTCTACATATTTACTCATTTCAAGCTTTAAATTGCTGTATTCTATTGGCAGATCATTTGGCTTCTTTCTAGAAATAAGTGCTTGAAATAAACACAATTATCTGACAAGAGAACAAGACGGTTTTAAGCTCAAAATCAATTAAAAAATTCTATTTCTTGAAAAACAATCTAATAAAAAACAAATATTAGTTAAACTTGAATAAATTCCTGATATTTGTACTTGCTAAGATTTTTTATTTATTTATTTATTTTTTGCAGTTAAAATGCATTTAAGACAATGAATAATATATTTAATCTTGCTAATACAAACCTTTGACTGGTAGTTTACTTTTAAATGACATTGCAGATATGACCAGGGTCCCTGGTTCGGTCCTTTGCTAAGGTTACTGTCTGTGTGGAGCACCTATGCATGTTCTCCCCATGCCTGTTTGGGTTTCCTTTGGGTTTCCTTCCAAAAACATGCTTGTAAGTGGATTGGTTATTCTGAATTGGACCTAGCTGTCAATAAGTGTGTGAATAACTACAGTAGACATGCCCTGAGATGGACTGGTGTGCTATCCAGGGTGTATTCCAGCCTCACACACGGCGTTCCCAGGATAGACTCCATATACATTGCGACCCTTACCAGGTTAGTTCTTACTGAAACTGAAAAAATGAATTTAATCACAATGCAAATCACTGTCTTGTTGTCATCATGAATTATTGATAACCCTGTCTGTACATTTTGTTTTGGCTAATATGACCTGGTTAACCAAATCACAAAGGAGGAAGGAGCAATGGTAATCTTCCATTTTAACTTAACAATGGTGACATTTATGATGGTTCGGTCATTTTTGACAGTTCCAGCTATCTCTTATGTTAGAGAACCCCAGTTCTGTTGATTCCTGCTTGTATTTGTGCACTGTAAAATCATCATTTGTTAAATGAGATTTTATATTTTCCGCAAAAACAGGCAGTTGTTTTTTTTTAGGAGGGAGCATGAGTTGAAATTGTAATCATTTGTCAGCAGTTAATAATTGATTGAGGGGCTCCTCCAGTCAGACATTTAACACTTGATCTGTTCTTGTAGCTTTAGTTATTATAGTCTGTGTTGATCTGTATTAGTGGTCTGGTGCAACTCCTCCAGCTCTTTCTTTCGACTCTACTCTACCTTTCTCTATCTCTGTCTTTCCTCATTTATCTTTCCCATCCTTCAAAATACACTACACACAATGGGCCTTCATTACTGGGTCCTAGGTAATAACTCTTCTGAAATTCGGTTTGTCTTTTCCACCTTTTTGGAAAATCAGCTGTATTGTACACGAGACCTGTGAGTGCTGAGTAAGCTTATTAGGACTTCCAGGAATCGATGACATAAAAAGAAGAATAGTAGCAAAAGCTTAGCGATATAGTCAGCGATTTTGGTGGAAGTTAGCTGTAGCTGGCTGTTTTGTAACTCAACATCCAAAGTAAATGCAGCCCCTCATTTCAGAATTCCTTTTAAAAACTTGTCTCCAAAACACATGCACATCCTATGTCTAGGCTAGAACGCCTAAATAATAGTGCACATTGGGGGTGTGTTTTGAACTGACAGGCAAAATGATTGAGAGGCAAATAAAGGCGCCTCCTCAGAGGTGTCAGCATTGCTAACAAGAAAGTCTTAGCAGGGAGAGAGGGGGAAACAAATTGAATTTTACCATAACAACTCTAGAGTATGTCAGTATGTGACATGGCTCCATGCTATTGGCATAAATGATAAAATATATAGTGTAAATAACTGTTATTTAACTGCAATCTGCAGAAAAGTTTGGATTAACAATTTACACCAAACATCCTGTTCAAAAGTTTACACCCCCCGGCTTTTAATGTATCATGTTGCCTTCTTGCGCATCAGTAAATGTTTGCACCTTTTGTAATAGCTGTGTACGAGTCCTTCATTTGTCCTTAGTGTGAAATGATGGATCTCAACATCATATAGCAACTGTTGGAAAGAGATTTGAGAAAAGCAAAGAATGTGCAGGACCTAGAGGATTTTTTCTGAAGAACAGTGGGCAGTTTAACTGTGGTTCATGACTCATGAACAATTATCACAAAACATAAAAACAGTCGTTGATTATCAACAATGTGAACATCATTGTCTGCTTGAATATGAACCCAAAATAGTAAATATATTAACAAACAAATAAATAAAAAAGTAAGAAAATGATATCCTACATCATGAAAAAATACACATCCTACCCTGCACTTCTACACATTTCTGAATGACTTATAAACAAAAAGCACATTCCATCTTTTTGGATACTGGTATCTGATTTTGGTTTCCCCCACTCAGAGCCAGATCCATTTTTTTGTAGCATGTAGACTAACAAAAATAAATGAATCAAGGCAAAAGACCCACTAATTATGAACAAGCAGCTCCTCCATTTTTTTTCCACCCAGCGAGACCGTTGTTCTGCCATCTTGTTATCCATTGGTCTGCAAGACCATGGCTCACAAAAAGATCATGTAGAAGTCAGAGTCAAGGAAAGTAACACTACCCTAAACAAACATGTGTCTTTCACACCGCACAACTTTCCCCTTTCAGGGAATTCTCATTTCCTTTCCATGCATGTTACAGTTAGCTCCTTTCTCTAAAGAAGTGGAAAAAGACCGCAAAAATAGGAAATGAGGACAGAAGGAATTCAAGAACAATTAAATTCACCAATTGAGACGTTATTGCTCACTGAAATGTTACTCTAAAGGAAGAGTGTCCAATCGTATCCAGAAAGGGTTGGTGTGGGTGCAGGTTTTCATTACCAACAAAGCAGAAGCCACACTAGAGTCTATTGAAAGCCAAGATCAACTTATTAAACAGGTGGAGGCTTATGTCAAACACTTATGTAATAAGCATCTTTGTATCACTGATCCAAACACCTCCATCACCTGCAATGGACTGGCATCCCATCCAGAGTGAACCCATCTGCGTCCCATCCCAGAGTGAACCCATCCGACCTGCACCCATTGTTCTTGGGATTGGCTCTAGACCCATCACAACACTGACCAGGATAAAGTGCTTACTGAAGATCAATGAATGAATAAATAGCATATGTACTTTTGTGAACTGTACACAAAATTTATTTTTTGATGGCCCAGATATCTAGAATACATCGTTCTCCTGCAGCACTCCAGCTCTGGCCTCTGGGACTCATTTTGCCATCTGTTGTTTAGTCAACTCTCATGTCAGAAAAAAAAAACAGCCTGCAACCCATAATACACAACATATTTGATTCACTCACTTTCTACAGTTGGTTCATTTTGTGTTTTCACTGCAATCAAACTGCACACACTAAATGTTGGGGCCTGGAGCTGAGCTTTCTGCAGAACAAGCTGCTCACAACATGCTTCATGGGCAAATCAGAAGTGTTAGGAATAATTCTGTAGTTAAATGTTTGGATAATTTACATAGTCTCACCATTTTTAATCATGTGACATCTGTAAACACTGTTGCATCATTTCCTGGACTTGGGGACAATAGCTCTCATTAGGAAGGTCGACTAATGCCAAACATTGTTGAGCAAACATGTGTTACCATTTGAATTGAATATATAGGGTGCAGATATTTTTTCATTGCCGCAAATCCATATTTCATATAAGTGTTTGGGGCGGGGGGCGCGAGGGGCACAATAGCTTAGTGGTTAGCACATTTGCCTCACAGCTCCAGGGTTGGGGATTTGATTCCCACCGCCTGTGTGTGTGGAGTCTGCATGTTCTCCCCATGCCCTGGAGGTTTCTTTCAGGTACTCTGTTTTCCTCCCCCAGTCCAAAGAAATGTTTTTTAGGCTGATTGGCATTTCCAAATTGTCCGTAGTGTGTGCATGTGTGTGTGATTGTGCCTTGCGATGGGTTGGCACCCCGTCCAGGGTGTCCCCCGCCTCATGGGATAAGCTCCAGGCTCCTCCATGACCTTATGGATCGAAATGGATCTGTTTCAGCCTTAGTATTATATGTTGTGTTTTTAAACATTAGTAATTTAGTAATGTCTTGTATTAATTATTGCTAGTGGACTTTTGAACACTGCTGTATAAGTGAGTTATTGTGTGAGTTAACTGTATCTGTAACTCTTTCAGCATTCTCTTTTATCGTTGTTTGTTTGTGTGTGTTTGTGTGTGTGTGTGTGTGTGTGTGTGTGTGTGTGTTTTCTCTGTATATAGTGCTTGCTATGCCGCGGAGTCTCATGTCCAGCGAGGAGGAGATGGCTCAGAGTTTCTCTGACTCAAGCAGCTCGGAGTCGGACAGTTTGAGAGATGAGCGGCCGTGTGTGGAACGACCGAGTAGCAGTCGCAGTGACTCCTTTCTCATCTGCGTCGTTATTCCTGATCTGCAGCAGTCTGTTAGTGCGCATGCGCACACACACACACACACACACACACACACACAAACTCACAAACACACACCTGTATTACTATCTTCATCGAGGATTCCATCTTTTTTATATAATAAAGTTTGATTTTGTATTGTACAAATATACCTTCTTCATCGTGACTGACAGGCACTGAGGCCACACCTCCTTTTCTGTGACTGATAGGCACTGAGGCCACACCTCCTTCACTGTGACTGACAGCCACTGAGGCCACATTTTCTTCATTGCAGCTGACAGGCACTGAGGCCACATCTATTTCACTGTGACTGACAGTCATTAAGGACACACCTCCTTCACTGAGACTGACAGGCACTGAGGCCATGGCTCTTTCACTGAAACTGACAGACACTGAGGCCAAACCTTCTTCACTATGACTGACAAGCACAGAGGCCACACCATCTTCACTGCATCTAACAGGCACTGCGGCCACACCTCCTTCACTGAGATTGACACATACTGAGGCCATGGCTCCTTCACTGAGACTGACAGGCACTGAAGCCATGCCCACTTCCACTGTGATGAACTGACAAGCACTGAGGCCACACATCCTTCACTGCAACTGACAGGCACGGAGGCCACACTATCTTCACTATGACTGACAGGCACTGAGGCCACACCTGCCTCACTGTGACCGACAGGCACAGAGATCAGAACTTTAGACACGAAAATATATTCACAGATTTGTAATTCTGATAGTTAAGGTTAAGTTCCTGCTTAAATTGCTGTGATTATTATTATTATATATTTTTTTTTTTACAATTTATTGTAAAACACACACAAATTACACACACACACACACACACACACACACACACACACACACACATGGTGAGCTCAGTGCTTCTGTTAGCCTTAGGCTTTGGGGCTATGTGCTTTGGCTTGCATTATATCATTATCGTAAATTGCCTCCTGATTCTTGCTGTAGCAGCTTCCTGCTGAGGGCATAGATTGAGAATGACAGCTTTGGGCCACTGGGAAAAAAATAACCAGCTGTACACTAACTCATACCTAAAATCACAGTAGGCGTCCGTAAGTCTATAAAACAGCTATTAAAGCCACTCCATTTGTGGAAGAACTATTGTGCTCATTTCTACCTGAAACTCTCACCTCGCCATTCATCATCATAAAGCAGAGAACACTGTAGGTGCATTTTACAAAGTTGTGCTCTTAAAAGTTAAAACAATTGGAAGGGATTGTAGTTCTAAAAAGTCATTTGTTTTAACTGTCATCTAGTTATCAATATTAATTTAGTTTCAGTTCGAATTTAGCAAAAGCCTTGGGGTAGAGCAAATAAGTATACAAAATGCATCATGTATAATACAAACAGTAGTTGCATTACAGCTCCAAATTACAACTTTTATTCACAGAAACAAAAGAAAACGTATTCCAGATATTGAATCCTCTCTTCTTGCAAATGTAACTGATCAGCCAAGACTTTTGCTCGTTCAAAGCTATAAAGCTAATGTCACCACCAAGTAAGAAAAATAAATAGCCTCCATATAGCCGTTATCATTATGCCTTTATCACTGTGTAAATTGTATATATAAATTATCACACTTTCACCTCAAACGAAGTTGAGTTGTTAAGGGGGAGTGAGGTAAAACATGTGCCTCAAAGTCTGTAGATCTTTTCAATGAGTCAGATCATTTGGTTCAGCCATTAAGAGTCAACTTCTAAATGGCTCATTGCCATTTTTTTCTAGAATGGACAAAGTTTGTGACATTTTGACCAGTGATTGCTCATCTTTGCTTAACTATGGCTGAAATTAGGTTTGCACTTGTTTTACATTCTATTTATCAGAATAACTTTACTTTTCATATTTTACATCAAGGTGTAAAAGATTTTTTTTTTTTTTAAACAAGCATTAGTACAGCAAATCCTTTCTGACACACAGTTGAGAGTCAAACACATCTCACCGTTCACACTATTGTACTGTACTGTACATGTCAGAGATTATCTACTCTCAACATTCACCAAAAGAACAAACTCAAAGCACTGACTCTTTTGAAAATGACACAGCACTACTGAAGATGGACTCGCATAAGTGATTTGGAAGCTTTACATTGTTTTAAATTTGTAAACTTCTGTATCCTCTTTAATCAAGTTTTGAAGAGCAAGAAAAGAGAAAGAACTAGCACTCTAGTTCACACAATTTGTATGCATGATATCTGATTGATGACACAAGAACAAAGTGATGTCTTAATGCTTTTTGCTGTCATACTGCAGCATACAAACTCAATGAATTTTTTTTTTTATTGAAGAGCTTGTTTGCTTAGTAGTCTTCATCAAATTATGCAGCATCTCATTTACAAATATAGGTGTCTAAGTAGTTTTGCATATAAAATCTGCACTTTTTATCAGCACTACGCGTTTACACTCAAATTTCCACCATTACATAAGACGCTGGAATGCATGATATAAAATGAATAAAATGATTCACATCATTTTCTCTGTGAGGAAGGTAGCGTGATGATTACACAATGTCCCAGAAGGATAACTAGAAAACTCCCAAATAAGGCTATAGAAAGCTGTAGAAGAAAATAGAAGAAAAAACACAAATCAAACACCTGCAAAACAGCTTTAATATTTACGGAATTGAGCTGAAAAGCTCAGTGAGATTTTATAGGAAAATAATCAACTACTCACCAATGGGATGGTGAGTTTCTGATACCACCCCAAAGTGGATACAGATTTACACATTGTACTGTACTTTTTATCCATTTATAGACACATTTAATGTTCTGGAACATCCACAAAACAAGTTCCTGTTATCACATATGTACATTATAACAGCTATAAATAGGTAGACCTCACTACTCTCACTTTTTTAGATAATCATTGTAGCCAGAATTACCTATCCAAATTGTGCTGTTATAGAAAGTTACAAGTTATGAGTGTAATTAAAGTGACATATTTGTCAAACTAATATTTTCCTATTAATTTACCAACATGTCTGGGATAAAATAGTGATTTTCAACATGCATATACTTGCTTCCACTGTCACTGTGCTTTACATTGTTTCCACACCCGGCTAAAAAAAAATAAAAAATTAAAACAAAAACAAAAAAAAACAACAATGAAAGATCTTTAAGAATTTTCATGGTCACTATTAAAATAATTTATTAATTAATAATCAATCAGTCTTACATAGAGTAGAAGTCCTTTGTTGCAATGATTAAATTACATTATTAAATACCACTAGAACCCAATAGGGAAAATTTTTGAAAAGTCATTGGAAACCATTAGGAACAATACATTCCAATAATCACCTGTTAAAAAAACATTATGAACCACTACCAGAAATACATTAACACACAGTAGAAATAGTTTCTCATGCCTGTTTTTCAGCACAGTAAAAGGCTGTCTAGCTACTAGTTCGCTAAATAATAAGCCTGAGTCATAAGCTAGCATAGGCTTTATGTCTGTATATCAAGGTTGCCTAGTAACAGTGTTCTCAAACCTTAAACTAATTGAATGGTGAGGGTATTGTGTTCACTTTCCCTTGTTGAAAATATTACCTTCCCATGTTGAAACACACTTAAAGACATATGTAATTTTTTTTTGCTACTAGATGCTTCATAATTATTAAAACAGGTTAACCTACTTGAGGTGACGATCTGAGAGAACAGTATCTCTATATGATATTGTTTTACTAACCTGCTGAAGGCTAAGCTCATTGTAAAACCTTTGAGTTTCTCCAACCAAATACTTGAACTGCCTCAGCAGTAATGTATGCCGGTTTATATGTCAAGCACTGTATGAATATACAGCACATATGCACCAAAATCAGTAATATTGATTTGAGCGATTATCATACCATGAAATTAACATACCAGCACTGATACTGATCGCAATTTTGGCAAGGTTTCTATGCGGATTTCTACATGGAGCCAATGGATATGGTAAAGGGTGGACCTGAGGTGAATTCTGAAACCTAAGTACAACTCAGATTTTTTTTGCAAGCCCAAAATGAATAAATATTTATGGATGTAAATCCTGAAATAAAGCTGCAGCCCCTGAAGCATGTCTGTGTGGCCAGAAGACTCGCTCGTAATTGCGGCCCCATTAATGTCTATTTGCTCAGTGTATATTCTGCTGCAGTGTTGAATAATGCAGTCAGTTGTGTCTGAAAATGTCTTTCCTCACAGCTCATCATCCTTTTCCTGTATGTTTTCTAAAGTTGTGTTGTCTTTCACAAGATCAGGCTCATTAACCAGTCTCGAGCTGTTATATTGATTTGCCGTAATTCAGTATTGTTACACTGTTAATACTCTGTGTCATTAGACAACATTCAGTAAACACTGTTTATTTAGGACGCAAGTACTTCACTCTCTCTTTGCAGAACCTTTCGTAACACTACAGCAATAAGGTTTCTTGTCAATATTTTGTTCTTAACCCAAACAGTCTTTTTTTTTATCAAGTTTTTCAGAAGCAAACATTGCTGTTGGCATATATAGCGTTGCTGTAAAATTATAAATAAATTTAAAAAATGGACAAGCCAGAGGCAATAAATGCAACATATCCCAAAATTAAGTGAAAACCATTACACTCCCATATGGAGCTGCTTTGCTGGGAATCATTTCCCTTATACTAATATAGATTTTGAATATACATTCTCCTCTGATATTATAACATCAAGGCGAATTCATTTATAGAGCAGAAATATAGAGGCCATACCACAATATGCAAAGCACTCATCAGCAATAACAATTATAAGAAAGCCAGATTGGAATTCGCAAAGAAATACAGAGATGAGCCACAAAAGTTCTGGAACCAAGATTAACCTCTACCAAAGTGAAGGAATGGCCAAAGTGTGGAGAGAGAAAGGATCTTCTCATGATCTAAAACATACAAGCTCATTTGTGAAACATGGTGGAGGTAGTGTCATGGCTTGGGCTTGCATTACTTCAAGACTAATCTCTTTGTATACTTTTGCTTGCATACAAATTGGGTGATCTGATACAAAAGGTTCTAACAAACAAAAACAAACAATAGTTTCAATAGTTTTGGAGGAGACTGTATATCTTTGTATATGTTTTTCTTTCCTACAACTGAGTGATTTGACAATAGCAAACTTATTTAGAATAAAAAGCCAGGAAGAACATGTTGGGTAAGGAGGCATTTTAGCAAATGCAATGGTAAAAACATTCAGTCTGCCTAAAGATGTCTAAAATTCTGCATTAGTATTGTCTGTAATCATTACAACTACATCAGTGTATTATAGAACAACGATTTATATAAAAGAGCAACCTGCTCCATTCATAGTGGAATGGTGTGGACTGGGAAAAGCTAGCTGGCCTTGCTGTTCTTCCTAATCAATGTGTACAGTGACATACGCTTCATAGAGCCCTTTGTGTGTCTTTTGGCAGAGATCCATGAGGTTAAAGGCTGACTGTACGGTCTGGGCAGCCAAACAGCAGATCCTCTGCACACTAACACAGAGCCTGAGAGACGTGTTAAACTATGGCCTCTTTCAGCCGGCTGTGGATGGGAGAGAGAGTGCCTTCCTCGAGGAGGAGAAACTACTGCGAGATCACTTATTCCCCACCAGCAAGGACGTCCCCACCCTCGAGGTAATGCTGCCGTCACTTCATGAACAAAAAGAAAAGGTCCAGACAAATTTAGAAATGTAAAGTTATGTGCTAATAAAGCAATGCTTTTTGTTGTTATGGTTACTTAAGTCTTAGTTACTTAGTGCATAAACAGTCACGTTATTAGAGATAGTAACTGTTTCTATAATATTTAAATACTTAACCCCTAATGCATCCAAACTTTCAGTCTAAACCCTTAAACCTAGTCTATAAACCCATCCCTGACATTGTCAGACTTTTACTCTGACCCCTAAACTGTAACAATTTACAGTTTAAACCCTAAACCCTATCCCCTAAACCTCCACTCAATCTATACCTAAATTCTTATGCTTGTGTTGGTTGTTGTGGCGTCAAAAATTGTCATATTTCAAGTTTGGGGTCAAGGTGGGGTATTGGGCAACTAGTGATAATTGCACTTCACATATTGCTCATTGGTTACAATATTGCCACTGTACCAACCAAATAGTATAGCACTATATTCTAAATTCTTACCTTAAACCCTACTCCACTTAGACACGTGTACACTAAACACCAAACCACAGAACAGTTTGTTGTTGTTCTTATGTATATCCCTAGGTTTACTATTTCTTATGTTCTGGCTGTATTTGTATTATGAGTATGGATTTTCCTGTACTGGTGATATCTGCCTGCCTTATCACAAATTCTCGGATATGCCAAAATTAGAATCACTTCCCCAAACACCTTCTTACTTTATAGATTCTCTCAGATCTTAGGTCCCCATCAAATCCAGTCTAACTTGACCCAAGCATATACAAGCATTTACTTAGTGTATTATTTATGTGCTGTTGCAGCTGTTGCTAAAAGCATCACTGATCTTTGCTCATTAAATTCAATCCACTCTGGTGTTTATCTAATGAGTTGATGGAATCTGTCCTCTATTTGGTTTGTCCTTTATGCCTGTTGGTGGTCATTAACAAAGCACATAAGCCTGTAATTACAGCATTGACTTGAAGGTTTTAAGGTGTAACAATTCCATTACATGTGCAGCTCCACTAACACACAGCAGGATATGTAATACTTTTTGTCCAGTCTGTGGGAGTTAATGCATTAATGGAAGTGTCTTGCTGTTCATTTCCTGCTTTTGTTTTTCTCAGTTTCGCTACAAGAGCCGAGTGTACCAGCATGCCAACGTGCATGAAAAGCAGATTGAAAAGCTTCATACGCAGGTGAGATTTCAGTATACATAGATCCATGATTTGCAGTGATTAGATCAAAACTATCAAAACTGTATATATCTTTTGTCACATTATGTAGAGTTGTAATGAACAGCATTATGAGCTGTGTTATGAAATGTAGCAGTCAGGTGGTGTTGACATTAATTTGTGCTATCATCAGCACTAACATGAATATTGCATATTTATATTTATGCAAATCAGTTTAATCTCATGCAGAGTTGTATGTACAGGAATGTCAGGCATCAAGAGGAAAAAAACCTTTCAAAAGGATCCATGTATAAAGGAATATCTAATTTTCACTATTAGTGCTAGGATTCATAAATAATGTATCAAGCTCCCGTGTTGTATTTACATACGCTTTGATTCCCAGCTCATACCAGAGATGGTCACTGGTGCAAATCATCCTTTTTTTAATGCAGTGAGGTGAAGTGAGGGTTTAATTGCAAAGGTCTTGCAATGCAGTAGCATTAAGCTTTGTTTTCTGACAGTCATGCTTTAGTGCTTGGCTTGGTTTGTGCTTTTGGACTCCCTTAATAAGGTGTTGGATGTCTGCTCCAGAAGACACTAGCCTTTAAGAGAAGACCATGAACAAAGACTGCGATGGTTGAAACACCTGATCATGTGAAGCCATGTGTATCTGTGGATAATCAGACTTCAGACTTCTCAGTAATGTCACATCTGTCAATGTCCAGGCCCTAGGATATGAAAACACTCTTTCATTTGGGAAGTCATTCCTATTCATTTAATAATAAATAATTGAATAGATTTTATTAGCTAATCAGGTGAAATGCTAAATGAACGATTTTTGCTTAATACTACGAACTTGATCTACCACTCCACCCTCATTTTTCCATCTCAAGGAATAACATTATCATGAGTGAAGTAATTGCCAAAAGGTTGAATTAAAAAATTCTACATAAGACTAGTTATAGTCTAGTTTAGTTAGAGACTAGTTTAGCTCCCTTTATAGTTTAGTTTGGTATAAATCATTCCCCTTTCTCTGGAACACGGAGAAAATTCCATATGTGAATATCCCGTGAAAACACATCAAATGCAAAGCACACATTTGCTAATGCTTTTCATTAGTGCCAGGCAGAAAACGTTGCACAATGAAAAGCAGAACCTTCTTCTACCCATTTCTCGTACATCATTTGAGCTCTTTAATGAAAAAAACAAAGGTGGATTACTTTTTTTGTGATCTACCTTTAAAAGCAGTCCACTCTGCTGCATTGCATTTCACTCTGTGATTCCGTTTAAGATAGAAAACGTTCAGTGCATTGCTTTTATATCGTATGAGCTCTTCAATCAGTCAGGTACTGCTTTTTTTAAAAATTGAATGGCCTCGAGGCAGTGTAATTCCTAGTGTTCCATTTCACCTTTCAGTTGGGGCACACTGAAATGCAATCACAGCCATACTCAGGGGTGTCGTTGTAAGCAGAGCAGTAAGAAAAGGCCTAAAAGCATAATTTCTTCATTCCTTCTGCATTGAGTGTTGAACCCTTAATCGTCAAACTTTTCAGAATTATTACTAAAAACATGAACAAATTGCAAATATGATTAAAAATTACACAGAGATTTTTTTTACAGAAATGATTTTGGGTGAGCCAGACATTGCTTGTTAGCTACACTTTAGACACTGAACACGACTGATTATATTTGGAATAAATTTGGTCAAAACAAAAATATTCCAGAATTTTCCTCCTGGAACATTATGCCGTCAATGGCATGTTGTATGCAGACACCGTGACTGAAAAATTGTGATGTTGGGTTATACAGTGTCCCCAAAAAGTATTTGGACACTTAAGCCACACTTACAAATGTGTGTATAGATTGTTATGTTTAAAAATAATAAAATAATAGATATACTGGACAAAAAAAGACAAAAAAAAGAAAGTTTTTGGACCCTCAGTAGTGCTTTCATTAAAGATCACAGTTACCTGTACAGTGTTTTACTCTTTATTTTACCATCCTTTGTTTCACAGAACTTCTTCTTCTAACAAAAGCTATGTTTCCATCCAAGCTGTAAATTTCACTTATGTGAAAAATTGGAATATTGTGTAAAATGAATAAAGCACCGTTTCCATCCATCCCATGTGTTTAAGAGAACAAAATCGTCACTTCCTGGGAAACTGGCACAAAGTATCAATACAAATATTTTGGGGTTCAATTCCCACCTCCAACCTGTGTGTGTGTGTGGAGTTTGCATGTTCTCCCCATGCTTTGGGTGCGAGGTACTCCGGTTTCCTCCCCCAGTCTGAGAACATGCTTGTAGGCTGATTGGCATTTCCAAATTGTGTGTAGTGTGTGAATGGGTGTGTGATTGTACCCTGCGATGGGTTGTCAACTGGCAACCCGGTGTAGCATAAGCGGTACAGAAAATAGCTAGATGGATGTAGTCAATTACCTGCAAGTACCTACAGGTGGCCCTATCACATTAACTACATGGTGTAGGTCATCACGTTAACTATGGATGAACGGTGACAACTAGAATAATCCAAATACTTTTTAGTGTGTTTGTGGTATCTTTCTTTAAAATAAATGCCACTTGGTTTGACATGTTGTTTTCCAAAGCAGTGGCATTCATACATTTGTAAGTGTGGCTTAAGTGGCCAATTACTTTTTGGGGCCTCTGTATGATTATCATATCCTGAATATACAATACTCTTTCAGTCTTCATATGCAGTTGCAGTCTGATAAATGGCCTGAAGAATCCTCTAAATAAATCCATACTTAAATAGACAGTTTCAGTGCATTGGAAATGTGATGTAGGGAGACATTGCTTGGAGTATTTTGGCTTAGAAAGGGTTGTGGTGTGTGTGTGTGTGTGTGTGTGTGTGTGTGTGTGTGGCTGTTTTTACTTCCTATCGATGTGGTTAAGAGGTGAATTTGTTGCTCTCGACTATTGTAATGGACTCGGAGGTGCTCTAAGCTACACTCTGGAGGGTGAATTATTGAAAACATAGTTTTTGACTGATTTTATGAAATGATAGTTTTGTGCGATCTGTATGTAGTGATGTGTTTTCAGTTTGTTATTGACAGGGTTATGACAATGTGAACATGTTGAGCTTGTCTGGTTAATGTCAGAGCAGTGTGAATTATTGAACGTAAGAGTTTTGTAGCAGGCATGGACCAAAATACTGTACATCGCATTCAAGTTGTTGAATACATACATAATACAAAACTCAATCTGAAATATTAACGTATCAAAATAAGCTGCAAAATACTGTGACTGAGCGCTATCCGTTGTTTGAAATCATTGGATTCACCCACCCCAAACCAACCCCCCCCCCCCCGCCCCCCCATGAAACGCCATAGTAACTGCGCTAGCAATAGCAGTGTCCCCCCTGTGACATCAGCATGGAAGTCAACCGCTAACTTTTCATGGGAACAAAGAAAATACAGAACCAACCAGTAAATTAGCACCACAATCTCTAAGCACATGACTAATATTTCAATATGAACATCTACTATAATGTAGTTCAGGATGGAGTTTGTCTTTAAATACCACCCATCCCTGTTCATTAGTGTGTTTGTCTGCATCTGTTGAATTTTTAGTTCTTATTGATTTGTTTAAGAGATGAATTTGTTTATCTTGTCTGCTTACGGTGAGATGAAGTTTGTGAATTATTAAAAGCTTTTAGGGTTTTTTTCAGCACTGTGTACAGGATTTTGGGATCTTTCTTTCCTGCTGTCTTCTTTTGCAAGGAGTTGATACCATTCTTCTGGGAGTGTGTGCGTGTGTGTGTGTGTGTGTGTGTTTGGCAGCACAGTGGTCAGGGGGTGCGGTCTCCAGTGGTCCCTGTCCATCTCATTTTTTTCCATACTCTCAGATGTGTACTCTCTCTCTCTCTCTCTCTCTCTCTCTCTCTCTCTCTCTCTCTCTCTCTCTCTCTCTCTCTCTCGCTTTCTCTCTTTCTCTCTCTCTCCCACCGAATCCCCCCTTCCCCCTATCTATACTGGGAGCTGTCTCCTGCTATCTATTTTTAACTGGGCCTGGGATATCATGGTGAGAGAGGCAAGGGGTAAGAAGAGGCCTCTTTCAACATTCATCCCCATTCGGTCACTCATTCAGTCACTTAGTCACTCACTCATTCTCTCACTCAATCATTCGTCAGTGTCTCAATCAGTCACTCACTTACTATCTTACTCACTCACTCACTCACTTCGTCTAGTCCTTTCATGCCACTTCAATCGGTTTCAGTCATTAAAGGGCCCTCTTTTCTCTCTCTAGCTGTGTTTCTCTCCCTTCTTTTCCTTTGTATCTCTCTATCAAATTTACTGGCATGACTGCCAAGTAACCATGACTTTTTAAGAAAAAGAAGGAAAAACTGAAATAATAAACAAGAGTTTAATTATATTATATTATATTAACTGACTTTATATAGCACATATTGTTATACAGTATTCTCTCTCTCTCTTTCTCTCTCTTTCTCTCACTCTCTCTTTCTCTCGTTCTCGCTCTCTCTTTCTCTCTTTCTCTCTCGTGCTCTCTCTCTTTCTCTCTCTCTCGTGCTCTCTCTCTTTCTCTCTCTCTCTCTCTCTCTCTTTCTCTCTCTCTCTCTCTTGCTCTCTCTCTCTCTCTCTCTCTCTCTCTGTCTCTCTCTCAGGCCAACCTGAAGAAGTTTCTAGAATACATTCAGCATCACCAGGTGGATAAAGTGACAAATCTGCTGGAACGAGGTCTTGACCCCAACTACCATGACTCAGACACCGGAGGTACAGTACATCCTTCATTTGTGAGAAAATACTGCTCATGGGTTTTACATCAGTTTTGAGATTGAGTAGTACAAGCTGCAGAGTGTGTGCTGTTATAATAACGTATAATAATATAATAATTAACACGAGATTGGTATGATGTGGTCAGTGCAAACAGAGTTACTCTTACCATCCTTATTGTTTTCCTATAACAGCACATCCCAAAGTGTTTTATTCCTCTTATACTACAGAAACTTTGCCTCTAAATAAATTGCTGAGAGTATAATGGTGTAAATCCAAACTCATTTACTGAAATCCAACTTGTGTCTTCTAGTGATGAAGTCTAGCTAGTTTACTGGCAGATAACTAGCCAGCTAGCTATGTACACTGTATACACATGCTATGTACACAGGAAGCGATGTCTGTGAACCCAAGTCAAGAACTGAACCTACTATTTATGATTAAAAAAACAATGTTGGTGGACAGATTTTTCTGCACACAGTCACATTTTTCCAATTGTGTTGCTTTTTTGTAATATTATTATGTATTTCCGTTAGTAGCATGAAGTAACCTAATAGTTCCTTACATTTTGAACAACCATGGAGATTTTTCTTGGATATTAAAACATATAAAACAGTTTATTGTTAACATAAATTGCATTTCATGGCTTAAAATGCCTCCTTCGGGGATTCTTTATGTCATTCACAACAAAACAACAAGTAAAAGACAGCCAGAGGAAGGACACACACACACACACACACACACACACACACACACACACACACACACACACTCATCCACAGCTAAACATAAGTCTCGAAACCAGAAAAGCTATGAATGATGCAACTTTAAAGTCAGACATGGCTAACTTGCAACACTGTGCCATGTAACAAATGAAACAGGGCTAGGATTATAGTAGTTTCTGTGTTCACACACTAAAATCTTACATTAAATCACATTCCAAAGCTTTAAAAGTTGTTTATAACCTTTTAAAAGTACTCTAAATACACCTTTTCTCAGCTGTAGTGTAAAAGTCCTTAGGCTCTTCACCAAACTCTGCCCCTGACTGATTTCACTTCATTCCCTCGATAGCAATCTCAGGTGGGATTGTGATAGATTCATTTAATGCTCCATTAGATCCGTCACCGTCCCCTCAAAACAACGTGATTTTCACAGCTGGACCGTTATATAACCTTCAAAAGCAGGTTATTTTTGCTCTGTATGAGGTCAAGGATAATATGCATAAATTCAGTCTCATTAACAACTGACTCAGAAACATGAAGCTTTCAGGCAGGACCTTTTGGCTTTGCTATCAGTCATTATCAGTATATGCAACAAACTCTAGCTGAAACACAATATTTTAATTACAACCCCAATTCCGAAAAAGTTGGGACAGTATGGAAAATGCTAATAAAAAAATGGAATGGTTTGTAAATATATTTTGACTTGTATTTAAACAACAAAAAAAAATGTATAAAGACAAGGTATTTGATGTTTTACCTAATCAACTGCATAGTTTTTTTGAAGATAAACATTTATTTTGAAATTGATGCGTGCAACATGTTCCAAAAAAAGTTGGGACAGGGGCAATTTAGGACTAATAGTGATGTGACAAGTTGAAATAAGAAGGTGATGTGAAACAGGTGAGGCAATTATCTAATCATTTATATAAGGAGCCTCCAATAAAGGCCTAGTCCTTCAAGAGCAAGGATGGGTCGAGGCTCACCAATCTACCAACAGATGCATCAGCGAATAATCCAACATTTTGAGAACAACATTCCCCAAAGACAAATCGGTAGGATTTGGTGCATTTCACCTTCTACAGTGCACAATATAATTAAAAGATTCAAGAATCCGGTCAAATCTCTGTGCGTAAAGGACAAGGCCGAAAACCACTTCTGAATAAGTGTGATCTCCGATCCCTCAGACGTCACTGTCTTAAAAACCGTCAAGAGTCTGGATATCCTGACATGGGCTTGGGAATACTTTGGTAAACCTTTGTCCGTCAACACCATTTGCTGCTGCATCCAAAGATGCAGGTTAACGATTTACTATGCAAAGCAGAAGCCATACATCAACACTGTCCAGAAGCGCCACCGACTTCTCTGGGCTCGGTCTCATCTGAGATGGACAGTAGCACATTGGATTTATGTTTTGTGGTCCAACGAGTCAAAATTTTAAATAGTTTTTGGACAAAACAGCCATCGTGTTCTCCGGGCCAAAGAGGAAAAGGACCATCCAAACTTTTATCGGCGTCAGGTCCAAAAGCCAGCATCTGTCATGGTATGGCGGTGTGTCAGTGCCCATGACTTGGGTAACTTGCACATCTGTGAGGGCACCATTAATGCAGAAAGATATGTACACATTTTGGAGCAACATATGCTGCCATCCAGAGCAGGACAACGCCAAACCACATTCTGACCGGATTACAAGTGCATGGTCATGTAAGCAGAGCGTTCGAGTGCTAGCGTGGCCTGCCTGCAGTCCTGACCTGTCTCCAATTGAGAATGTGTGGTGCATTATGAAGCGCAAAATAAGGCAACGAATGCCCCGTACAGTTGCGTGGCTGAAAAATGCATAATGGATGAATGGAGGGAAAATTCCGCTAACTAAACTTAACCAACTGATGTCTTCAGTGTCTAAACGCTTAATAAGTGTTATTAAAAGAAAAGGTGATGTTACACAATGGTAAAGATTTGAAATGAGTGTATATTTTCAAAAATAAATTAAATTCACAAAGTAAAACATCAAATAATGTGTTAATAATGTGTTTTCAATATACTACAGGGTGAATTGAATTTTCAAATGACTCTTTTTGTTTGTTTGTTTTTGCATTTTCCATACTGTCCCAACATTTTTGGAATTGGGGTTGTACTTAGTCTGTGTCATATTATTTTGAAGACACAAACAGATAGACACCTTATCATCCCAGACATGTGTTTGTTGTATAAAGTTTGCTGCTTTAATTTTGCACTGGAGGATATGAGGGTAATGTTGCTAACAATTAAGAGAAGCATATAGTTGTATAGCATTATGCATTAAACATGACTAAGTCCCCATTCACACCTGGCATTTACATAAGTCCTGGGTGATATGATCGTAAACACATAATATTTGTAGAGTGAACGCAAAAGTGTCTCGATGCATCCCGGACAGCAACCGCTAGGCTAATGGATAAAGGTGCTGCCATAACAGCAGAGATTTTGTCATCTCAGCTCCTGTTCATTTAGAAGTTTTGTTAGCAGGCCACGCATATGAAAGAACTCATACAAGTACATGAGATAGGATTCATGGGACACATGTCTGTGTGAAAACAAATTCGCAAATTTGCGCAACAGACTTCCTCCGGTGGAAATGATGTATGCAGTCCAATCACAAGTGGTCTAATCACAAGACGCATTCATAACAGCAGGTGTAAATGGCTAAAGGTCCGTTCACACATACAGCATCTCCCAGCGACAAAGCGATCGGAGACCATTCATTTTCAGTGAGAGCTGGACTTATAGTACTCAAAGTACATCGACTGGAGATTTGCAGTGATAACATCGCTGTGTGTGAATGTACCTTAAGTGTGTCGGCTGTCCACTTGTGATCGGATCGTTCAAGAAAGCTTTTTGGAAGTTACATATGGTATTAAATGAAGGGAATCAACCATTTTTCTACATTCTCATCATAACAAAAGCAATGGAATGTTAACAGAAAATGGACAAATGTGAAAATAAAAGGTTTTTTTTTTCCATGTCTCACTTTGTGGCATGCAATCCAGTATTTAATTAACGAGGTCCAAAAATGTAACAGCTTTCTATCAATCTCACATGTACTCAATCAACCAAGACATGTTTGGAGGACCTGTGTACCATCCATTCAATCCATTTTGAGAAAACATGAAACTTTTTTACTAAACAAACATGGATTTCATATAATACAATCATTCAAATCCTGAACTCACATAATTTTCTCAGTTTCCACTTCCCATTTTCCATTCATCCATTTTCTATACCACTTATCCTTCAGGATCATGGGGAAGCTGGAGCCTATCCCAGGGAGCACAGGGCACAAGGCAGGTTACACCCTGGACATACACATTCACACACCCATTTATACACTATAGACACTTTGGACATGCTAATCAGCCTACCATGCATGTCGTTGGACTGGGGTAGGAAACCGGAGTACCCGGAGGAAACCCCCACAGCATGGGGAGAACATGCGATGGGAATCGATCCCCAACCCTGGAGGTGTGAGGCAAACGTGCTAACCACTAAGCCACCATGCCAACCTTTTTAAACTTTGTTCCTCCACACATGCAAACGTCACCAGCAGCGGGAGATCATGTCACAGAAGCACCGAATATGGAACAGAACTACTGTACACTACCCATCAGCCCCAACACATCACATGACCAAGTCCCGTGCCTCACTGATCACTTGCACCTGTTTCCTGTTTCACCTAATTGGTGTCACTATTTATGTTTTGAATTCTGTGTGTCTCACTGTCTAGCTTTTTTCATTAGTAGTTGCGTTGTATGTCACAGTTTATTTCATGTTCATGTTCTTGATGTGTATCTAATTTTATGCATCTTGTCTTTGTTTTTGTCTTTGTTTTCACTCTAATAAAGACCAATCTGCAACTGCAGCCACCTCCACTACTCATTTCTGACAATATGAAGTTTCGAACATGGAAGATACATGCAAAATAGCTAAAAGACATCTGAAAGATGGCATCATTGGCATTGTATATGGTCATAGTTAAAATGTTTGATAATGGAATGATGTACACTGATATATCTGACAATCAGGTTCAAATCAGGTAGGCCATAAACATCCACTTGAGAAGGAAAGGACCAGTGAATGACAACCTCCTAGAATTTCTATGAGATCCACTTATCCTTTCTTTGTTTTCAAAAGAGGTGAACTCTCAAAATATACACCTATAATTCAGTATATAGGCCAATATTCTAAAAACATCATATTCAGAGTCTAGACTGTCTACGTACATACAGTACATCTTGCAAAGCCGAGGAAGAGTTTATTTAGCAAATTGCATTCTTTCAGTATTCTCAGTGTTCTCAGTATTCTCAATCCATTTCATGACTGTTTGTAGTGTATGTAGTGGCAGACGCCACTCGTCACAAGACCCACCACTTCCACCCATCACCCACCATGCAAAAAACCCTTTCCAACCCTTACAGTTAGATTTAGAATCACATCATGAAACTGATTGAGAACACCGTAAGTATGCAACTCACTGAATAAGCTCTTCCTTTGCTTTGTGAAATGTGTAGCAGGCTTGATTTGAGCAGTACTCCCAAGTTATGCAAAAAATGTTTTGTTTTATCTATTTTAGAATTTGAAATGGAAAAAAAATTAATGAAATCTACAACTGACTACATTTGAGATAAGTAGAAAATGATGTACATTTATGGCTTTACTATTAATATTTCTCTCTTTGGTTAAGGTTTGGTTAAGAAGTGTGACAGATAATTGTGGTAGATAATGCCTTCATTTCATGGCGTTTCATGATAAATTCATTGATATTGTCCTTGCTGTCTTTCCCAGAGACTCCTTTGACACTGGCTGCCCATCTGGACAACATGGTGGAGATGATAACAGTGCTGAACAGCGGAGGAGCTCATTTAGATTTCCGCTCTCGGGACGGCATGACTGCGCTGCATAAAGCTGTCCGAGCCAAGAACCAGATCACTCTTAAGGTAGCACAATTCTCCTCTTACCTAGTGTGCTATCAATTTATCAACTAGTGCTGTGTGTTTTATCATTTATTATACCACAGCGATGTTGAATTATTGAATCTGATTGGTCAGATTCAGATTACTTATAGTGTTAAATGGTATTAACATTGGGATTAGGATCCACTAGTGTCCATTATCCTGTGATTATAAAGTTGTAAAAACAATGGCATGCCTTTAATTAGTCCAAAAACAGTTTTAGTTACACATTTATTCGTTCAATATAACCTGTTCAACTTTAGCTGCTGCTCTGAATGTCAATTCTGTGATTCTGTAGGCCATGTTGGAATTGGGAGCATCTCCGGATTATAAGGATGGTCAGGGTCTGACTCCGCTCTACCACACCGTGACTGTAGGGGGCGACCCAAGCTGCTGTGAGATGTTACTACGTGCTCAAGCCACTTTGACCTGCCACGATGAGAACGGCTGGCATGAAATCCACCAGGTAACAGACTCAGAATTCTGTCACTAGAATCATGGAACATGTGTTAACCACACCCATGATGAGAACTAGACCAAGAATGTGAGAAAATAGGATGCTAACCAGATGTTGCATGGTCATTTCCATCCATAACTGTTGTGTTTTCTTTCTTAGACAAGTCAGATGATTAAATTATGAATTTGAGTAATTTGTGTCCCAATAAAGATATATGAGATAAGTATGCAGGTTGGAAATACAATTAGTCTTGAATCGTGTCATAGATTATTAATTTTTTTTTGTCAGTCTGTGACCCAAATAAGAAATAATCTTTTCACCATCTGAATCCAAGTTGTGAAGAAACAGTATGTGGTTACAAGGAAGTTATAGACACGAATCCAGATTGAGCACATGTCTAGTGTGAGAAATTAAGGATGGGGGGAAGGTGCCTCTGTTATGCTGTAGAAGTCATTTATTTATTTTGCTGGAATGATTTGGTTCCACTTGTCCCCTGAGATTTAAGCTGCAAATCACTTTTACCCTATGATGAAACATTTCTATCCTGATTGGAGTGGTCTCTTCCAGGATGACTCCGCCCTTATCCGCAGGCCATGATAGTTCACTGTATAGTTTGATGAGGATGAAAATGATGTAAATCATGTGCAATGACCTTCACAGTCTCCGGATCTCAACACAATTGAAAACCTATGGGAGCAGTGTGTTGCAGACAGCACTCTCCACCACCATCATCAAAACACCAACTGAGGGAATAGCTTTTAGAAGAATGGTGTTCATCGTTCCAGTACAATTGTTACAGCAAGGAAGCTGTTCTGTTGGTTTGTGGTGGTCCAACACTTTGCTAAGTCACTTTATGTTGTTTTGATTTCCTTTGTCATCCATCTGCTGAAGTGTTTTTGCTCAGCAGATATTTTGGAGATAAACTGTGGTTCGAGGAGATGAGTGTCATTAGCGACCCTGACCGCTGCTGTTACACACTGACATCTTGTGGTGAGGGGTAGAGTTGGACAGAATAGGGTTCTCCGATAAGTCAAATAAATCATTCCTAATGAAACAGAAAACAAAAATAGCCTGTACAGGCTTACTGAGACCTGCATCTGTGATTTTTGTGGCTAGACCAAATAAAATGGGGTGACATTTCGGTTTCGTGTGTGCCGGAGAGAGGGTTTTGAGATCACAAATGCTATACAATGCAGTAATATCGACACCATAGTGTGACAACATAAACCCAGACGGCTGCTAAATAATACTTTACCATTAAATTTAGCTGCATGTTATAAAGGGTTAAAACCAAAAAGTCAAACAATCAACAATCAAAACAAGAGCAATAGGCAATGAGCATCAAATGGTAAACAATCCAGTAGTATCAGAAACAAACATAGGTCAGAAATGCGATGTGAAGGATGGCAAGACTTTGCAATAAATGATGTTCAAGAAGTTTAGATGACTAAGAAATGGACTAGTATTATGATGATGAGGGTCTCTGGTGGTGTGGGTTGGAATTGTCAGATGAGACCATGACAGAGGCCTGCAATAGAAGTCCTGTAGCAACCAATGATGATCAAGCTAGATTAGCACACATATCTTTGTTGGTCTTGGTGTCATTTGTTGCTGTTGATTTTTTACATTTAAACTATTTTAAACAATCCACCATACCAAAATGCTATCTAGCAAAAATATCACTGTCTATATAAAGAGACAAAACATTTGAATCCATATCAACAAGAAATGAAGATAGGATTCCCTGATGATCTTCAGTATTACAAGTAGCAAAAATCATATAATGTAGTGTCAAATATCTATATTGTAAGAATTTTTTTCTGGCTGTAATATAAATATTCTTGAATAACTTGCCGAACTATAAATGCGTCCAACATTCTTTCTTACATTACTGTTGTAATTCTGCCAAATGTCACACACTGCCTTCTGCAAATCAGACCACAAGGGTCACAGCAAAATAATAGATTCATGCTAAAAATAGATTCATACTATTTTTCTGGTGATTTTGCCTCATGTTTTGGCTCGTTGTCTTGTTCCAAGATTCACTCACATTTCATTTGTAATTTCTTGGAATTCTGTTTTCTTGTAGATAAATTGCAAGATAGGGGCTGTTTCCCATTCAAAAACCATGGGGGATGCAAACTTTTGCTCTCAATTATTTATGTAAACAATGTTAATCATTTTTGGCTATGTGGTTTCAAAAGGTGTGTGTGTGTGTGTGTGTGTGTGTGTGTGTGTGTACAATCCAGGCTTGTCGATACGGTCATGTCCAGCACTTGGAGCATCTCCTATTTTACGGAGCTGACATGCGTGTCCAGAACGCCTCTGGGAACACCGCACTCCATATCTGTGCCCTCTACAAACAGGTAAACCCACTCTCTTCACCATAAACACACACACAAGCACACATGCACACAAAAGACTCACCCTTTTTTTTTTTTTTGATGGAGTCATTTAAACCCAAATATTACACCTTTAAATCACCCTCTGAACCTGTTCATATGTGAGTGTTAGAGTCATTTCCCCCAGCCTGATTGGGTTCATTTGGGCAGTAATGATAAAAAGCTGCGTGACTGCTGTGCATGGTCCCATTACAGTTTGGGGAGATTCATCAGTGACCCCTCGGGGCTGAGGGCTGAAGGGGAGGGCAGCTGCTTCATTACAATTGAGTGCTTCGGACTATTGGTACAGGAAGCCTAATGCCTAATAGCTCTGACTCCTGGGAGTGCACTTGGTAGAGGGGTGAGGGGAAATGGGATCCGTCTCAATCCTCCACTCGGCACATTTATTAGGTCCGAGCATGAGCTGTTTTGGCTGATGGTTTGTCCATACAATGAACAATAAGAAATTAATTAATAAATTATCTGAGATCGGTAATCTTTCTCTTTGTAAGGAATTATTGATGACGGGCCGTTGAATTATTAGAAAATAATGCACACCCGAGGTGGTAATACACATTATATTCTAATAACTCAACAGACCAGAGTCAATTATTGTGCATGCATGCATGCATGTGTGCATGCATGATTTAATCCACATGCAAATGGTCAGTAATCACGTGAGTGTGGTGATCAGATCTGTAGTCTGTGGTGGCCATGTTAGTAGGCGTTAGTGATGCACCCTGGGAAATGGAGTCCAACATCAATTCCGGCGTAGACATCACAGGTATCTTAACCAGAATTTACATTTATGGAATTTGGCAGATGGCCTTATCCAGAGTGGCTTACATTTTATCTCATTTTATACAACTGAGCAGTTGAGGGTTAAGGGCCTTGCTCAAGGGCCCAACAGTGGCAGATTGGTAGTGTTGGGATTTGAATTCACAAAATTCCAACCAAAAATGACATTTCACTAATAGACAACCTGTCCACCTGTATATTTATAATCTAATCTATTTATTGAAAAAAAACATCATTACTACCACATTGTAAAGAATTACTGTATAAGTTTACAACGATCACCTTGATGATCAGCATCACCCACATCGGTCTCTGTCTCATTGTCTCTTCACTCCACTGACATCAATGTCATTAATCACGGATTCATTCAGACACTTCTGTTCCGCTGGATGGATTTCTTGTTTGTTTGTTTTTATTAGGCCGTTTAAACGTTTAAAAACTTTGTCTGCTGTCGCCTGTACAGCACGCGTACAGTAAGTGCTCTTCTGTGTTTTGATGATGATGTGATTAAGCAGGAGCATCATGGACATGTTTATAACCAGTATTTGACCAAAATCTGAATGAACTGTGCTATGCAATTAGAAACTGACAGTTTGCTGGTCAAGTTTTAGACATCTTCAGGCAGACTGACAGCATTTATGGCAGCATTTGGTAAACCAGCCCTGAACACAACATGAGTTTTGCAGGCAGACACCAAGGCAAGGTTAGAGAGTCTTGTAATAAAAACACTTCCATGACATTTTGGTAAAATATATTTATGTTTTATTAAAGTAGAGAAGTGAAAGTATATTACTGGGAGAAAAAAAAAAAGAATTTTGGTCAAAACCCAGTATTTTTGGCTGTTTTGCAGAATTCAGCCATAGTGAATCTTTTTCAGACCGCCTCACATATCTTCCTCATCTTTAATCAAGCTGAAAGAGTGGTATATTGTATCAGTTGTAATTCATTATAAATTCAACAATAAATAAAATGTTCTAAGTTTAAGAATTAGAACACGATTATGTAGCAAATTTTGGTTACAGAAATCAGGACTGTCAGAAAACTCCTAAAGTAATGAATCGTAATTCACATTATTGGAAATTACAGTTATTCCCATATGTTATGAATGAGGCATAAGCTCAGTTTCATTAGTGGATAATGCTGCAATTGGAAACTTTTAGCTACAGAACCTGCAAGCTAGTTTCCAATTTGTGTCTGCAAACCTGTAGTTTTCTATGGTGATTTTATTTGGAATTATGTAACATGTAATAACATTAGTATATAATGCTATTTGTTTTTAAATTGCGAAAAAGGTTGACTTTAGCTATAGTTGGTAGCTTTAGACTTGTCTTCATTTTAAACAATAGTGGTCAGATTAGCATCATCCTCAACATTACTAAAGATTTAGTAACATATTTAAAAGCTTATAGGAAGGTTAGGCTGTAACATACTGTAATGCTCCTGAAATTTATTGAACTTCATAGCTGAGCTCATTTATAATGTGGTGATAAGTTCATAGCTGAGTGCACTTAATAAACAGTGCTAGCATTAGCATACAAGCTGGAATAATTTAAATGAAGTGTGGGAAATCTGTACGCAGATGTATTTAGACAATGAGGGTAGCATTTTCTTTCCAACATGACTTATTAATAAAATGGTGATAGCCTCATCGCTGGGTTTATTTATAAAACTGCACTGGCAGTAGCGTTAGCTTTAGCATTAGCGCTGGCAGTGTTGGTGTAACTGGCAGCAGGTTGTTAACGCTCACAGTTGAAAAGCAGCCGAGTAGAGAGTCGCCCTGGCTGTATGTGTGCTGTGATGATGTCACATGACGCATTGTTCGTTTCACTGTGTACCGTACCAGCTGTATATGTTTGAAATGACAATAAAGCCACTTGACTTGACTTGAGCAGCATGATTAAAGAAATAGCAGCGTCTATTTGTTTTCAAAGCTTTTCCAGGATGATCTATGACCCAGTGGAGAGATGCTGACTTCACGGCCCATTTCTCATAATTTACAGCACTGAATGAAGTGACCAAAACCGGCTGCTTCTTTTTTTTTTTTAACCTGCTATGTTCTGACTGGCTGCCCCTTTTGACCCCCATGCCTGATACATGCTTTCATCAGTTTATCTGTTACATCAGTAAGTGAACTTTATTAGCAAATAATGCTCTGTTTACACTAAAAATAATCACAGCTTTGTCTCCATGTCAACAAGAAGCAAAGTGCCAAATGTGATGCGATGAGATATATATATATATATATATATATATATATATATATATATATATATATATATATATATATATATATATTTTGCACAGAGGAATAAAAACCTGCACATATGATTATTGTTCATATGAGAGCATTTGGCTCAGTGAGACTAGTTTTAGAAGGAAGGTAGGAAAGTGCACTGTAGGTGTGTGTGTGTGTGTGTGTGTGTGTGTGTGTATGTGTGTGTGTGTGTGTGTGTCTTTTGTGGTGAGCTATACCGTGGGTGGGCTCCTGAATCCAGCTGGATGGAGTGGGCTGGAGTGCTACAAAGCCATGTCTCTCTCTCTCTCTCTCTCTCTCTCTCTCTCTCTCTCTCTCTCTCTCTCTCTCTCTCCAACACAAACGCACAAACCTCTCCTCCGTGTGATACTGATTTTGGGTGTTGACTTTGTTAAAGCTTCACACTCACAGAGAGCTGAAGTCTCTCAGGCTTTTCAACACAGGTGAGCAATTAATATCCTGGGATTATTTCACTTATATCTTTCCTCATTTAAATCCTCATATTTCTCCTAGTTTCATCATCCCTGATCACCTGCACACACTTTTACTCGGACGATGTACTGCATTTTAATGGACCCCTAAGGGTTCCTTAGAAAGCGCTCCTATTAACAGGTGTGTGTCAGTGTGTATAACAGAAGAGAAGAGCAAAGAGTGAGAGATCTTCTGAGCCTTGTTCACAGCTGACGATGGATCATTGTAAATATTCTTTAATACACATATATATTTTTTTTCTTTTGAAGGAGAATTGTGCCAGAGTTTTGTTGCTTCGCGGAGCCAGCAAGGAGGTGAAGAACTACCGTGGGCAAACTCCTTTCCAGGTACACCACACACACAGACACACACACACATACACTCACACACACACCCAGACACACACGCACAGTTTACTTCAGCACCTCCACACGTCCTGAATCGTGCATCCTTTATATATGGATATATTCATCTCTATAAGAGTGAAGTGAGCCGCCCAGTATGTTTGTTGCATCACCTTTGTCAACACCTTTTTTTGGATTGTGTCCATGTCTTTTAACGTCCTCTAACTGAGAAGGGCATGGATAGTTTATGACATTGCTTTGGTTTTGGTCCTAGAAATGCTGCACTGACAAAAAAAAAAAAAACCCATACATTTATTCTATGGCTTTTAAAGTCTGTTCTCTTAACTATTCGAAGTGAATGTGTACAGCAAAGCAGCTGTTACATAAGCAATGGCAAGAATAAACCAGAGAACGATCTAATCTTTTACTGCTTGTGTATGTTGCTTGTCTTAAAAAATTCATTAAGAGTTAATGTCATTCCAAGATACACTTGAGTTTATAATCTAGGCCTGATTCGTTTTAGCATTATGCTCATGTTTAAAATGAACTCTCATTTGTTTGGAATTTTGTTATGATTTATACCTTTATAATAAGCTTATGACTCTATGATGGTGTAAATTCACTACCTGGTATTAAGCTGCATGTTGCACTGGTTTGTGAAATGCTAAATTCATTTTTTTTATTAATAAATGAAATCTATCCTAAAGAATGAACTTATTTTGTTTTTAAAAGGATGAATGAATTAATACTTTATTATATTGTTAAATAAATCACATTTTAATGGAGTTCCTAAACAACGGTTTGCCCAGTCAAAACAATAATAATAATAATAATAATAATAATAATAATAATAATAATAATAATAACAATAACAATAATAATAATAATAATTATTATTATTATTATTATTATTATTATTATTATTATTATTGTTGTTGTTGTTGTTGTCATTGTTGTCATTGTTGTTGTTAGACACTATTAATTACATAATTATGTGAAATAAGTTAATAAATTCCATGTTAATAACTAATTATATGCAATTTTGACCATTACTTTCTAAACCCAATGGTAAATACTTTTTTCACTTCAATAAATGATATATTTATACATAATTAAATAAATTTAATTAAATCAGCATGACATTGGATTAATTTCTCTTATGTAATATTAAATATTATTTCTTTGTTCTAAGAGTTTTTTTAAAAATCTCTGATTGAGTGGCAGGCTTTAGATTTCTGGAAGCAGGGTGTGGTTTCTGATTCTCCTAGCTGCGTATTGTAGTGACTACAGTTACTATAGTTGGTATGCAAAGCACTGAGCAAGCAGAGAGCCATGATCTTCAAGAACACATACTGTAAGCTCTGTTAGTCAGGTATGCAGGCATTTCCCAATAATGACCAGATGTGATATGATCATGATGTTGTATCAAAAGTGAGTAAAGCTCATGAAATTGCCTTCCATAAGGATCTTACACAGGCTTATGCCAACCTTAATAAAAATATAAATCATCTGCAGATGAACTAGTCAATGCAATACTGAAGAGCAGATTCATTATAAAAAATATTGTTAGTCACAGTTTGATTATAATCTGGTGACCTATGTATACATGACTTCTCTATTGAAGTTTATGACTCACATGACAGTACAGGAGTGTTCATTTATATTTGTCAAACTGTAAATCTTTATTGTTGTTGTTGTTGCTGTTGTTGTTGTTGTTATTATTATTATTATTATTATTATTATTATTATTATTGATAATAATAACAACATCAACAACAACAACAATAATAATAATAATTTACCAATTAACTTTCTGTTAATTAAAAAAAAATGATTTTAACAATCCCAGATTTTCAGTGTGGTCAAAGACTTTTGGCCCCCACTGTAAATCATCCTATATTGCTTTATAAATAAGCTATGCAATGTATATAAAAGTGTTAGGAAAGCTCAGTGTAGCTGCACAGATGTACACAGATCTACTGCTGGATGAATAAACCTCAGATCTGTGACTTTTTAACTCCGTAATCTCCGTAATCATTTGTAATGGAGTTTATTACTGAAGACAATAATATTGAACTGTCATGAGAGTTTCACATCCTAAACAAATATGTGTTACCGCTGAAAAACGCCGAAACATTTGCACACAAATCTCTATTTATTTATAAAAGCTCTGTTTCCTTGTCTTATCTGTTCAACCCCCGAAAAAAGACTTTTTCCTGCATGTACCACATCATCGTCTCTGTTTCAAGTGCTTTCTACAATATGACTATTCATGTGTCTCGTGTTTGGATTGTACTGATACGATTTTAACCACACACATTAACACTTGCACCCTAATGAGTCTCTAGTTAGCCTGATTGAGATTGGATTGCTGTCTAGCACATTATTATTCAAATCAGCTCATTACATTTAACCCCCCATTTCCTGTGTTGTTCCTAGTTTTGAGTTCTTTTTTGTAAATAACGGTTGTCACGTCATAGTCTGGAAATATATTTAAAAAAAAAAACATTTTGTGTGTGTTTTTTTTTTTTTTTTTTTTGCTCTTTTTAAAGGCACCACCTTTGGCAGTCCTGCATTGCAAATAATTCGAAATAATATATATTTCACATCACACAGAAGGACGATGCTGAGTGGAAAAGTGAGATTGAACTTTAAGAGATGTTAAATTATGCTCTGAGTTATTTATTTTTTGCTCTTTGTCCACTTGAAAAGGAACACCTGTACACCTGCACATTTATGAAGTTACTATATCTACTCAGATAATCATGTGGCAGCAGGACAGTGCATAAAATCATGCAGATACAGGTCAAGAGCATCAGATAATGTTTACATCAAACAGCACAATAAGGAAAAAAGTGTGATCTCTGTGAATAACTGTGGCATGGATTTTGGTGTCAGATGGGCTGGTTTGAGTATTTCAGATACTGCTGATCTCCTGGGATTTTCACACACAACAGTCTCTAGGGTTTACACAGAATAGTGAGAAAAACAAAAACATCCTGTGAGTGGTGGGTCTGCAGGCTGAAACACCTTGATGATGAGAGACATCAGAGGTGAAAGAGCAGACTGTTTTGAGTTGACAGGAACTCTATAGTGACTCAAATAATCACTCCTTACAACCGTGGTGAGCAGAAAAGCATCTCAGAATGCACAACACATCAAACCTTGAGGAGGATGGGCTACAACAGCAGAAGACCACATTGGGTTCCACTCCTTTCAGCCAAGAACAGGAATCTGAGGCTATCATGGGCACAGACTCACTCAAACGGGAAAGTTGAAAACTGTTTTTTTTTTTTTTTCCCTAATCTTCAGCTGTCCAGTTTGGGTGAGTCTGTGCCCATGATAGCCTCAGATTCTTGTTCTTGGCTAACCCTAATGTGGTCTTCTGCAGTTCTAGCCAATCCACCTCAAGGTTCAATGTTTTGAGCATGCTGAGATGCTTTTCTTCTCATCACGGTTGTAAAGAGTGATTATATGAGTTAATATAGCCTTCCTGGCAGCTGAAACCAATCTGGCCATTTTCCTCTGACCTCTCATATCTACTGAGTATTCCCACAGACTTGTCGCTTACTCTATGTTTTTTGTTTTTCATACCATTTTAAATAAACTCTAGAGACTATTTTATGTGAAAATCCCAGGAGATCAGCAGTTTATGAAATACTCTAACCAGCCCTTCTGGTACCATCATCCATGCCACGGTTTCCCCCATTCTGAAGTTGGATGTGAACAGTAACTGAAGCTCTTGATCTGTATCTGCATGATTGTTATGCATTACGCTGCTGCCACATCATTGGCTGATTAGATAACTGCATGGATGTTCAGGTGTACAGGTGTTGCTAATATAGTGGACAGTGAGTGTACACTCACATATATGATGTGAAATTTGACCTTAATGATTTGATAATGAAAAAAGATCCATAAACTACACTGTAAAATCACACACTTGGTCTTTTCTTTAAAAAAAATCCTTTGACAAGGATTCTAGAATGACTGCACAATAAATGAAAGCAGCTTGGGCCCCAAATCACTGTTTTAAATATATTTCCTTTTCTTGTTGTGAAAGAATTACTGGGCCAAGGTCAGAAAAGAGATGCAATTATTCATTATTCAGGGGTTAGAATCCAGTCCAAGCACAGAGGTGAGGAGTTGAAGGTTAGGAATCTTGTTCAGTGGCCCAGCAGTGGCTCTCTGCAAGTCTTGGGAGTTGAATTTTCTCTGTAATTTCTTGCTCAACAGCAACAATTTCTTGCTGATTACATAGGCCACGCCTCCTACACTGTGTCAGACAGGTACATAGACCACGCCTCCGTCACAGTGACTGACAGGCATATAGACCATGTCTCCTTCACTGCAACCAAAAGACACAGAGACCACACCTCCTTGACTGTTACTTACAGGCACATAGGCCATGTCTCCTTCAATCTTACTGACAGGTACCTGGGCTACATCTCCTTCACTCTGACTGACAGGCATATAAACCACGCCTCCTTCACTGTAACCGAGAGACAGAGAGGTCAAACTTCCTTCACTGTAACTCACAGGCACAGATGCCACACCTCCTTCACTGTACCTTACAGGCACAGAGGCCACACCTCCTTGATGTGACTGACAGGCACAGAGAAACATGAAGCACGAAAGAGACAGAAATTCTAAAAACATTTTCATTCAGTGACCTTTTTATTTAATAAATTATAGTAAAGGGGCGCACGGTGGCTTAGTGGTTAGCGTGTTCGCCTCACACCGCCAGTGTCGGGGGTTCGATTCCCACTGTGGCCGATCGTGTGCGGAGTTTGCATGTTCTCCCCGTGCTGTGGGGGGGGTTCTTCCCCCAGTCCAAAGACATGCATGGTAGGCTGATTGGAATGTCTAAAGTGTCCGTAGTGTATGAATGGGTGTGTGAGTGTGTGAGTGTGTGAGTGTGTATGTGATTGTGCCCTGGGATGGATTGGCACCCTGTCCAGGGTGTACCCCGCCTTGTGCCCGATGCTCCCTGGGATAGGCTCCAGGTTCCCTGTGACTCTGAAAAGGATAAGTGGTATAGAAGATGGATGGGTGAAATTATAGTAATAGTGATTAGTGATCAGACTTTACAGCATTACACTTGAATAAATATGTACATAATTAAACATTCCAGCTCATAGTTTAAATAATGCATTCATTCCTCTCGATTCATTCCTGTCTTATAGCTCATCATCATGCCTGCAAATATTTATTGAGTCTTCTTGTCTTCTTCACTCTAAGCCAAGTTTTCTCTCTTGCTCAGCTCCGCTGCTGCTGTATAGTTTAACGCCCTGTATTATTCATCTCACGCTGCTAAAATTATATTTCACGCCTCAATTGCAGCTTGATTACAGCTCATTTGAGGACAAAGCGCCAGGCCTCCAAACGGATACACTGCATTCTGCCTGGTGAAACAAGATTTCCTGCAGCCAGAAGTAGCTGCACGCTGTGACCCCAATATCTTCATCCAAATCAGGAAATCATGTCAACATGGATGAATAATTCCCTCTTTAACCTTCTAAATGACAAAGTGTTCATCTCTGTTCCACACCACGCATGGAAAGTATGAAAGCATATATTATTCCAAAGTACATTCTCACTGAAAAGGAACCATTACAGGCATCACGATACGGACATCAACTCTATAACTTTTAGCGTTCTGTCATTTGTGACGTGACATTTGTTTCCTCACAATCTATCCCTGGATTATTATGGATTATGTAAGAATGAATCCCAAACTGGCAGCAGCTATTTTTAACAAGCTTTGATGTCATATTACATTAGCTGAATTTTAACCACAGATACACACATTTGTCTGTCAACCAAAACATATTATATAAAACAAATTTTAAATATTTGCAAGCTACAGGGTGGGTAGTTCGCTTTTTGTGGCATTATTCAAAACATTTATGAAGTACTGGTGTGGTGAATAGAATTATTGGAGTATCCACACTGATATGGATACATACTGTATAGGATACAGATTAGGTCAAAATAAGGGTCATCAGAGGGCAGAAGTTAGAGACTTTTTAGACAGAAGAAAAAAAATCAACACATCTCATTATATTACATATATTGTATATATTCATTTTCTATAACATCTATTCTGACAGTAGGCTGCAAGGTTTATATTAATGTGCTCATTTCAGCTACTTCTATGGTGGATTAAAAAAAAAAAAAAAAGAAAAAAAGTGTAACCTCCGATATGGTGAACTATGGGTCTTTGATGAAGATATTTATTTAACAATCATAGAAAGAGTCTCCAGGTCAAGTTTCACAGTTTCTCAGAAACATGACAAACTGCGTCTTCTTGACCTGAAGAGAGAGAGAAAAAAGAGATGCTGGTGATAACTGTAAACGTACTGTATAAAACATACAATGTATAAAACATACAATAATAATGAGTCTTTATTGGTCACATATACACTACAGCACAGTGAAATTCTTTTTTCTTCGCATATCCCAGCATGTTAGGAAGCTGGGGTCAGAGTTCAGAGTCAGCCATGATACAGCGCCCCTGGAGCAGAGAGGGATAAGGGCCTTGCTCAAGGGCCCAACAGTGGCAGCTTGGCAGTGCTGGGTCTTGAACCCCCGACCTTCCGATCAGTAATCCAGAGCTTGGCAGTGCTGGGGCATGAACCCCTGACCTTCTGATCAGTAACCCAGACCCTGAACCGCTAAGCCACCACTGTAGCATAATAAAAAATATGCTATTTTTTTTATTATTATTTCATAAATAAAAAACATTGTTAGTGTTAGCAAATTGCTGTGGTATAAGAGGAATAATACACTTCAAGACATGATGTTAAAGGACAATAATAACTTCAGGGTGGTAAGAATAACTACATTTCACTGCAGGTTGCATCATACCACCTCACTGTCAATAATTTTTCGATAACAGCATGCAGTGTTTTATTCCTTACTTAAATTGGTTTTCTTATTCTCAAAGGTATTTGTAAAACCGAGATGTTCCTCCCTCCCTGCCAGCAGAGGTCACACTCTCCTGAGTTCTAGTGCATCATCTGACCCCAATTCTCTGTTTACGTCCTCACTGCTTGTATATATTATACGCTTACAGTTTTCTGTAGTTCATTGCAAAGTCTTGCCAATTTGTGTAGATTCTGAATCCTAGTTCATCCCTTCAGTCTGTTAACCTTTGGCTGTTCATTTGACCACTGTTCGCTTTCTCTTCTGGTTCTGGTTCTGTCACGTTTTTAGATGTGCTTGTTTTACTGTTTTGGAGTTTGGGTTTGGTTTTAGTACTGTCAATAAAGCCTCCCGCATTATGGATTTGAAACCTTCTCCAGAGTTCAGTCCAATACAAGAATACTAGCATTTTAGCATCTCACTGTTTAGCAAAACGCAGGAGTTTAATATGTTATATTAAAAATGTAAATATTATTATATATTTTTGGTAGTTACAATTTCGGCGTAAGATTTTTAGAGTTACAGTATGTTAAATGCAGATAGGTGCTGTAGTGTCGATTTACCAAATGTTATAGCAGATGATCATAACTAAAACTATATCACTTTGCAACTACAGAACAAAAATGATAGTCTGGAAAATACAGTACAGATAAGATACTAGTATATTGACTCCTCATGCTCAATGCCACAATGCCCATTGTGCATGAAAATGATGATGAACTGATCTTTTTTCCTTCTTTTGATTTCTGAAGGTGGCCATCATTGCAGGGAACTTTGAGCTGGCAGAGTACATAAAGAACCACAAAGACGATAGCATTGGTAAGTCAGAGCTGCTTGCTTTCTTTAATGAAAACTGTCGCTCACCTCATAACCTCTGCCTGGCATTTCAAGTAAGAGTCTCAACCTCATGAAATGAAATTTAAAATGAAGCTCCTGCCTGCTTGAGCAATGACACTGATTTTCCTGTAGCTAGTGGCACAAGTTGAACTTAGGTTGGATAGCAAATAAAGGAAAGACTGTCCTAAAGAATGCATTTACAGTCATTTATTAAGAGCTAGTACTGTACAGAATTTAGTTGCACTTCAGAAACTTAAGGTTCATAACTAACTAATAGTGCATAAAGTACACAGACCAAAATCAGCATGGTCTTACACTTGCAAATTCATAATAATTTGTATGACTCAAATTGTTTTGAAAGAAACATGTTATGGATAGGAGCAGGGTTAATGTACATAGCTTATCTTACTACCTTGTTTGTATGAAATCGAACAAAATTGCCCTTGGTTGATCAATTCATCCACATTCTGGCATGCTGTAATATAGTTTTCATCACTTTGGGCTGTAAAACTGGAAACTTACATCAGTGGAATTCAAAAATTACATCAACATTTACTCTGGGAAATTTTCTCGTATTCAAAGTCGGCTTACGCACATCCTTACAGTAAATTGATTTCCTGAGCTTGCCATTCAGATTATTAAAATTACCTGCATGCAGTTCATGGCTTCAGTGCCTTTGTTAGCAAGTTTTTATTAAAATTTCCAGAGACAGTTTTCTTCACAGCATCTAGACGACTGTCTTTAACCACAAGCACTTATATTTAAGCACTTATATATTAAAATCATGGGGTAGAAAATGCAGACTGGAGAAATATTCATTCAACCTTATTTGTTCAATTCATGTAAGATGATTTTTTTCCTTTCTTGGAAATGTTTCTCCTTAATTGTCAACACTTTATTAAACACATCATGTGAATACTTATATAATCTCATACTTCAAACGAGCCTGTGCATAATTCATTGCTAATTCATGTGCTGCAAAGTTCTACTGGGGGGAAAAATAATCAAACAAGTATTGCTGCAAAATGTATAGTGTCAGGAACGTTTAACGTGGTTATATTTGTGCTCAAGCTGTTGAAAGCATATTCTTGCTCGTTTGATACCACACTGCATCCTATTTATCATCTCTATTTATCTCTCAGATACTTGCTTGTGAAGTTGTTCATTTGCCAGTTTTATTTCTGCTAATCTGAATATGACCCTTGGAGCTAGACATCCAGTTTATCACACTCTGTGCTCACTCTGAACATGTGTGGTCATGTGTAATTAGCTGTTTATGTTTTAATGAGACGATGAATAATCACCCTTGGACACCACTTTACATTCCCCTAACCCATCCCACATGTAGCAGATGTCAATATAAATTTGATAACAAATAAAAGTCATCAGCATCTTTTTCTCCTTTGATGGCCAAAGATGACTGCTGAGGAATTCATCCCAGAGTGAAAATTTCTCATTTCAGTTAATAACACACATAATCAAGTCCCTCATTAAACCTAGAGGAAGTGTAACAAATTTAATTAATCATTAGTGATCATTAGACTGTCTGGAACAGGAGAGATGAGAAGGCACTGGATCTCTTGAAGCTCTTAAATGACGTTATCCAAGTGCACATTCCTGATCTACAGTGAGGGAAAAAAGTATTTGATCCCCTGCTGATTTTGTATGTTTACCCACTGACAAAGAAATGATCAGTCTATAACTTTAATGGTAGATTTATTTGAACAGTGAGAGACAGAATAACAACAAAAAAATCCAGAAAAACGCACATCAAAAATGTTATAAATTGATTTGCATTTTAATGAGGGAAATAAGTATTTGACCCCTCTGCAAAACATGACTTAGTACTTGGTTTAAAAACCCTTGTTGGCAATCACAGAGGTCAGACGTTTCTTGTAGTTGGCCACCAGGTTTGCACACATCTCAGGAGGGATTTTGTCCCACTCCTCTTTGCAGATCTTCTCCAAATCATTAAGGTTTCGAGGCTGACGTTTGGCAACTCGAACCTTCAGCTCTCTCCACAGATTTTCTATGGGATTAAGGTCTGGAGACTGCCTAGGTCACTCCAGGACCTTAATGTGCTTCTTCTTGAGCCACTCCTTTGTTGCCTTGGCCGTGTGTTTTGGGTCATTGTCATGCTGGAATATCCATCCATGACCCATTTTCAATGCCCTGGCTGAGGGAAGGAGGTTTTCACCCAAGATTTGACGGTACATGGCCCCGTCCATCGTCCCTTTGATGCGGTGAAGTTGTCCTGTCCCCTTAGCAGAAAAAAACCCCCAAAGCATAATGTTTCCACCTCCATGTTTGACGGTGGGGATGGTGTTCCAGGGGTCATAGGCAGCATTCCTCCTCCTCCAAACACGGCGAGTTGAGTTGATGCCAAAGAGCTCCATTTTGGTCTCATCTGACCTCAACGCTTTCACCCAGTTGTCCTCAGAATCATTCAGATGTTCATTGGCAAACTTCAGACGGGCATGTATATGTGTTTTCTTGAGCAGCGGACCTTGCGCACGCTGCAGGATTTCAGTCCTTCACGGCGTAGTGTGTTACCAATTGTTTTCTTGGTGACTGTGGTCCCAGCTGCCTTGAGATCATTGACAAGATCCTCCCGTGTAGTTCTGGGCTGATTCCTCACTGTTCTCATGATCAATGCAACTCCACGAGGTGAGATCTTGCATGGAGCCCCAGGCCGAGGGAGATTGACAGTTCTTTTGTGCTTCTTCCATTTGCGAATAATCGCACCAACTGTTGTCCCCTTCTCACCAAGCTGCTTGGCAATGGTCTTGTAGCCCATTCCAGACTTGTGTAGGTCTACAGTCTTGTCCCTGACATCCTTGGAGAGCTCTTTGGTCTTGGCCATGGTGGAGAGTTTGGAATATGACTGATTGATTGCTTCTGTGGACAGGTGTCTTTTATACAGGTAACAAACTGATATTAGGAGCACTCCCTTTAAGAGTGTGCTCCTAATCTCAGCTCGTTACCTGTATAAAAGACACCTGGGAGCCAGAAATCTTTCTGATTGAGAGGGGGTCAAATACTTTTTTCCCTCATTAAAATGCAAATTAATTTATAAAATTTTTGACATGCGTTTTTCTGGATTTTTTTGTTGTTATTCTGTCTCTCACTGTTCAAATACAACTACCATTAAAATTATAGACTGATCATTTCTTTGTCAGTGGGCAAACGTACAAAATCAGCAGGGGATCAAATACTTTTTTCCCTCACTGTAGATATCATTTTATAGAGGTATATTTATTTTTTAATTTTTTAATTTATTAAGCCTTGATCTTTATTCTTGTGGAAATCACAACCCACTGTTATCAAAGTTATTGTGCCTATAATTAATGTTAACAGGTTTCTAATGACAATTTGAATAAAAATAGGTTCTATAAGTATTGGCACCCTGTCCAGGGTGTACCCCGCCTTGTGCCCGATGCTCCCTGGGGTAGGTTCCAGGTTCCCTGTGACCCTGAAAAGGAGTAAGCCATTGAAGATGGATGGATGGATGGATGGATGGATAGGTTCTATTAGTGGAAAGTTTAGAAATGTAAAAAAATAAATAAATAAAAGTCGTAATATAATTTTACACATTTAACTAATATGCCTAATTTTTTAATAGTTTGTAAATTTTCATACTTGCTTTGAGTGTAGAATTGGAAGCTGCACTTCAACTTTTATCAGAGTATTTATTTCAATAACAGCACGCTTACCTGAGTAAATGTTGTGCTTTCAACACCTTTGTTTTCACCCTGTAGTGCATATTATTAACGTGATGTGTGTTGTCACAGTTCTGCCCATATAGATGGTTCTGGATGATCATATAGCTGAGTGTGAACACACATTTAGTGAGAGTGAGAGAGAGAGAGAGAGAGAGAGAGAGAGAGAGAGAGAGAAGCACTCAGTGGATCTGACCTACATAAGATATAGACCATTTGAGAAGAAGGCACTTACACACACACACACACACACACACACACACACACACACACACAATATGAACAGTATTCCTACTATTTAATCACTCATATTTAGGGCAAAATCGGCACTCAATGTCTGTCCTGGAGTAAAGTTGGGATCAGAACATTTTTTCGAAAAGGGTCACATGCTTGACAAGTTTTTTTCCCCCTTTGTCAGTCAGCTGTCCTGGTTTTTCTCACTATCCCTCTCACTATACTTCTCACATGTACGTAACACTTGCCGTTGCAGTTTTCTTGCATAACCTGATTTATAAATGGCATCACTGGTCATTTTGCTGGCTTAATTTTGTTGCCTTTGGGAAAACAAGATAAGCTTTGCTGAATCCTACGAAACACTGTTCCTCTAACTTATGAGAAATTATTACAGTAAAACGACACACCATCTACATATTTTTAATCTCAAAATATCACTCATTATATGTGTTATTCATTTTCTACTGTATATTCACTTTTGCTCATTTTCATGAATTTTACACACACACACACACACACACACACACACACACACACACACACACAGAAGTACATACCGTGCCTTGCATAAGTATTCACTCCCAGTGGACTTTTGTGTAAATACATGAAGAAATAATAAGTTCCCAGTCTACAATGTGGATAAGTTCCCACTACAAAATGTGGATAAGTTCTTATGCAAGAAACTGTAGTTAATATAGGCTGTGTGAGGATTAACACATGACCAAACGTGTAGTTATTTGAAAATAATCTATTCCGCGGTGGTGTAATGCGGCCTGACACGAAACAGATTTACTGTTACCACCCAAAGTGTATTATTTTTGTATAACAGCACGGTCTGGTCCATGTATACCAGAGCGATTTGCCAACAGTTAAAATGTTTAATTTATTAATGACCGACATGTTGCATGTTTTAATAGTTTATGATTAGCTATAATGTTGTGGAAGGTTGTGGAACAATAACACATCTTTAAATTGTTTATTATTAGTCTTAGATTATGTCGATCTTCAGCCATACAAGTCCCTGTATATCAGCTGTTATTATAGAAACAATAACGTATTAGAATGATCGCGTTAATATAAACCTATCGCATATGATACAGCCAAAACTACTGTTATACAAACCGTCTGTCAAATGAGATTCGAGAATTCAACCGCACTCTGGTACAAATATAATTAGTGAAGAAATTACATTTGTCATGAACATTATTCTAATGACTACTAGCCAGCTAGTTAACATTAGCTAGTTATATTACAGTAATATTACACAATCTTTAAAAAGAGATAACATATAGAATATTCATTTTTAAAAAGCTTAGCTAGGACACACAAGAAATCGTGTTAAAAACAGATCTTTTTTTTTTTTATCTTATCCTACTCTTGGGAAATATTTTTTGGTGGCTACACCCCACATTCCTTGCTAATCTGTCCTGCTTGATGAGGAATGGAAAAGTGAGTGAAAAAATCGCTAGTTTCTTTCACAATGGATCATATTTATTTCAAAATACATAACATATGTCTGAACAGAGAGGAACAATCCACAGAGTATTAGATAGGCAGCTAGTTGTAACTTAGACATGAAGTTTAGCTAGCTAACATTGGATGAGTTCCATTAAAATGACTAATTTATGACAATGATCAACAATGATCACTTTTTAGGAGAGGACATAACTTATTGCTGTGTTTGATGTTGAAATTTTCCAAACAGTACTGTGTATATAGCTTGTCCTCAAAACAATGTCTAGGTGCATGATTTATCTTAAAAACTAAACAGTCAGTGAGAAAGTCAGGTGCTTTTTGTCTTTGGGTTAGCGAGGCTGTGTTGATGGTGCTGTACTTTGTTCTTTAGAGTGTTGGTCTGAAATGTGAAGTGTTGAAAACTGGGTGTTATTTTGTATCATCACTGTTCTCCAGCTGCCCGGTTTTCCCACCATCATGGGACTTAGACTTTCAACACAAAACCTAGCACTAACATCAACAGTAACACCAGAGTTAGTGCTCTTTCTCTCTCTAAATTTTTCCATATCAACATAACATATACTCCCATACTCAGAAACTTCTGATATTTGAGCTGAATGTTTTGAACCTATCTATCACTCCTGCAGGAGCTCACAGGAGATATATGATTAATACTTGCAAGATTGACAGCAATGCTATGCAAAGTCTAATAAGCAAGCAGAGCAGGTGTGTATAGTAAGGAGTAATTTTCTTTGCATAAACAGAATTAAGCTAGTGGAGAAATGAGGAGAGGGATTTGGGATGTCACATTACAATATCCAATTAAGTTAAGTGCAATTAACAATCCCTTTGACTCAGCCAATAAGGAGTTGAAAAGTGTTCCTGGCATGCAAAGGACATAAATTATTCCAGAATCCAAAAGGGGAAAAAAGAACGAAATGAAAACAGAAAACCAACAACATATCAAGGCTACAGAAGTTTGATGCGGTATTTTGATGGAAAATGGGTTAAGCGCTTGAATTTCATCATTCTCTTCACAATATTCACATTTCGGATATAACTCCCAACCACAAGGAAAATATTTTTAAAAATGGCCGTGAAGGTGAAGATCTGGTGATATTGCAGACATTGCCAAAATAGTGGACACCCACAAAGATTTTTGTATGCATCTCAGTTATATGTTAGACACGTTCTACAATTGGCTAGTATCGCTGTGATTGACGGGGAGAGAAAGTAATGCAATCTTTCAACCCACACGTTAGCACATTTGCCTCACGCATCCGAGGCTGGGGGTTCAAATCCTGCCTCCGCTCTGTGTGCGCATGTTCTCCACATGCTTCGGGGGTTTCCTCTGGGTTCCGGTTCCTCTGGTTCCCTCCCCCAGTCCAAAGACTTGTGTTGTAGGCTTATTGGCATTTCCAAATCGTCCACAGTGTGTGAATGGGTGTGAGATTGTGCTCTGCGATGGGTTGGCACCCGGTCCAGGGTGTCCTCTGCGTTGTGCCCTGACTTCCCTGGGATAGGCTCCAGGCTCCCCTGTGACCTTGCATAGGATAAGCAATATGGAAAATGGATGGATGGATGGACTCTCAGCCACGGATGGCCATGGCATTGTCAGGATTCAAACTCAGAATATCCGGTAGTTATTAGATTGGTAGCTTGGTTTCTCTGCCGTCTCGGTCATCTTCTGGCCCAAGAAGTGTGTCTTTTTCTTGAATTGGCTGTTAAGGACCTCCAAAGCCTGTGTGGAAGCTAACACATTTCACTCTGTCCAATGAAGTTTGTTCTCTCTTGGACAGAGGTGTGATAGAGAAGGTAGACCCTGCAGTTCCAAACAAGTGGTTCTTTTCAACCTTTTCAACAATAATTCTGGCAGTTTCTGTCCAGTGTTAGGGATCGGTTAGGGTTGAACTAGCTCCTAAAGACCCTCCCTTTTGTGTGCTACAGATAACAGGTCTGGTTCAAGCCGTGCAGCTTCAGGACGCGTTCATAGCCGTGGCCCTGTTCTCATTACCCCAGAACACAGATGAAAGGACAGGCATTTCAATTCCCGCCATTCAACTTTTCCCTAGCTCCATGAGTGTGTTTGTAAGATGTTTACTGATGAGTTTGTGTCATCTGATGACCATGGATGTCAGGGCCATGTTGCATCAAGTCTTCAGTTGATAATCTTACCTGTATATTGTAGATTTGTATCTAAGTACTGCTGCTGTAAACAGAAAGACTGCCCTGTTCTCATCCCAAGACTCGTATTCTCAATCTGTACAGTACATACTGAACATCCTTTAGCACACTTAGTTATGTTCATCTTTACTCTTTTACAATTATTTGTAATGACTATAATGTATATTGTAATGATTATAATATAATTATAATGTAATGATTTATAATCCACTATTCATTGTCACCCAGAAGGATGGGTGGGATGGGTTCCCTTTTTGAATGGTTTACTTGCAAGGTTTCTTTCCTTGCCACTGTTACCTCTGGCTTGCTCAATGGAGATCTATGTCGCTATACAACAGAATAAACTGAATCCTCTAGAGTGGGTTGTCCACTAATCATAAGGTTGGCGGTTCGATTCCCAGCCCACATGACTCTACATGCCAAAGTTTCCTTGGGCAAGACACTAAACCCCAAGTTGCTCCCGATGTTAAGTTAGCGCCTTGCTCTGCTACCATTGGGGTGTGTGTGTGTGTGTGTGTGTGTGTGTGTGTGTGCACGTGCACGAGAGAGAATGGGTGAATGAGGCACAGTGTAAAGTGCTATATAAGTGCAGACCATTTACTATTTAATAACCACACCTTTGAGTCCAAGGTCCTCTGTCCTAGTGTGACTGGAAGGTTATGAGTTCAAATCCTGACAGAAACAGCCGACCCTGTATACCTCACAAGATGGCAATGCCATCCAAATAAACAATGCAGCATACTGTAATATTAACCCCTCACTTCCCATATATAAGGCACTCTCAGCAGATTTGCGTGTATATGAAGCCCCTTTAGTGCCGCTCTGTGGTTGTCATAGTTTCCAGCCCCGTGTGATAATTGGCTTAAGGAATGTGGGATCAGCATGATGCTTATGCACGGCACTCTGGGGTCTTCAAGACTGGGTTATAAGCATACTATGTTAACATACTCAAGATTGAATAACAGCTAGCAGTGAAATAAGCAGCAAAATAAGATATGAGAAAGGTGTATGTGCATTCCTTAAAGGCTTATATTACAATCTTGTATAATAACACACTGTATCACATTTTCATTAAACAAAAATCTTGGCAGCTCTAATGAAAAAAAAAGAAGATGGATTTGATGGCTTATTTTTAGTATACCTATTCCTCACTTCTATGTTGAGTGATGAAGTTTAACCCTTTATTTCAGTTGCTATCCAGGGCTTTAATGAGTATTGATGTAACAAGAGCGCATAGTATTACTTTCAGCCAGCGAGGATTTGCTGTGTACAGATGAAAAGATTTTAATTGGGTGAAAACGAGTGTTAACATGCTCAGGGCTGAGGCTTGGATTAGAGTTTGTGCTGTCTATCAGAGAAAAGATTAATCACAGTAGATTAAATGTGGACATACTGTAGTGTGTGTGGGTTGCTTGTCCTGTTTAATATTGTAAATACTGCATACTGAGACTCAGAACCAGGACTGATTATATGAACAAGGAAACATTGGTAAAGCACACACTGCTTGGAGGTAATTGCAGAAGAACATGCTAGAAACATAAACAGTAGAGGTTATGATTTTGATTGAATTTTGATTATTAATAAGTTCTTTGTGCCTCCATTTTTAAAAAAAAAATTTTTTGTTTAGTGAGGGTTTTTTTTTCTATTGCCTGTATTATAAACACTAATATGATCATTTTATCAATTGTGGATAATAATACTACGCTTACAGTAAGTAGGGCTGGATACGACATACAATATGACATACAGTATATATTGCGATAAATTACTTCCTGATACTTTTATGTGAGTGCTCAGACTAATGTTGTTTAATTTTTCCTTGTGTTTTAAGTGTCCGTTAATTTGTTTGATTATAGTTTTATTGAATGTCTACAACACTCAGTTGTTAAAGTTGTTAAAACTGTTAAACTTTTAAAAGTTTACACATGAGATATCTCTAGGCTTGATGTCTTGCGTTTTTTTTTTTTTCTATTAAATCAGAGATTTTGGCATTTTGTAAATGAAAATATGATTACAAGTAAGGGGTAATCCACGGCTAGGTGTGCATTACACAATTTTAAGGCACGACATGGAACAAAGAACCACCTGACGTGAATCTGAGTGCATTAAAATCGTGTAATGCACACCTAACCATGGACTGCCCTGCTTATACCATAGTCACTTGCCAGCATAGACAAGTTAAAGCTGTCACTGATGTTTGCAGTGCAAAATTTGATTTAAAGGATACAAATAACAATTCATTTTTGTTAGATATTTTATATATGGGTCGTTAGACCTAGAATGCTGCCTGCTCTAAATCATACACAGAAATAAAGTAGTGCCATAAGATTACATTTATTTGGATGAATTATAATAAATGGTTATTAGAGAGACAGAGAGAGAGAGAAAGAGAGAGCGAGAAAGAGAGATTGTGCGTGTGAATTACCTGTGTCTGTGCCGCATCTCTACAAATAATGAAGCTTTGAGTTCAACTACTCTGTGCAATTGTAACTGTATGTTACTATGGTTACTATTGTTTATAGGCAGCACATTAATGTAGAATGGTGATTAAACTGACTGGAACTACCTGTGCATTCAGCGGTTTGAGCGCACACCTTCCAGCCAGAATTGAGTATTAAGACAGACCGTGGTATAAATAAGCTTATACAACATGCTTTAGTGCATCAATGCAGAATCTTACAAGGAACAAGAAACAGGTGCTGATCATCATGAAGGGGCGTGGTCAGGGCGGAGCTGGATCAGCAGTGAACAAAATCACAAAAACCACAAAAAGTAATATGTGGCATTTAAAGAAGTTCCAGCAAATTCAAATTGAGTTGAAGCAGTGTGTAATCACAGTTACGTATTTTATTAAATCTTTTTTTTTTGCTGGATGTTGACTGAAACACCTAAGTTTGATATTGTGCAAATATTTGAATATTTTACTCAGTATTCACGAGAACTTTAAATCCAGATTTTGTACTTATAATCAGTATGTATAGTACTGTATGTAGTTGTATATACAGTATACAGTATGTAGCTGTATAGATTGTATAGGTCTTGGTTTTGGAGTCACAGTTCACTGTCTATAACATTCAGTCCAAATTAGCGTGTGCATTAATCACTAAATTAAATATGACATCACAGCCTGGCACAGATTTCAAAATGGAACAAGGCCTTCCTCTACCACCATGCTTTTTTCCCCTCCCCTGTAAAAAAAAAAAAAAAAAAAAAAGAGCTAGAGAGAGGGGGAGGTAGAGAGAGAAATAGGGAAGGGTGAGAGAGAGAGAGAGAGAGAGAGAGAGAGAGAGAGAGAGAGTTGTGAATTGCTAGCGTGAAAGGACAGCCCACATACATGGAGAATTCACAACCAGGCAACTTGTGCTGACTAATTTAGACATCCATCCATGGGTTGCCTAGCAACACTTGGGATTTGTTTCTTTCTTTCTTTCTTTTTTTAATTCTTGCATGTACAGCTGTTTGAGGGAGGAGAGAGGGTTAAAATCACTCCGAGACCTTTTCATTCCAGCACACGTTCATTTGCTTGTTATGCCGCCTTGCATTGTTCCTCAGCTGATTGCATCAGTGTGCAATCGACTTCTCCTCACGCCGTCGCGTGAGTCTGTGACGAGGCGAACTTTAGTGAACTTCTCTGCTGAACTTCTAGTGCACATTAGTGTACTTCTGTTTCACTTCCGAAATACAGAAAGTTCTTCTAGATGATCCAGAAACACAGCTCAGATCTTCAAGTGTGTGGCTCATTGCTGGAGTTTTAATAGAAAGGATGGGGGGGAAAAGAGAGAAATAGATAGCAGGAGAGAGGACGGGGAAGGAGAAAAGACAGGGAAGGGAAAAGAGAGATGGATGGGGCAGAAGGACAGAATAAAGTTGCAAAAGTGAAAGAATGATACATGCATAAAGGGAGAAAAAGAGATGGAGGGATGGAAAGAGAGGGGTAAGGAGATATATAGTGACAAAATAAAGGAGAAGAGAAAATAGGTCAAAAAGATGGAATGGAAGCTTGAAAAGGACAAGAGATGTAAAAAGAGAAGGACAGAGATGGAAAGAGAGAAAGGTAAGAAATAGGGAAAGGAGCCAGAGAGATGTAGGGATGGGAAGAAAGAAGAGGGGAAAGTTACAAGGAAAGAGAAAGCACGCAGAAAGATGGAAGAAAGAAAAAGTGTCAAAGGAAGCTTGAAAGATAAAAAAAATATAGAGAAAGGAGAGACATGTAAGAATGGGCAGAAAAAAGAGGGAAAAAAAGAAAGAGAACCTAAATGGGAAAAGCAGAAATGTAGGGAAACAAAAAAAGATTAAGGTATGAGCGAATGAGAGGAAGAAGCGAAATGGTAAATAGGGAGAGATGGAAAGGAAGAAGAAAGGGAGAAATGTTAATAAATAGAAGGAACAAAACAGAAGAGGAAATTCAGAAAGATGGAAGAAAGGAACTGAACAGAGATGGAAAGGTGGAAAAGGAAGAGAGCAGGATAGAGAGTGTTAAGAAGTGCAGAAAGGAGACACAGGAGAAATAAAAGGATAGAATGAGAATAGAAAAGAAGAGAGGAAGTTATAATGAGACAATATGTTTGGAGAGAATGGAAAATTGGAGGGAGACAGAAACGGTGGAAGAGGAAGTGAAAACGAGAAGTGAAAGACAGATGAAGAGAAAGGAGGAAATAATGAGTGAGAAAGGAGGAGGGTGAGATGGTGGAGAGTGAACAGGAAGGACAGAGAAATGGAAAGATGAGGAGTAACGGGAAAGAGGAGAGATGAGGAGGTGGAGAAAGATGACAAAGTGATGGAGAAAGATAAGAGAGGTGGAAAGAAAGAAGGAGAAGATATGCTGGAAGGAGAATAGAAGAAGAGAGAAATGAAAGGAGAAAGAGACAGTAGAGGAAAGAGGTGGGAGGTGATGGAAAAAGAACAGAAGAAGAGAGGTAAGGAAGGAGAGTGAGAGAGGTGAAGGAGAAAGCTAGAGGAAGGAGAGTTCAGAGATATAGAAAGAGAGAAAGGTTAAGGTGAGGGAGAAAGATGGAAAAGAAATGGCTGAAGGAAAGAGAGGAGGAAAGAGAGGAAGTAGGCGAGAGAACAGCAGAAGAGTGGAAAAGAAGGAGAACAAAAGAGAAAGAGTTCAGAGATGTAGAAAGAGAGAAAGATGTGAAGCAGAGAGAGGAGAAACAGATGGAGGGATGCAGAAGAAGAGAAGGAGAAAGATGTGATGGACAGGGAAATGAAGCAGAACAAGAGAGAATGTTCAGAGATGTAGAAAGAGAGGAAGATTCCGAGGTGACATGGCAAGAGGAGAAAAAAACAGAGAGTTGGAGGGGTGGAAAGAGAAAGAGAGGTAGGATGACAGATGATGTAAAAAGAACGCAAGGAGAGTGGAAAGGAAGGAGAAAGAGAGCGCGAGAGAGTGAGTTGAAAGATGTAGAAATGAAGAGAGTTTAAAAGGTAAAGTGGAAAGAGAAGAAAAGCAAAGAGAAGGAGGAAATGAGGGGAAGGAGAGATGCTGGAAAGAGAACAGAAGGAAAGGTGAAGAGGAAAGAGGAGAAAAGTGAGAAAGACAAAAGAAGGAGGAGAGATGGAACAGAAAGAGGACAGGAAGGAGGGAGGGAGAAAGGGAGGGAGGGAGCTCTGAGTGAACGTGTGATGCTTATGCGCTCGGCTCCTTCCTCTCGGAGAGTCACACAAGGCAGGATGTGTGGAGGGCCGAGCGTGTGCACCGATCTCCCGCTCCCTCCATCTCTCCGTCATCCCTCATTCATCCTTCGCTCACCTCGGGAACCTCCGGCCCGGAACTCTTTCCTCTGGTCGGCTTGATAAACCAGCAGGAGACATGAAGTCCATACTGAACGCTCTGAAGAAAGAAGGTGAGAGGACGCCGCTGATGTTGAGTTCGCTGAAGATTCATGGCAGAACTTTTTGTCGAGATCTTGATATGGATTTAAAACTTGACAGATCGACACTTTGGTCTGAGCTGGGGTGTGTGTGTGTGTGTGTGTGTGTGTGTGTGTGTGTGTTGATGTGCTAACGTTTTTCTTCTCGTTGTACTGTTGATTGCATCACGTCCAATTGTAACAGGGGTTTAATTAGAGCCTCAAGAGGCTACAAATGAATTAATCGGCAGTCGACGTGGAAAGTGTCACTTACGCCGTGACCTCGTTTCCTGTTCTCAGATTGTTTTCAAAGTGATCTTTAACCAGGAGGGATATTTATTCCACAACAGTTTTAATTATTTCTGTTATGGATATGCCAATCTCTTGTTTTGAATCACCCTATTTCCAGAGCTCAGAGTATTTTCATATACTGATTTTATACTTGTTTTTTTTGTTGTTGTTTCTTTCCCAAAAATGAAAAAGCTGTCTCAAAGGGGCTTCTGCAAAAACGCCTTATACGCCGTTATTTCCTTTCAGCTAATTATTCGCTTCAGATGGAAATAATGATCATGTCTAAGTTCAGGTTGGCATCGCTTAAAAAGAATATTAATTACCACCGTATGAGTCAACATCACAAACATTCACAGGAGTAAAATTAAATTGAGAGTATAATGTCAAATGCTCACTATCAGAGTACTAATTTTTTATCTATAATTAGGTGAATTGAGGAGTGATGAATTGGATTCGTTGGAATTAATTTCTCGCTAGATCATCTAAGCTTTCTGAATCTTGATTTTTATTTTTAAATTGTAAAAACAATTCGCGTCTTGGCCAAATTTTTATTTACCAGAATTCTTTTCAAAGCGTTGACTTTTGATGTTTTGTTATAAACAACAACAAAAAAAAACTCCAGCAGTAGTTATAAATAGTTACAAGTTTAATGTCAGAATTTAAGATCATTTTTTAACCTGAAGGTACTCTGAGAACGTTTTGGTTATCGTTTCTATGCTATCCGCAAAATTCACAGATGCTTGTATGGTGGGCGGGCCACATAATCTATGGCTTACAATAAAAAAATCAGAACATCTTGTTATCTAACAAGGAAAAACGTTTATTTAATATCAATGGAAGGAGTCTCCAGCGTCAGCACTGTGTAACAGTCAGTAAGTTTGGGCTTTGCATTTTTTGGATTCTCTGTAACATCTTAAACTTGCATTTTTGGGGGGTTTGTTTGTTTTTCGTCTCTTAGCCACTCTACAACATTAAAAGGTTTTTAAAAAAAAAAAGAACAACGTATCATTCATTTCTAAATTAAAATTTGTAATTGCTGTGGTATAAGAGGAATAAAACACAGGATGTGCACCACCCATGGCGTGGATAGTTTTCCTATAACAGCGCGCCCCAATTGTTTTATTCCGTATTTATAATTAACATTACAGAGTGGTTCTCATAGTGGGGTGCTTGAAACTTAGCCGGGGGTCCGTGTTTTTTGTTTGTTTGTTTGTTTGTTTGTTTGTTTTTTGGTTAAATTCAGAAAACACCATTGTCCAAGGTATTATATTTATTATTCCGGTCTTATAGTTGTTAGGGTATTTGTCAGGTCCCTTTGACTTGAACAGATTTTAATCAAATCTCACTACCTCAAAAGCAAATATCCTATAAATAATAATGTTCTAATGTGTCCTAATGTGTCCTAATGTGCTCTGCTGGTGGAATGTACAGGAACAAAAAGTTCCATGAATCTAATAAATAGGCAGAATGTTACTGTACACATTTACCTAAGTAATGGTCTGTGCTGAGAGCATGTATGGAATTTATTTTACAGTTAAATTGAACAATTAAAAAAAAAATTGAGAACCCTTTGGTTAATGTAGCTAAGCCGCAAAAGGTGTTAAAATATGGTTTAGCTAACTGTTAGTTATCATAGCCAACAGTATATCCCTTTTGGCGCTGTGTGCCTCACCATATTAACAGCTAATTTCCACATCCAAGGAGATATACTGCTCCGAACAGAATCTCCAAGCTGTCATCTCGTAATGACCGTAATTATAACACAATGTGAAGACACAGCTTCCTTAGCTTTACGGTTTCAAGTGTGTTCAGCGTTGACCAGTTTGTTATTGGGAATGTAGCTGTTTTCACACCACTGTACAAGAGGAGCGCTCCTCGTGTCCATGGGAACACACACAAGGTTCTGGAAACATCACACGCAGCCGTTTGTAATGACAAAACACCCGGCAGTTAGTCTTGATTACAGAGTTTTAGCGTAGATATCATTACGAGTCTAAATGCTGAGTTCCACCATGGCATTAGCAGTGCGATGCTGTGTTCTCAAGCTGTTCTCAAGCTGTTTTCCAAGACTGTGGGTTTCCTTGTTTCTGACAGCCTCTGCTTTTTGAAAATGAGGTTCCTTTAATGTCATCATTCAGAGAATCAGTATATGAAAGTGTTATGACGAAACCCAGCGAGATGCAGCTACATCAGCCTGGTAATGGCCACGTCATGTCGACTGCACATGTGAAGGCATTGTTTATCACCACCATTATGGAGTTATATCTCGGTGATATTTTTAACCATGTACCTCAGAGTGGCTGTGGGACCGAGACCTCAAATGGCCCAATGTTCCTGAGATGTGCTCTAAGTTCTTCCATGGCCTGCTTCAGTGTCGCAACAGAGACATAAATATAGCTGCTAATCATGCATTCACACGGGATTTCTCACATAGCCGTGGACCGAGGCAGAGAGAACATCTCGACTGGATTTCAGATGTCACTGGAAAGTGGAGCTGAAGAGTTTGGTCAGACTTTGTGAAAGTGTACTGGGTTTAGCTGAGAGAAAGAGTACGACTTGGTGGACTTTGTTACGTGCTATGGAAATGTATTAAGTCACAGTGCCAGACACATCATCTTGAGATCTTACCCTATCATAAGAAAATGGCAGGGTTGAATTTCAGGCGATACCACAGCCATCCAGCCAAACCTCAGAGAGTCTGTCTCAGTGGAAAAGATGGTGTCTTGCTTATTGATCAGAGCAATGCAAACTTATCATTGTAATCTGTTAAAACAGGCCCGTGTTAGTGATCTCCTCCAGAACAGAACTGAATTAGGGATGGTATGTTAAAGTCCATATGATAACAGTATTGTGCATGTTAAGTACTGCAATTTATATTACATCACTGTTGAATGATCAAATCTGATTTGTCAGAAGCAGCTCTGATAGTAGTTCCAGCTGCAGGGCAAATCACAGGTTTTTATTAATCCACTAGTTCTACTATGTTATTGTTTCTATAGTAAGAAATAATTCACCAAATGTGTTGGTATTTAATAAAAGAAACATATATTTGTTGATATGGTGACATTTTCTGTAAAGATCATTTCTGTTTATTTAAGATTTATGGAAGGAGTCTCCAGTGTCAGCACTTTGTAACGTGAAAGTCTTCAGCAGACCCTGTGCTTTTCGGGTTCTCGTTAAAATGCTGAGTTCTGCTTTTTTTTGTCTTATTAACTTCAAGAAAGAGAAAAAAGGGAGGCTGTTGAGTTAACGACTGATTATAGATGCTATAATATAAGCGATAATAGGAATCTATAAAAAGATAAAAAGTATGTCATAATGTTCATTAGTAAATGAAGGTATTAAAATCATAGGCAAATCATTGTGGTATAAGAGGAAGCCCACACTGTTAATAATACTGCTAAAATAATCCACCTTGTGGTGGTAATAACATCTCCTCTTGGTGACAGTCCACATCACATTACTATGTTGTTGATTATTTTCCTATAACAGCATGCCCACAAATGGTGTATTCCTTATATATACAGGATATATTTTGTTACTATATACTTGCATACTTTATTAATAACAAAATCCTTTCTCTTTTCTCAGTGCCTTTCCGAGAGGCTCCAGCAGCGGTGGTGAGTTCAGGCAGGAGCAGGCCTCAGCAGGGTCAGACTGGCCGGAGCACTCTGGCCGCACCTCGCGTGCTCCTGCGTTCCAACAGTGACAACAACCTGAACGTTAACAAGCTCTCGGCACCGCACACGCCCTCGCGCTCGCCCTCGCCCTCACGCTCACCGTCGCCTTCGCCCCTGCGCAGCCTGTCACCCCGCAGGCCCCAGCAGATGCAGAACAGCTCCAATGGCACGGTAAAGAGCATGGGCCGGGGGGCCAGGCACCCCCCGCGCAGCCGCTCGCCCTCGCTGGGCCGCCTGGGGGACGGTGACGCCCGCAGACACCCACCCCAGCGCCACAGCAGGTCAGTGTCATCACACTTCCTTCGCAGTCGTAGGGGAAGTTTTGATTAGTTTAAATGCAGCACTTTCTAGACATAAGTACGGTAATTTCTTCCCACTTAACCACTCGATTCAGCTCATGAAAGGCTCAGCAGGTAGCTGATGAGGTGAAGCATGGGATGTTAGAGTTGAGTAAAGTTCATGCTGTGCATCATCATCACTGTGGAGCCACATGACCGTAACTGTGAAGTAGTGCAGTTAGTTCAAAAGCTCAAATCAGCAACCTTTGTGTTGACGTGTCTCAGATATTATACTTTTCACATTCTTTCACAGTAGAACTATTATCATATTCTGAATTAGACAGCCTGTATAGCTGGACAGCTTTTAAAGCCTTCAAAAGGTTTTAAAACAGAAACCTCCAAATGTTCTTCCCGTCCCTGTACGAAGCCATACAAATGAGGTGCCTTGTCCTTGTTAGATTGCATTTTCTTGCTACAGAGATTTCCCTGAGAACTTTGCATTAATACACCAGCAACCTTTAGCTTGACCCAAACAACAGACTCTAATCATCTCTTAATGTTAGTTAGTTAGTTACATTTATATAGCGCTTTTCTAGACAGTCATAGCGCTTTACATAGTATGGTGGGGATGGTGGGGGGGGGGGGTTTCCTCAACCACCACTAGTGAGTAGCATCCACCTGGATGATGTGACGGCAGCCATAGTGCACCAGACACCAACTATTAATGGGGAGGAGAGAGTGATGTAACCAGTTCAGAGATGGGGATTATTAGGGGGCCATGATTAAGAAGGGCCAATGGGGGAATTTCACCAGGACACCAGGGTTATACACCTACTCCTTACAATAAGTGTAACGGGATTTGTAATGACCACAGAGAACTCAGGACCTTGGTTTAATGTCTCATCCGAAAGACGGTGCTGTTTTTACAGTATAGTGCCCAGTCACTATACTGGGGCATTAAGTCCCACACAGACCACAGGGTGAGCGCCCCCTGCTGGCGTCACTAATACCACTTCCAGCAACAACCTTAGTTTTGCCCAAGAGGTCTCCCATCCATGTACTGGCCAGACTCAACCCTTCCTGGCTTCAGTGGGAGCCCAGGTGGGAACTGCAAGGAGATATGGCTCTAGCATGAGTCTTTATACAGTATTGATCAAACTCATGGTGTGAAAGGGATAGGTTAGGTGATTCAGTGCTAGATGCTGATTTGTCTCAAATGTGAGGACTGTTAAATGCTCTTCCACCAAATGTTCAATTGTATCGATCAACAGCTGTGGAATTATACTAGTAGGTAATTCATCATGCCTGTCAAGATCCTGACTCGAAATAAAGCCCTGTTTTACACTGTGCAATTACAGCAACTTTTCACACAGTATAAAATGAAACCAATAAAATCTGATTTCTATAACAGACTGTGTGACAACGTGTTCTCCGTGTCAGATTATACAGTGAAGCTCTTCTAACAATAGGCCTGGGATTAATGAAAGTTACTTCGTTCTGCTTGTTCTGGGCTCTTGCAGAAAACAGGGTCACTGAAATTGAAACATTCTTCAAAATCAGTTTGAGGTAATAAGGATGTTTGTTTCATTTACTTTGTACCATAGCTACTGCCATATTTGTTGCTGTCATAGCAACGTCAAGTTTGGGCAGTGGTGGCTCAATGGTTAAGGCCACTGATCAGAAGGTTTGGGGTTCAAGCCCCATCACTATCACTGCCAATCTGTTGGGCCCTTGAGCAAGGCCTTTAACCATATCTGCTCCAGGGGTGCCGTATCATAGCTGACCCCAGGTTCCTAACAAGCTGGGATATGCATAAGAATGTCACTGTGCTATAATGTATATGTGACAAATAAAGGCTTCTTCTTTTTTAAACAAAAAAACATTGACACCTACATGTTGGTCTTTTGTTAGCAGTTAACTGTGATGAGTGATGCATACAGTATTTTCAGCAAACTGTATAGTCAGTGTTATAGATTTTCCAAGCGAAAATGTCTGTATGTTGATTGATCTGAATTTGTACAGTATATCCAATATAATTCATTTAATGCAAAGAGGTGCTACTTTGTTTACTGCTGATGCTGTGAGCAGCCATGTTGATCTGACCTCACTTGCTGAATTCGAAGTTGAGTAGACCGTCCTGAGCTCCTGAATAGGGATTCCATGTTAAGGGAGCGTTTTCTTTGATTTTTCCTAATTGGAATGCAGTATAAGTGTTCATAGACCACCATGTTAACTAACAAAGAATGATTTTACAATCTGCTACTTTTATCTGTGACGGCAATCCGATTTAAAGCCGACTTAATGCTAAGTCATAGTTTAAAGATGATTATGTTATTACTTCTGGTTTTTGTTTATTGGACAGCCTTTTAGCATAAAAATCATAATTGTTCCAGGAAAAACTGACTATGTTCGTTCTTTGTAATCAAAAACAATCTGCTGGTACCGTAATGGATTTTTTTTGTTACTTGGTTTTCTTATTTCCATTTTGCATAATTACTGATGGATGATAAAGCTTTGTTTGGTTCTAGTATAATTTTGCTGCTATTGGAAAACTAGCAGGTCGACATGCTCCAGGATGTTCAGCATGACACAGTTCTGTTTGGACTGATAGAGGACAGTATGTGGCAGAGACTGCAGGAAGTGCCGTACTCAGCATTTTGTATATCAGTGGCCTTGTTCTACTTGTGAATGGAAACAGGTCGGATTAATCCTGTTAAAGCGGTAGTGTGTAGTGATGGTGCATTTCTGCAGTTTCAGAAAATCCTACAAATAAGAATGACATTGTTGTTGTTGCCATACTTGTTTTGGCAGTTGATATTGAAACTGACCCGTGTGTTGCAGGAGGGATAAAGATCATCTGTGGGTATAAAGAGAGCATATATGTGTGGCGGTCTGGGAAAACCCATTGGATATCGTTGTGGCTGAATTCTGGAAAACATCCAAACAAGACCAATTTTTATTTTTGCATATAATATAGGATAACACTTTAAGAAGCCATAGATATATGGTTATATAAATGTTTTATTTCCTTTTTAATCTTGCTTGGCTATCTTCCTGCAAAGATCATGTTGTGTAAGCAGGCTGTTTTACAAAAGGCTGTTTTTGGTGGTAAAAGCAGTTAGCCTTCTTAAATATGTCTAAAACCTTGCTAGCTAAGTGAGATTTCCTCACACAGTGAATGTTACACTTTGATCAAGTCACTGGCTAGATACATGCCTTAGCAAAACAGACATACACCTAATCAATTCAGTTTGTAATCAGATACTGGCTGTATAAATGCCCCATGATGCTCCAACGCTGCAGTCGGCATCAAATCTTGAAGTCTACCTTTTTATTTTGGGGGTTAGCTAGAATTTAATATTCTTTAACCATGTGATTGAGATACTTTCAAAAGAGAAACATACAGTCCCATCTGAAAGTATTGGAACTGCAAGGCTAATTTGTTTGGTTTTGCGATACACTGAAGACATTTGGGTTTGAGATCAAAAGATGAATATGAGATGATAGATCCAAATTCCCAGCTTTCATTTCCTGATATTTACATCTATATGCGTTAAACTTTTGTTTTGAAGCCATCCATTTTTCACATCATCAAAAAGTTTGGGCTGATAGATGTTTCTTGTTGCTCAAGTGTGCCCTGTTAGATTGATTGTTTAAACAATTAATAGCTCTGAATGTCTCCTCTTGGTTTGAGCTCTGAGTTTCGCTTGTGAGGACTGCATTTGTTGCTAAAAAGGATAAAGCAACATGAAGATCAGAGAGCTGTGTGTGTGTATGTGTGTATATATATATATATATATATATATATATATATATATATATATATATATATATAATAACTCTACAAGAAAAACATTATTTTGTAAGTTTCTTTAATTAAGTTTCTTTGGTCACTAAGATTTTGAATGTATTATCCCCAATGCATTGCAACTTTCAATACTGAGAAATAACGTAAATCAATGGTGCTTTCAAACAGAACTTGTGAATTTATGCTTTCACCATGGCCAGACGTCTATACAGCACTCTTGTTTTTACTTAAAAACTAGTCACAGGAAATCCCTTAGACACTGAGTAGTGTTATGGATTTTTGTCTGATTTGTAAGGCAGAAAAGATTCTCGATCCAGACATGACTCACTATCACAAACTTTGTTGCTTGTTCATCTGCCTTGACTTTTCTTACAGAATGTAGCACTTTCTTTTGTTATCATTACAAGCACTGATTGTGACTGATTGTGAATTTCATTTTCAACCTTAATCTTCTTCATATTTTGCACAGCTACACTTGAGTAGAGTTTTGTGCAGAAGGAAGATGACGAGCAATATTGAATACCATGTATTAAGTGTGGAATAAAATCCATCCATTTTCCACACATGGTCACAGGGGAGCCTGGAGACTATCCCAGGGAACTCAGGGCACAAGGCAGGGGACACTCTGGACAGGGTTCCAACCCATTACAGGGCACAATCACACACACACACACACACACACACACTATGGACAATTTGGAAATACCAATTAGTCTACAACACATGTCTTTGGACTGGGGGAGGAGAAACCGGAGTACCCGGGATAAACCCCTAAAGCATGGGGAGAACATGCAAAGTCCACTCACACAGGGCGGGGGAACAGATTTAAACCTCTAACCCCAGAGGTGTGAGGCAAATGGTTTAAAATTTTTATAATTATAATTGGGCTTAATGCTGAGGAAACATCTGCAAAACAATTTATAGCAACTATAAACAGTCAATACTTTACCAGTTTCTGTTATCATGATGTCATGTTAGGGAGAAACCATGCTGACACTGGAGACTCCTTCCTTGAACATCTTACAGAAAACAATTACATGTTTTCAAAAAAAAATCTGTTTACGTGGAACGTCTGCTATACCAGCCTCTGTGTACGAGCAGGAATATGAACCTGTGATTTGCCTTGCAATCTTTTGACCAATCAGAATTGAGAATTCAGCAGTGCATGTGGTATAAAAATAATCACGAATGACATAATTGTCTACAACTAGGACATATTTGAATAAATTTCGTTTTTAACTCAGGTGTTCTTTTTCTGTAGCACTTTACAGTATGTAGAGAATATCTGCCATCTGTACTATCCCTCTAGGCCATAAAATGGTAACATGGATTTGAGAATTTGCCCGTTAAATGGATTAGCTGTGGAAATTGGAGTGGGCAGAACACCTGATCTGCTCGGCAGAGGCCCAACGACTCAATGATTTTGGATACAGAGAAAAATGAAATAAAGTTACGATGTACAGAGAGTGCCAGCATTTAACACAAAACTGGAAGAGGAAGCTGGTCACAGAGAGGTAGATAGGAGCATCAGAGCCTGTGTGTATGTGCGGATGAGCATGTGTGACAGCAAATGTCTGGTTCAGTGTGTGTGTGTGTGTGTGTGTGTGTGTGTGTGTGTGTGTGTGTGTGTGTGTGTGAGAGGAAAAGCGAGGGAGGAGGAAGTGTGTGTATTTGTGCATGTGTGACAGCAAAAGCCTGGTTGACAGCATCCTTGTATGCATGTGTATGTGTGTGTGAGCGAGTGTGTGCATGCGTTTGTATGGAAGCGTGCCTGGGGGTGTGCGAATCTTGTCACTCGTCGGCAGTTCGGATGAGCGAGCGGCCTACTGTAACTGGGCCATGCCAATTACTCACTGCCATGGCAAAAAAACCATCTAATTAGATGTAGTTTTAAAAGGAAGAATGAACTCCTCTGGTATTTGACCCTGTTCTCCTCACACTCATCGGTTCACTGCTCTCTGAGCTCAAATATGGCTTCTCGCAAAAACGGCTTCTCCCTTCTTCTTCTTCTTCTTTAGTGGAGGATGTGTCTGTCTGGGGCTAGATTTTCCCACCTCCTTCTTTTCACGCTGCTATCCATGTCAGTAACTATGTCCCAAAATGCTTGAATCCTAGTCAAGACTCTTTTACGCTGTGCAAAAAAATCTGTACTTGTATACTACGTGTATGAGATGATCCCAATAAAACCTTGGCTGAATTCTATAACAGACGGCATGATAACATGCCCTCTGTGTCAGATTATACAACAAAGATCCACTAATGAGGCTTCAGCAGTATTATCTGCAACATCTGGTGCCTTCACAAATGCTTTTGAATGAATTGGTGTGTTTAACATGTTACAAACATATAACGCAATTTAAACCATGCAAACAATGAGCCTGATTTATCAAGCTGTGTACAAATGGATTTGTTTGTAAATTGTTCATTTGAGGACTTTGGCATTCATGAAAATCCTCTAATTCTGGAAAAATGTTCGTATCCTACTCGTGTGTGTTAATTCATGTATGAGAAGACTGACTAATGTAAACCTTGAGTGATTGGCTTCAAATCACATAATTTGCGATGAGTTACTGTACTTTTATACTGTGTGGGTATATATATATATATATATATATATATATATATATATATATATATATATATATATATATATGGATTATGCAGTTAACTAAAGAAATATTAAATATGGCAAAAATAAAGCAAGCAAGCCAAAGTAAATGCATAAATTAACACAAATAAGACCAGTCATTCAATTAAGAATGCAGCTGTTTAAAAGGAGGACAGACTCAGGTAGTGTATAAGTCAGTCTTGTTTTTGTTTTTTTGTTGTTTTTTTGTAATGCTGTGCAACACTTTATTAAACCCAGCACTAAGTGACCGATAAGTGGATAAGGATATCTTGTATGGTTCAAGCTGCAATCTGTTATATACTTCCAAACCATTTCCTTTTCACCTCACTTCATTCACATCTAATACACATTTTCCATCATTTGGCTCCAGATTTTGGCCTTTCAAGTGCCATTATGTTGTTCCATAATACATTTTTTCATTGGCACAGACAATAACTTTTACTCTTAGAGTGCCTCGGAGAAACTCTTTTTGCCTTTTGCTCGTCAGCGCTGTGAGCTTTGTCTTTTATGGAGTTTTGTGGGGGTCACAAGATGCAAATCAGCTGTGCCGTGCACACACCTGGTAATTACGGGTGATTGGCATTCATCAACATACACACTTGAGTATGAAAAAAATCAGCACTTACGAAACTTTTGTAACTCTGATTTTTTTTTTTTTTTTTTTAAGTTTGGCTTATGCAAACATTACACACAACCTTACTAAAAGAATGGCACGCTGTGAGGAAAAGAACTGGGAAATATGGATATTATATCAAGCTATCATTTAAGTTCATATCTTTTATACAGACAGTGTAAAGGCAAATAGACAGTGAATTAGACAGTGAAACAAGACAAATAAGATTTCTTCTTCTTCTTCTTCTACTTATTATTATTATTATTATTATTATTATTATTATTATTATTATTGTTGTTGTTGCTGTTGTTGTTATTATTATTATTATTATTATTATTATTATTATTATTATTATTTCTGAGCTGTGCTTCTCATGCAGTTTTCTTTATACATTTTCTTGTGCTAACCTGGACTGCCTGTTCTCTGACCCAGTCTGTAGACAATGGTTCTTGGAAAAACCTAAATAAAATGCCTCTGCTTGCATATTCTGAGGCATCTGGCACCCATATGATACAGAATCCTCCAAGCTGCTCTCAGATGAGCGTATAAAAAGTGTGACTTTTGACACATTTTGCCAGTGTGCTAAGTCTGGCATCCACATAAAAAAAAAAAAAACCTTGTGAATATGGTTTTGGCCTCCATAGCTGTGTGTGCTGCTTGATGGGGATCTGTCCCTAGTTACAGCAGCAGTTGCTATGGCCATGGCCGTATGGTGTGTGTGTGTGTGTGTGTGTGTGTGTGTGTGTGTGTGCTCTGTGGTGTATTAGATAATGTGCCTGCTCCTCAGAGGCTCAGAGGGAAAGTGAGGCAGCTGCAGTCAGTTCTGATGTCATTGGGTAATTGCAGGTTTGGTGGATGGCTGTGATGGCTGGAGAGAGAAGGAACAGAGGAATGTGCTTCTCTTCTACTGTGTCAAGCACCGTGTGTCGATGTGCGGTACTAGATGTAGTCAGGATTAGGTAACCTAGGAGCTTGTTTGTGGCTATGGCTAGAACAATGTGATGCAACCTTATATCCCTATATCACTTGACGTATATTGCGGTATCTGCTTACAATGTCACGTTTTTAAAACACGTCGATATTAAATGTCATATACTACATGGCAGCAATTTTTTTCACCTCATGCTCATTACTAATGGCCGTTCCTGGCTCGAATTTACTCTTGGTTGCCATGGTTTCCTTGGGAGCGCGTGGCACCTAGCATCAAGTTCAATGGCCATATTCATATTCAGATTTTTCTGTATGTGTCACGTTTATTTCGCATCACCGAATGAGCTAATTATTTGCACGCATATTAAAATATGTTCATTTGGCCTCCTTTGTTAATATGAGCAAATTTATTCGTAAATCATTCATAAGTACATTTACACAAGAAATGTGGTATAATGAGGGGGCACAGTGGCTTAGTGGTTAGCATGTTTCCCTCACACCTCCAGGGTCGGGGGTTCGATTCCTGTCTCTGCCCTCTGTGTGTGTGGAGTTTGCATGTTCTCCCTGTGCTTGGGGGTTTCCTCCCACAGTCCAAAGACATGTGTTGTAGTCTGATTGGCATTTACAAATTGTCTGTAGTGTTTGATTATGTATGCGATTGTGCCCAGCGAGGGGTTGGCACCCTGTCCAGGGTGACCCCCACCTTCTGCCCTATGTGCTCCCCATGACCCTGTGTAGGATAAGCATTGGCACAAGCAAATATCTGACTAGAATCCAAAAAGATGGCTAATGGACAGCAGATTCCAAAAAGATTTTGTGTCCTTCTTGGTTTCTGGATGACGAAATAAAAAAGTGGCTGTGTTTTTACAATTTATATGCAAATTCACTTTTGTTTTGCTTCCATGTTCATATGTATATAAGCTTATGCATTCTATTCAGTAGTTGCAAAGTCTTGCCAAATTTTCAGTAATGAGTATGCTGTGTGCATTGTTATTATGATATCTTGAAATCAGCTTTGGATTGCCAAAGCTGTATAACTCTCTCTCTCTCTCTCTCTCTCTCTCTCTCTCTCTCTCTCTCTGAGTCTCCATTGTTACAATTTTTATGATGGTTTTTCATTTTAAAAACTCATTAAAAACATGACCTAAATCTTCTCAGCAGCTGTTATCTTCATTCTCAAGCTTAAAATTTGCATCTTCATTGACATAGCTGTAGTCACTTGATTTGGTTGTGACTCATTATGGTCTCTAATAGCTTAACACTGTCAATGGACAACTGTCAATAGACCATTCCTTTATTCCTTTTATCTTTAGTCAGGATCACAGGGGACTTGGAGCTTATGCCACTATGCCAGGAACACTGTTCACAAGGTGGGAAAACAGCCTGGATGGGACATCAGTTCATCGCAGGGTCTTGAATGTTGAGACAATATTGACTTTTCACAAAGATTGGTGTATCAATGATATGAAAAGTATTATTTACCATGTAGAAGTATGACGTGTACATGACCACCCGATTGCTCCATAACCGTCTGAAACACAGAATACACTGACTATTCAGAGATATCAGGTTAAATATTCTTGCATGTAAACATTTTCTGAATGGCTTCATTTTTTTTTTTTTTATTGCTGAGCTCACACTGTCTTTAGAATATCGTTTTCTTTTGCAGTGGTATGCTATAAATAGCTCTGTGGGTGAGACTATTCACATGCCACCTTAACCGATATCTAATACTAAGTGGCCCTATTTCTATATCACCTTTTTTGCATAATTAGCTCAGCCCACATCAGCTTTTTTCGTCCGGAAATAAGAGCCGTGCTCTTATGCAACGTATCCCCGGGTGGAAAATCTCAGTGCCGCTTTGACAGCTGTGTTAAGAGCATTGGCAGCTCGATTGCTCCAGCAATATTAGAGTCCCAACTGACTTTGTGGAAATAAGACTCTCAATCATTCACAGTCTGTAGTGATGCCTTCATTGAAGATGGAAAACATGGCTGATGTTTTGCTGCAGATATCTGCAGCTTTCAGAGATTTTGGAATCTAGTGCTGAAATGAGAAGCGTGATTCCACGTTTGGGGTGCCTGATACAATTTTTATTTATTTTTTTTTTTTTTTAAAGTTTAAAGACATTTTAAACACAGGAAAAGTAGCCTTCACAACAACCTATGTGCATATGGTAAATGACTTAAAACATTAGTAAAACCTCTAGTGCACTTGGAAAACAGCCTATAATCATTCAAATGGTTTCCTTTATGTTATAAAAATAATGCAGATTATAGTAAGTTTTTAGTATCTGGAGGTTTGCTTTGGGTTGTTGTCATGCTGAAAGGTGAAATTCCTCTTCATCTTACAGTAAGTGTTTTAGGAGAAGCCTTAAGGTTTTGTGCTAAAATTGACTGGTATTTGGAGCTATTCATTATTCCCTCCACCCTGATTAAAGCCCCAGGTCCAGCTGAAGAAAACAGGCCCCAAAGTATGATGCTACCACCACCATGCTTCCCCATGGGGATGGTGTTCTTTTGGTGATGTGTTGTGTTTTTTGTGCCAAACATGTCTTTTGGTATTATGGCCAAAAAGTTCTGAGACTTTGGTCTCATCAGACCATAACACATTACTGAGATTGAATGTATTTTTAATTTGTTTTTTTGGTTAAAAAGGCTTCCATCTTGCCACCCTACCGCATAGCCCAGACATATGAATGAAGAATTCAGGAGATTGTTGTCACATGTAGGGAGCAACCCATACTTGCAGAAGTTGCTGCGATTCTTTTGATGTTGCTGTAGACCTCCTGGCAGCCTCCCTGACCAGTTTTCTCCTGATCTTCTCATCAATTTTAGAGGGACATCCTGTTCTTAGTATTGTCACTGTCGTGCCATATTTTCTCCACTTGTTGATTATTGTCTTTACAGTGTTCCATGGTATATCCAATACTTTTGAAAATTTTTGCAACCGTAATCTCCTGATTACTATTTTTCATCAATGAGATCCCGTACCTGCTTTGTAAGCGCTTTGCAGCCCATGGCATTTTGGGGTTAATCCGTCACTTTAATTGATGTAGCAGGTGTATACTAATTCGTATTTAACATGAGTTTGAATGTGATTGGTAGATTCTGAACAGTGTCACTTTCCCAGTTATAAAAGGGTGTGCACACTTATGCAAGCTGGGTATTGGAAGTTTTTTTTCTTTTTCTTTTTCACTTGATATTTATATATTGCAATTTCACAATAAAGGTGAAAAAAGTTCTGACATGATTTAACATTTTTTTACATCAAAAAACCTGCTATTTTAACAGGTGTGTAGACTTTTTATATCCACTGTATATAAAAGGAGACGAAAGTGCAGGGAAGAAGAGTCAACAGAGGAGAGGAGAGGGGGAAAAATCAGGACAAGAACGGGGAAAGATGTCCCAAAAAAAAAAAAAAAAAACTATGTGGGCTGATGCCTGACCTCATCTCACCATAAAGGATTAAATTATGTCAATGTTTTGATGAATGATTCGGATTAAATGTATTTATTTTAGCTGCATGATTCAAATTTCCAGACTCATTCAGCACAAGAGCCATCATTTAATGTTTGAGTTGAAGGCCATGTTGGTTAGCAATAAATTACTGATGAATGTCTCATAGAATACATTAACTATACACAAATGACAGTCTACTGCAGTTTTTTCTTAAGACTATCATTATTTATACTAATTTCTATTATGCCTTTTTTTTGTAAAAGACCCACTGTAATCCCAACCCTGACTAAATGTATTTTATTTAGTTTAAATTTCATTTTAATTTTATTTTAATTTAAATGTATATTTATTTAATTTTTTTTTCATATTTGAAAAGCAAATGTGTTTATTTATTTATCTCTATCTGCTATTTATTTATTTATATTTATCTTTTTTTTTTGGGGGGGGGGGGCTGTTAGTGATGCCCCCCATAAACATCTTGACATCTTTTACCCTTTCTCACTGTCTGTGAAAAGTCAATATTTTCTGATTTCCTGTTTCATAATTGGCTTTTAACATAATTGCCTCACAACAAACTGCTTTAAATAACATTTAACAAACACGTGTTGACTGTTTTGCGTCATTAGACACCTTGATGGCATAACACTGAAATAAATTCACTAGTGTTTGTCAACAGAGAGGGGCACAGTAGCTTAGTAGTTAGCACACTTGCCTCGCACCTCTGATGGCTTGAATCCCGCCTCCACCCTGAGTTCCCTGGCTCTCCAGGCTCTCCTGTGACCCTGTGTAGGATAAGTGGTACAGAAAATGAATGGATGAATGTCACGGGGGACACAAAAATTGCTGACTCAGCCCATGTTGTAGCAGGTTTTTGTGAAGAAATCATTATCAAATAAAAACAGAATTCTGTTTTTAGAATTCTGCATTTCTTTCAGCTAGAGGTTACCTGCAAAAAACTGCAAAAATCCTGCAAAAATGACCTGTCCCCTTAATCTTTATTTCTATTCTTTTAATTAAAATTCCAATATATCTACAACCGGCAAATCTCAATAAATGCGCTTGCCTTAAAAAGGGCCCTTTTTTTTTAGATTTGGAGTATCCAGCTCGTGTTCTAGTGAGCTGGAGACCAGCACATATTTGCTAAACATGACCTCTTTGATCGATCATGTTAAAATGATTGCACTTTTAAATCTGCTGTACCGCTGTGTTGTCTATCACAGGCAATACCACATCTGCATAAACACATTTACAAATTTAATGAATCGATTCCAACATTACTACACATGCAGTTCAATCTGAAAGCCTACTCTTTCACTGATTCCTCTCAGAGCATATGAAGAATTGATATGTCATTAATGATGAAGGAGTTCTACTAATTTCCAGGTCACAGCCTGAAGGATGAAGGATTAAAGAAGCATCATTTAGAGCACTAAGAAACACACAGGTTTTGGGTTAGATTGTGGGTGACTGCACAGTACTGGAACGGTTGTGTTTACCACAACTGGAAAAATTTTAATAATATATACTACCTGTTACTACATGCTACTTAGAATGTAATTAAATGGGGTTATATGTCGTGAATCAACAAAAATATTCTAGAATATTGAAGTGTGGGGAAAAATCTATATAGTTTGCAATATTATTTACAAATAAAAAAACTTAAATACATAAGTTTTCATCCACTGGTGTGAAACCCCAAAATTAGTTATTTAGTTGCCATCAGAAGTCACATAATTAGTTGAATGGAGTCGACCTGTGTGCAATTACACTGTCATGGGGTCTCAGTATGAATACACATGTTCCTGGAAGACCCCCAAGTTAGTTAGAGAGCATAACTAAACGAACAGTGCCAGGAAGACAGTATCAATTAGGGTTTAGTTTAAAAAAAAAAAAAATAACCCAAACTTTAAACATCCATTACTTCCATTATTAAAACATGGAAAGAATATGGCTGTGACTCCACTAAAAGTCAGTGATCAGGTAATAAGAGTATTAGTCAGAGAAGCAACCAGAGGCGAAATGTATGTCTGAAGCAGCTGAAGATGCCCACAGCTCAGACAGGAAAAGCTGATCACAAGACAACCATGGCCTGGACACTACAAATTTGCACTGAGCAATATGAAATCTCGTTTGCGAAAGATATACTGGCGACTCAGGAAATGTGGAAAACTTTTTGGTCTTGGCAAAAATCACTACTTTTGGTTGAAAACCAGCACTGTTCATCACCCTCAAAACACTATCCACATAGTGACGCATGGTGGTGGTAGCATGGCAATGGTCATTGATTTTCTGTTTTTTGTTTGTTTCTTTGTTTTGTTTTTGTGTGTGTGTGTGTTTGTGTGTGTTTATTGCATTAAAAAACATTTTCTGATCCACCTTTTTTTGATAATGGAATAATTATATAATATAGAGTACGTGCTGTATGTGCTGTATGTAATATTATCATAAAAAGTTGGCTTGTGAGGAAATTTTTTTTTTGATTAAGCCAGTGTGTTTAAAATCTAGTGTAGTAGTATTTATATAATTTTCTTAACCAAGGCACAAAGTGAATAGTACACAATGTTTTTTAAACTGTAAATAGCGCCAATATCAGTCTCTCATTTGTGAGAAATGTATTAGGTCAGGGGTAATCTTAGGAGAAGAGTGCTTATGTAGCACAGCAGATTTTGAGGACTGTATGCTTGGGACGTGATTTGAACATAAGCAAAGCAAAAAAATGTGAACACTCACAGTTTTTTTTTTTACATTTTATATCCTAAAACAGCTACAGTTAAAGTGCAGTTAGCTGTAGCTATGCCTTTGGTGTTGACATTGGACTGTCTCCCAGTAGAGGCTTATTAAAGGGAAAGTTACATAAAGGGCAAGTGTAGGTGCTTCGTCCCAATTTCCTCCTGCTCCTATAGGCCGCAGTGAGCCTCGGTGAGGGGCGGGGCCTTTTCTGTACGATCGGGGTGGGTCACGGTGTAGGTGGAAAGGAGGTCATTTGCGTAATTAGGCCTTACAGGTTCTGTGGTAGAGATGAATGATAGTGAAAAAATATTCAAGGACACGCCTAGATATTGTGGAAAATAACACACACAGAGTCCAGGAGAATTTGTGTACTTTTATTATACATTTTTATTTGCGTCACTCCTAAACTCTGTAATTGTTACAGAAAATTTGAAACACAATTTGTAGCTCTATAAATGATTTTAAATCCAAATTGAAAACATACTTATATATATAAGTAAGTATATAAAGTAAATAAGTATAAATTGGCTCTATATATTTATTATACATAGAGAGAGTGTTAGCACGTTCGCCTCACACCTCCAGGGTCGGGGGTTCGATTCCCACCGTGGCCCTGTATGTGTGGAGTTTGCATGTTCTTCCCGTGCTGCGGGGGTTTCCTCCAGGTACTCCGGTTTCTACGGTCTGTTTGGTATGTCCAAAGTGTCCATAGTGTATGAATGGGTGTGTGAATGTGTATGTGATTGTGCTCTGCGATGGATTGGCGCCCTGTCCAGGGTGTACCCCGCCTTGTGCCTCATGCTCCCTGGGATAGGCTCCAGGTTCCCTGCAACCCTGAAGCATAAGCAGTATAGAAAATGGATGGATGGATATACATATGTATATCCATCCATATAAGTGCTTAGATATAGGCACTTATATCTATAAGTGCTTGGATATTTTATTTTTTATTGTATTTTGTTCTGATATTATAATTCATTTATAAATAATTAGTTAATGATTATGGCTTGTTTTCAGAATGTGATTTATTATTAATACTTGAATATTTAAATCCTGCGTATGGAAAACATTTCAGCTAGATAGATAGATAGATAGATAGATAGATAGATAGATAGATAGAGTCCACTTTCATTTGCTTCATTTCCAGGTCGTGTCCCTGCTGTCCTCATTCCCAGCCTCATGCTTTCTGCTTTCCTGCATTTCTGTAACACAAGGCTTTTTATATTTGAATATAATCACAGATTGCTCCTTTTAGCTATTGCATGGTGCGTCCCAAGCTGCTTCTCAGTGACTCACTGCTACTCTCCAGAGCTGCTACTTATTTCCTCAGCACCCAGCCTAATTATTTTGGCATGGACCAGAATTGATTCAGTCAAGACCCTTGGTATTAGAATTACAGTGAGGATTTAATAAAACACTGAATATATAAGTTTGTGTTAGTTTTGGAACAGCAGAGGGAGCTGTTCAACAGCCAATCCTACCTTCTCCCTTTCTGCTCTCTTCAGTCAGTGTACATACTGTACAAGTTCCATTACAAATTATTGCAAAAATATTAGGACTGTACAAGCACTGGTATATTGCACTTTACCTTTGTACTTTTGCATAAATGGACAATAACCTGGTATATTGCAGAAGTCCTTTTACTGTCATTTGTGGTGCACAACAAATAACAAAACCAAAAACATGACAGCAAATCGAAAAACACGACAGCAAATTTGGTATCATGACTGCCACTCAGATAACACAACAATAATTTCGAAAACAACAGCAAATTCGAAAACATGAAAGCAAATCAGAAATCACAACAGCAAAATCTACAATGCGACGGCAAATTCAGAAACAAGACAACAAATCAGAAAACACAACAGCAAATATGGAAATGCAACAGCAAATTCAGTAACATGACTGCCATTCAGAAACACAACATCAAATTGGGAAATGTGACAGAAAATTTGGAAGCATGATTGCAAATTTGGAAACATAACAGCAAATTCAGAAACACAACAGCAAATTGGGTAACGCAACAGCAAATTGGGAAATATGACATCAAATTCGGAAGCATGACAGCAAATTCAGTAGCACAACAGCAAATTGGGTCACTCAACAGCAAATTGGGAAATGTGACAGCAAATTCGGATACACACCAGCAAATTCAGAAACACAACAGCAAACTCAGAAGCATGACAGCAAATTTGGAAGCACAACTTCAAATTGGGTAATGTGACAGCAAATTCGGAATCATGATAGCAAATTCGGAAACACAACAGCAAATTTGGAAGCATGACTGCAAATTCGGAAACACAACAACAAATCTGGAAGCATGACAGCAAATTTGGAAACACAACAGCAAATTGGGTAACGCAACAGCAAATTGGGAATTGTGACAACAAATTCAGAAGCATGACAGCAAATTCGGAAGCATGACAGCAAATTCGGAAGCATGACAGCAAATTCGGAAACACAACAGCAAATTTGGAAGCATGACAGCAAATGCAGAAAAATGACAGCAGCAAAGTTAATGCTGTGTTTTCTGATTTGCTGTCATGTTTTTGGTTAATGTGGTTTGGCTTATGGGCCACCGTAGGGTCCCTCAGTATATTTCATGCTGCTGTAAATCATTTGTAATTTTGCACCTGTCTTGGCTAATCAATTACTGTAAATTTGTCTAGTGGAAAACTAATGAAAACGTAACTGAGATTTTTCACCAAACCATCTTTTTTTTAATGAGTTAATTTGCAGCTAACAAGCTTAATGAAATAATTGCAAATTGTTTCAATTGTTGATTGAAATGCTGAGTGTATTGTATTTATAATGTTTAATGATCATGTGTATTTAAAACAAGTCAGTTCCTGTTATCACTTACGTCAGAGCAGCTATAAACACTATCCCTCAGCAGTATCCCTATTATATCTTTCACTTGAAGTCAATAAGACCGAAAATGCAGCTTGTCATGTTACCGAGAAACCACAGAGAGCAAAGTTCTCCATCCTGAAGACTTTCCTGTGTAACTTAAAGTTACAGCTTTACCCCTGACTGTTACAAAGCACTGACACTGGAGACGCCTTCCGAAAATGCCAAATAAAAATCTCCTCAGAGAAAACATCACCATATTGATAATTATGCATTCAAGCATTTGAGCATTTAAGTCCCTTTGTTAGTTGTTACTATAGAAGAGTTGCTGTTATTGAATATTAATCAACACCTTGTGGCCAATCAGAATCAAGCATTCAACAGCACTATGATAGAAATAAATCTCAAAAAGCAAAAATAACTGAACAAATCAGCAAAACTGAAATGCGCACTTGTGGAAATGTCTTTTTTTTTAACACTGAACAATCGCTTTAAAGTGTAAACTGTAGTGTAAATACCTTTGACAAAATAATTGTGCGCTGATTAAAATTCTGATTTCATTATGTTTATAATTAACCACTGGTTTGTCAAAGCTAAAGTGTGATTCTCTTTTTCTCTGTAGTCCTCGTCCCGGTCGTGATGGTTTCTCTGGGGCAGAGACTCCAGGGTCCAAGCGCCGGATGTACAGCGCTGTGCCTGGGAGACATTACGTGGTGGTAAAGTCTTATCAACCCCAGGCTGAGGGAGAAATCGCCCTGTTCAAGAATGACAGAGTCAAAGGTATGCCTCAAGCTCCAAATGGCTGAATCGATGAATCATTTATATCACATCCTTGATGGTGTGTTTTTTTGTTGTTGTTGTTTTTTTTTTACTGTGGGATTTTGTTGCTCCTTTAAAGTGCCATGCTTATCAGCCAGTTTTCAGGCCCGCTCCAGCGGGACATCTGTGCTGTCACACTTGTTCATTTGTTTGTTTTCAGCATCCAGGCTGCAGCTGCGTGATTGCAAAGCTGGTGGTTGTGTTTATGTGTTTATATATTTATGTGCCTTGATGATGAGTTTGCTGATGCTGATGCTGATGCTGATGATAAAATGGGATGCTGATGATGATGCTGGTAGAGTCTGATGGTTCAGTTGATAAAGGGCTTGGTAATTGCTGGATGTACTGCAGCAGGAGTGAGAATGGTGAAAACAGAAAACAGTGCACACAACTCTTTCGATTAGGACTGTAGATCCAGTCTTTATAATCAGAGGTAGAAAATACTAAACTTTTTGAGTACTTGGGCAGTGATGGACAGTAATGAAGTACATTTACTTCACTACTGTACTTAAGTACTTGTTTCAAGTATTTGTACTTTATTAAAGTTTTTCCATTTTTGCAGACTTTACAATTGAGGCCAAAAGTTTACATAACATCTAGGCTAAAGACGTTCGATTAATCAGTTACTTTGTTCACATAAGTGATCACTTTAAAATAACTGATATTCTGAGAGATGGATTTTTTTTGTTGTTGTTGCTTTAATTCACTATATAAGAATTTAGGTTTACATACAAAAGTTTACATACACCAAGCTGAATGTCTATTTATTACAAATCTCAAATTACCCAAGAGGTTTGAAGTATGAAATTAAGTTAACTTTAAGTTTAGTAAAGTAACTAGTTTAGTTTTATAATTCAGCTAGCAAGCTAGTTAGGTTTTGTAACTTAGCTTGTTAAATAAGCTAGATTGTTGTATTTTATTGTATTGTTAATTAGCTAAACAGGTTATGTTTTGTAAATTAACTAATCAGGAAAAAAGTTTTTGTTTTTTGTTTTTTAAAAAAAAACAACCTAGATTTGTGTGAGGTAGCAGAATATTTTCCTTGTGACTGATTGGTTTGTGAACTAGCTAGTAATGCAGGGTCAGGCATGATGGACTTGTGGTCAGTTCTTTTTTGTCAATTAACAATATTAACTTTTTTTTTTTTCGAATACTTCAGTACATTTGAAAATATAGTTTACTTTAACTCAAATAGATTTTTGCTTCCATACTTTTATTTGAGTAAGATGTTGACCCAGTACACATACTTTTAGTTATGAATGGTGTTGGTTAATTTGTTCATGTTTGTCAAGTGGAAATGATTTTGTTTTTTTTTTTTCAAAAGCCGCACTCTAAATGCTAGTTTGAATGAATTTATTCTTGATCATAATACTAAGTTGCCAAATTATCCCAATTCTGGAAAGCCATGGTCCTGGTAACCCGTTCATTTAGAATGAAAACTTTGGATTGGATGACTTTAGTTGTAAAGATAATCCAAACATTCTTCGGTAAAAGATCACTTGAGAAACAGAAATGTGTGGTGTGTGTGTGTGTGTGTGTGTGTGTGTGTGTGTGGTTTGGGCTCTGATCAGCTTCCTTATTTCTATTTCTCCATAGTTCTTAGTGTTGGTGAAGGGGGATTCTGGGAGGGCAGCGCACGAGGTAACGTCGGATGGTTTCCCTCTGAATGTGTGGAGGAAATCCCCAACAAGCCTAACGAGGACCGACCCTGTAAGTCAATACACACGAATACACATTCACAGTGTGTATGGATAGTGCATTTTGCCATATGAAAAGGTACAAACATTCATTCCGCTCTTTACCCCGAGTTTAACTCTTTTAACCAGAGGCCAAAAAAATGGAATTTGTGCCTATTTTGTGTGTGCCCGTGTTTAGCATTGAATTTATTTGTGATGTCACACTCCACAGTAGTGGTTAATGGCTCATGTGAAAGTAGACTCAGGGCTTTAAGAATCTGCAGTTGTTCATAGGTATTTCATTTTTACCTATTCTATTAGGTTTAAATGTTATCATTTTTTTCGTGCCAGTTGTATATGGTGTTTTACTATCAAAGAATTAACTTGTGCTGTCAGTTTTATCTCTCTATCAATGTTATTGCGGAGAGCTGTGAATTGTTTGCCCAGTAAGGGGCTCACACTCCTCCACTTTCCCATCACCCTGCTCACCAGCATCTAAAGACAGAGTCACAATACTCTACATACAGAAACCCAACAGTGTCCTGGCTAATCTTATAACAGACTTGTGGCAATAACATAATTCATTTGTTTATACAGTACTGATTGAAAATGTCTAATTTAAAATGTTTTACCACTAATAATCATGTAACTATATCATTTCAAAGACACTTTGAAACAAAGTGATTTCCATTACTGCCATATAACACTAGTTTCTGTATTTTAGGCTTCTGTTTATATTTCTCCAGCTTATAAATGAGCTCTACCTCATTGACACCTTCGTTAAATGTAACTAGATCTTCCTCATTCTTGATTTCTGTCCATTTCCTATCCAATTCATTATAAACGAATAATCTATAACGCACAGCATGACGACTACACAACCCAATATTAGTTGGGTTTTCAGTAGAACACAGCATGAAGTTAAATCTTTACCAAAAAAACAAAACCTTGTTAAGAGAATTACTCTTAATAAAAGTTTCCTGTTTTTTTTTTTTTTAAACTGCTGTTTTAAATATCTTGTATTTCACAATGACAGGGGTTATTGATAGCAGAACAGCATAACATTAACCATCTAACTCTTTCAGATTACTCTGTCAATGCATGCTATCAAACTGACAAATTGTCACACTCCTAAACCCACATGATAATGTGAAGAGCTTTCAGACCACAGCAGGCTGTTAAATCAGTAAATAATTAGCACAAACTGGGCTGCGTGTGTATACTTGTCTCACACCTTGAGATCTTGCCTTCGCCAGTCATAAGCAACACACACATGTGGATTAGAAATTTGCATTAAGGGCCACTTTAATTTTACATTTACATTCACAGCATTTTGGCAGACGCCCTTATCCAGAGCGACTTACATTTATTTTATTTATACAACTGAGCAGTTGAGGGTTAAGGGCCTTGACAAGGATCCAACAGTGGTAGCTTGGTTGTGCTGGGGCTTGAGCTCCCAAACTTCTGATCAGTAACCCAGAGCCTTTAACCACTGAGCCACAACTTCCCTGTATCCCTACTTATCCATTCCAAGTATCCAATCAGGCCGGCAATACAATGCATAAAATCATGCAGATACAGGCATGATGCTTTTTTCCAATCTTCAACTTCAACACAGTCTGTAGCCTCAGATTCCTGTTCTTGGCTGACAGGACTGGAACCTGATGTGCTCCTGTTGTAGCTCATCCACCATGAAGGTTGTGTTGTGCATTCTGGAATGCTTTTCTGCTCGCCACTGTTGTATAGAGTGAATGAGTTATGGTAGCCTTACTGTCAGCTTGTACCAGTCTGGCCATTTTCCTCTGACCTCTCTCATCAAAAAGTCGTTCCTGCCTGGAGAACTTCCACTCAGTGGATTTTTTTTTTTTTTGCACCATTCTGTACAAACTCTGGAGACGGTTGTGTGTGAAAATCCCAGGACTTCAACAGTTCCTGAAATCAAGCCAGTGCGTCTTGCACCAACAACCATGCCATGGTCAAAGTCACAGAGATAACATTTTTCCTCATTCTGTTGTTTGATGTGAGTATTAACTGAAGCTCTTGGCAAGGATCTGCATGATTTTATGCATTGTGCTGCTGCCACATGATTGGCTGATTGGATAACTGTGTGAATGAGCAGGGGTACAGGTGTTCCTATTAAAGTGGCTGGTGAGAGTATATATGATTTTATACCACAACGCTTGGATCTGATTGGTCTGAAGGTGAACTTTCTTTAGCAGCAGCTTGTACATTGTACATTGTGCTTGTATATTATCAAGGATTTGTATGGCATACTATCCACATAATTTAAGTCTAATAATAAATGGATTTAATGATGATATAGAAAAAACTTACTGGGACTTTCTGTATGGTGGATGGGCCACATAAATGGCTTTAAGAAATGTGTGTAATTGTTGATTATTTAGCATTTGTGGAAGGAGTCTCCAGTGTTAGCAGTTGTAACAGTAAGAGGAAAAGCTGTAACTTTAGGTTATCAGCCACAGAAAAGTCTTCAGGATGAAGGACTTTGTGCTTTTCAGTTCCTCAGTAAGATGAAATTTATTTCTTGAGCCCCCAACCTTCTGATCAGTAACCCAGAGCCTTAACTGCCAAGCCACCACTGCCCTCAGTCGCCAATGGTCACCATTGCTCATGTTGCTGGAAGTCGCCAGGTCTCATTGAAAATGAATGAACTCCGGCCGCTTTGTCGCTGTGAGTCGATGTTTGTGTGAACGCACCTTAGGATTCCTACTTTCATTAAATAATATTTGTTGAAGTGTTAGCTAAATAATGAAGACCTGAGTTGGGTAATGTGTCGCATGAATTCAATTATGTTACTAAAATGTTTAATTGACTTACTAATTGTCTCCACAAAGAACATATGAGCTAAAGTGTTAGTTCATACCGTAGATTTTGTGTCCTGGACTAAATTTTTTAAACTGCAATTGAAAGCATTACCAATTACTGTAAAACTGCCTAATAAAAAAATTGAATAACTACAAAACAACATCCTTTATTCGCTATAGATTTTTTTTTCATTGTTGGTCTCCTTTATGCCAGGATGTGCATGAAACCTCTAAAATATTGATTTTGATCTCAAGGGCACTTCAGATATGACTGCACTGAATGAAAATGTCCACATCCTCTTTGTTGTGAGAAAAAGAGTTTTGTGTGTGTGTGTGTGTAGCCTGCATTTCCTGTGCAAATTGGCATAAATGGCCAGAGGCAACATTCCATTTAGAGTTCCTTCTATATCACTGTGGCCACTATGTTTTTTCAAGCTGTGTGTGCATGTGTGTGTGTGTGTGTGTGTGTGTGTGTGTGTGTGGTGACTGCATTCACGATGGGCCTGAAGAGGCTGCAGGTTGTTTGACTTGAATTTGGGCCAAGGTCTGGTGTGCAAGTTGCTGCTGGGGAGAAATCCATTAAAAACTCAAAAACACACTCTGTTCAGACCTGAAGCTACAGGAGACCATCTGCTGCTCCGCTGAATACATTAAAAGTGTGAGATTGCCACCGAGAGCTGTTAGGTTTAATCAGGTTACAATTTTTCATATTATTCAGTAACTACTATGAATAAAGAACACCTAGAACTGAGTAGGCTCTGCATACAGGTTTATTGTCAACATTCCTGAAAGGAAAACCAAACCAAAATGCAAGTAAATGGAATTAAATAAATAAATAATCCTACATAAAGAATGGGGAAAATAATGCAATGTCTGGGCTACCAAATAGGTTGAGTGTAAGTATATACAGATAGATTAAAGGAAAATGTGATAGGTTAGGTGGTACAGGTGATAGATTAAAGGGGAAAAGGGTGGTTCTGTTATTTGTAGGGGGAATTTACAGTATTTATATTGCTGGCAGGGTTTGGCTCCAGTTGTCCCTTGAGAGGCAGGCGTACTTGAAAATCAATAGAAAGTTCTTCTTATGATGAAACATTTGTACTCTGGTGAGAGTGGTCTCTTCCAGGATGACCTCGCCCCTATCCACAGGGCACGAGGGTTCACGGAATGGTTTGATGAGGATAAAAATTATGTCAATAAAATGCTGTGACCGTTCACATTCACCAAATGTCAGAACTAATTAAACACCTACAGGATGTGGCATGTTGCATGCACAGCATTCTCAACCATCATCACCAAAACCTTCCCTATCTTTTGAAAGAACTGCTTTACTTCACTCCAGTTCCAGATACTTGTAGAATCTGAGTCAAGGTGCTATTCTTGTAGCTTATGGTGGCCAAATACCTTACTTACATGGTTTTTCCTTTCATTTGACACATATCTGTATGTTTTCTTATTTAAATTGTATACATGACATTGGGGTAGTGTTATTAACCCACAGCTTCAGGGTCTGGGGTTCAATCCTAAGATTTGACTCATCAAACCTAAAAGATGAGCTTTGCATTTTCTTGGTTTTCAGGTTTCCCTCCACAAAAAACACTGTCTTCTATAGAAAAATGGTCCAAAAAAACCCCAAAAAACATTAGCAGGTAAAAAAAAGAAAAAATACTTAGCAGCGGTCTTGAATCCCAAAGATTAATTTGATGATGTTTATAATTATTTATGCACAAATGAAAGCACTGAATATTTTGAGGCAGGTGTGTGATGATTTAGTCACATAGTATTCATGCTGGCACAGTCATGCAATATTCATAATGCTAAATTGGTAGCTATAAGGCTGCTCTTGATTATTCACTAGATTAGCCTCATAGTTCTAGTAATAAACTAAAGAAGCTAACTTCAGACACTAAAAATGTCATTGCTTACTGTTGTGTAAATGTTGTTTTTGGTTGCTTTAAAATGTAGCGGTTTGCTTTCTTATGTATCAGGATGCATGTCTTTGCTATCTTTCTCAATATTAGATAGCTGTGTTGCATAATAATGAAACATTTGAAGTTGATTTGTCATGTTTTTTTTTTTTGTTTTGAATTCTCTTTGTCCTGCACTACTTCAAAACTCCTCTTGTACAGTGTTTCAGTGTGTGTTAGATGTGTACTCAACATACTGTAGTGTTTTAGAAGTGCTGCTCATGACAATAACAGCTTGCAGTTTACAGATCGGGAACGGTGGCAAATAGCAGCTGTGATTGGCTTAGAGGCCTTCGCTTCGTGACTCATTGGCTGATCCGGCAGTGTGATGCGGCCTGATTCAGCTCCACAGTCCACTCATGTTTTTCTGCAATGAAGAGGATGGTGGGGTTTTGGTGTTTTTAGGTAGCCCAAGATTACAGTTGTGTGTGTGTCTCTTATTGGTTGCTCATTGTGAATTTGTGCTTGAATTACATTCTTTGTGCAGTTTATTTGTACCGGTGTGAACACAGCAATCTAACTTGAGTAGGAAACAAGATCTTGGGACACTTCCAAAGGATCCTTAGTATATTTCAGTAGCACTGAAAATGAATCAAGTACAGTATATGAACTGAAGTGGGGGTCACAGTGGCAACTGGTCTAGTCAGTCCAGACTTTTCTAACCTTTAGCCACAGATTCCAGCTCCTCCTGGGTGAGCCCCAGATGTTCCCAAGCCAGCTGTGAGATAGAATCTCTCTAGCCAGTTCTGGGTCTGGCCCAAGGTGTCCATCAAGTAGGATGTGCCTAATACAGCTCTACCAGAAGTTGACCAGGAGGTAACATTATCAGGTGCCTGAACAACCTTAGTTGGCTCCCCTTATTTTGAAGGAGCAGCGGCTTTTACTCAGAGTCTCCCCCAGATTGTCAAGCTCCTCACCTTATAATGGAGAGTAAGCCCAGCAAGCCGGCAGAGGAAGCTCATTTCCACCGGATGTACTAGCAACCTTATACTTTTGGTCACTTCTTACAGTTTGTGGTCATAGGTGAGGATAGGGATGTAGATTGAACACCCCTTGTATTTTTGTAGAGGTTTAAGGTATTGTAGTAGCTAGTGTTATCTTGGCAGTTAAGTAAGAGGATGACTCCGGAGTAGGGTGTAGATGAATATCTTATCTTCTTTACTTTGGTACCATCTAGTTCTCTCCTTAGGGGACCACCTGCTACATTGGTTGTCAATCAACTTGCCATTTGTTAAAGCTGCTTTACAAAGTGTCTTCTGTGCAATTGTGTATGTCAGTAGCTACCAACCCTCTTCCTTGAGATCTACCTTCCTGCATTTTTCATCTCCAACCAAAATCTAACACACCTGTTTTAGTTGATCATGAACTTCTTAAAGCAATCATTAGATGGTCAGGTGGGCACAATTATGGTTTGAGCTAAAGTCTTCAGGAAGGTAGATCTCCAGGAATACGGTTGGTGACCACTGGTGTATGTTGTAAAAAAAAAACATTGTGAGTATACCCCCTCTGTTCCTCAGTCTCTTCATTCCCCACCAATCCAGCTATCCATCATCTATCTCCTGCACATGTTACTAACCCTGCACTACTCCCCTAGGCCAGAGCCCAAACTTAGAAGGGCCTTTCAATAAACAGAGCACATTGTCTGCAAACTGACCTCCTTCTCACCACCATACTGTACCATCAATTAATTGGTTATGCCTCCCCTTGCCTTAATAACAGTGCCAATCCTGTCAGGTAAAGGTTCCACCGTTGCAGTTTTGAGTTTCTGTCAAATTTAGCTCACTACGCTACTGACTGGGTGCAATTCGTCTGGGGTTTGTAGTCTTATTTTGATGTTTTACATGCTGTTCTCTGGGATCGAGAGCTGATGAATTTGCAGGCCAGTCAAACTATCCCAATGTTCCATCAGGCTTAGATTTGGCACAGTGCATATCACAGTTGTCATCCTGGAACGTGGGAGGGTCAGTGTTCTGTTCTTCTTGCACATGAGCCACAAAAGGCAACCTCAGAGTCTAGCCAACAAATAACAATAAAATAATGAATAATGCTTATGCTTAAGTCTAGTTGTACATCCTGTTGTCTTTGTGCAGTAAGACACTACTGTTAACAGATGTGACAAATTTTTGTGTGGAGCACTAATTATATTGTGATCCCAAATACAGTTTCTCACAAAAGTGAGTACACCCCTCACATTTTTGTAAATATTTGATTATATCTTTTAATGTGACAACACTGAAGAAATGACACTTTGCTACAATGTAACACAGGTTCCAGTAATCCATGAACTTAGTCTGCTTGTCTTCAGCAAACTGTTTGCGGGCTTTCTTGTGCATCATCTTTAGAAGAGGATTCCTTCTGGGACAACAGCCATGCAGACCAATTTGATGCAGTGTGCAGCGTATGGTCTGAGCACTGACAGGCTGACCCCCCCCACCACCACCTCTTCAAACTCTGCAGCAATGCTGGCAGCACTCATACGTCTATTTCCCAAAGACAACCTCTGGATATGACGTTGAGCACGTGCACTCAACTTCTTCGGTCAACCATGGCGAGGCCTGTTCTAAGTGGAACCTGTCCTGTTAAACCGCTGTATGGTCTTGGCCACCGAGCTGCAGCTCAGTGTCAGGGTCTTGGCAATCTTCTTATAGCCTAAGCCAATGGTTTTCAAAGTGGGGGCCGCCAGGGGGCACCTGGGGGGCCTCAACAATTTGATGTGAAAAAATAAATAAATACATGAGATATATATATATATATATATATATATATATATATATATATATATATATATATATATATGCATTACTATAGCATGTTGTTTTTAGTTATTTTTTTTAGTTATTTTTATTACTATAACATGTTATATAAGGGGGATATATTCAGAAGTCTGTATTTTTAATGTGTTTTAAAGGCATCTTTCAAAAGGGGGGCCTCGGTCAAATGTTAATGCCATTTGGGGGGCCTTGCCCTGGAAAAGTTGGGAACCCCTGACCTAGGCCATCTTTATGTAGAGGAACAATTCTTTTTTTCAGATCCTCAGAGAGTTCTTTGCCATGAGGTGCCATGTTGAACTTCTAGTGACCAGTATGAGGGAGTGTGAGAGTGATGAAACCAAATTTAACACACCTGCTCCCCATTCACACTTGAGACCTTGTAACACTAACAAGTAACATGACACCAGGGAGGGAAAATGGCTAATTGGGCCGAATTTGGATATTTTCACTTAGGGGTGTACTCACTTTTGTTGCCAGTGGTTTAGACATTAATGGCTGGGTGTTGAGTTATTTTGAGGGGACAGCAAATTTACACTGTTAAACATGCTGTACACTCACTACTTTACATTGTAGCAAAGTGTCATTTCTTCAGTGTTGTCACATGAAAAGATATAATCAAATATTTACAAAAATGTGAGGGGTGTACTCACTTTTGTGAGATACTGTATATAATCTTATATGTAGTGGAATGAACTGTTTCTCCAGGAGCATGATGCAACAGTATAGAAGCTAATACAAAGTGCAAAAAGTGGCATAGTGTTACAGGAGGTAGGGATGGTGCCCCAAAGCTCCAGGTTCCAGGGTTTAATCATCATATCTGATGTTTACCCTGTGTCTGCCTAGGTTTCCTTGGGTTCTTTGGTTTTCTTCCACCTCTCAAAAACAGAAACACACTGGAAAGCTGACTGTGTTAAAGTGCCCCTAAGTGTAAATAAGTCTGTATGTGGTGCCTTGCAATGGGCTGGCGTCTCATCCAGGGTGTATTCCTGCTTTGGCTCTGGATAGGCTTCAGAACCATCACCCCACCCCCACTCCCCAGCCAGGATAAAGAGGTTACTGAAGATGAATGAATAAAATTTTAAATCCTGACCTTCTAATCACCAGTCCCACCTCACACACCATAATCAGTATGGACTATTTGAGTATGTGCTAGAAACATACTTCTTTGCAAGGTATTCCCACCTGAATGGCAATTCTTAGCCATTGCATTCCTGTTTATCGCGTCATTTGACTACCTTTACATTTTTGCCTACTGTCTTCTGCCACTTTGGAACTGTTTATTTAGTGACCTTCTCTTTTTCATGCATCTCCTTTTGATTTTGAGAACTGTCATTAAACTATATAGTTAGTCTACACATCTCAGGCTCATCACCACAGATTTGACAAAATGGCACTGTATTTACAGGTGCTTTGGAATAACAAAATGAACATACTGTACTATATTTAGCTCAAGAGTCACCTGAAGACTGCAGGTCTTTGTATGCTGTCACCATTGTTAATGGCTTAGAGGTGTTCAGGGTGAGAAGTGTTTGGGGAATCTGCATGACCCCTGATTGTGTGTAAACACAGGTAAGCAAATCTGTGAATTTCAAGTAGCACAAAGGGAACTACTTAGAGGAAGCCATCCAACAATAAGTCAGGAGAACAGTCCAAGACAACCCAGAGGCCAAGGGTAACTCTAAAGGAGCTGGAAAGTTCCACAGCTCAGATGGAAGAAGTAGTTCACAGGACAACTGTAATCTGGACATATGAAATCCTGTTTGTGATCAGCCAAAGGGCAAGTTGTAGGCTCAGCAAAAACACTGAGAAGACCATCACCACAGTGAAGCATGGGGATGGCAGCACATCATGCTGAGCATTACCATTGGCCTTCTCTGACCAATGCCCCCTTTTATGGTGGGGTGAACGCTTATGCAAGGCACTGTAGACTAACCACTGCAAAGAGAAGCTGCTTGTCGGGTGATTTCCAGTTTCGAGGCACTCCGCTGTGATAAAAATGCTGGCAGCAGTGCTTTTGAAAAGCGGCTTCATTCAGCTCACCTTGCAGCCGTTTGCCATATGATTATATTATATGTAAAATGTGTGCTGGCAGTTGAGGAAAAAAGACTTTGTCTGAAAGCAGCCTCAGTGTATAAATTAATTACACCAGTTATATTGTGCATTTTTTTAAATTAAATAATTTCATAATTTCTTTAATTACTCATATGTTATTTGCATATTTGTAATTGCATTAAATCTCTGCACAGTATGAGTCCAAAGAATTAAGGTCACTCTGTCCATCCAAAGCATCATAGTGCAGGATTGGACAACTGATGTGGGTAAACGTCTGCACTTTTCCAGCGTTAGTGCTTCTGATGACGCTGCTGGGTTTTAGATGTGAGTGCCGAGTGTGTTGACGTCTCTTGAACCTTTGCGAATGTGCAACACTCATGCACATTCCTGATTGATACATTTCCATGGAAACATGCTCTACACTGTACAAGCCTGTTGCTAAGGAGTGGGCCTTAGCAAGTTTTTTTTTTTCCATTTTTGTATCATTTTTTTCCCTCTCACTCTCTCTGTCTCTCTCACTCTCTTTCGCTCTCACACACACGCACACTCGTTCTTTTACAGCAGAGAGATCCAGCGATTGCATTAGAGCTTTCTCAGTGCAAATGTCCTCCTACCTTTATGATGAGATTTAAGGGGTGAAAAAAGTTTGGGGACTATGTGGAGCTAGTGCAGGGCTGGAGGGAGAGACTGGGAGGGACAGAGAGAAAGGTAGAGGGAGATAGAGGGACACAGAGAGTGCTTGCTCCCCTTTTTTATGCTTTGGGGGGATCGAGCATTTGGTGCGATTGGCTCTACGATTTGAAGGCAACAGGAGGCCAGATGGATGAGCTTCCCAGAATCAGGAAGAAGGTTCATTTTGGAGGTATTGTTGATCTTTATTGGAACTTTGGTGGCCTAATGTGTACGCATATATGAAATTTGTGGCCTGTATTTAAAATTTTGGTGCAGTTTGGAGTTGCTATTGTGTTAAATGCATTTCTGATGTTGGTTTATGTGGTATGTGGATGAAAGCTGTTACATATTTGCATGTACTTGCTCAGGGCGTTTAAGCTTGAAGTCTTGTTTAGTGCCTTGCACAGCTTTGCATCTTTCAAGCTGGTAATCAGTTTTGGAGTATATCATTGTTATGCAATACACATAATATTGTCATGGACACTTTAAAATGCAGTCACTGGCACTGCAACCCATTTTTTGGGCAATAAAAATGCATTTGGATGGACATCATTAGGCAAGGTGTCATACGAAACTTATTTAGGAAAAATGTAAAGGTGTCATCGTGTCGCTATGGTATAATTCTATTCACCTGCCAAGAGTTTCATGAAAGTTTCAAAATCATGGCCGACTGTCCATCATGATCTCATGCTTGCAAATTAGTAACAATACTCATGACTCCATTCATATGAAAAGCTACAAAGATTAAGATTCCGTTTATATTTCCATACACGTAACTGAATTTGTCATTGCTTATGCGCTTTGTTTCAACTGACTTATTGATACTATATTGTAATAATATTGTAAAATAAGTGCTTAGGCAATTATCATGATGTGATTAATAGCCTAGCTTTATTAAATTCTACAAACTGTTAATTCCGTATAAATACGACTTCTCGTAATTCTGTTTTAAATACTAAATAATAAGGACACAACGATCCCATTTGTTTCATTTTTAATACAGTGCAGTTATAAGTATCATTTGATACCTGATACAGACATTCTCACAGTAACCGAGCGATTTTCTTCAAGGTTCTGTTGCTAAGTTACATGAATTGTCACAGGCACGATTGGGGCATGTTTTAAGACCATTTCTACAGAGTTGTTGAATTCTCAAATCTGATTGGTCGGAGGTTTTCTATAACAGCAGCTGTGACGGACGTTCTGGTTCCAAGTCAAATCACAGTTTTATATTAACATGCTCATTTTAATATGATATTGTTTCTACAGTAACCTTTAATTCACAGGCAATTGTATGGTGGTAATACTCACATAATTTAAATCTAATAATCAGATTCAAATGTGTTGTTATTTAACAAAGAAAAATGTATCATTGTTGATATAGTGAGAGAGAAGTATATTAATCATTTATAGAAGGAGTCGCCAGTGTCAGTGCTTTGTAACAGTCTGAGGTGAAGCAACTTGTCCTCTACAGGAAAGTCTAAGGATGGACTATGTTGCTTTTTGTAGTTGCTCGGTAACAAGCTGTATTTTTTTTTAATCTTATCAACTTCAAGAGCAAGTTCATGGCTGCAATAATGTAAGCCGTAACAGGAACAAACTTGTATCACAGATGTTCCACAATTTAAATGTATAAATATACAAATTTAACTATAGTTACAAACAGTAAATGGATAATATATATGACATGTCATTCTTTAATAATGAAAATACTGTCAGCTTTTGCAAATTGCTCTGATATAAGTGGAGTAAAACATTTCAAGATGCACTGTTAAGGGAAAATGATCAACTTCCTGGTTGTATCAGTAACACTTCGAATTAAAATAGTTCTCATTTATGCAGTATCTCAGTATGAGATATTTTTGTATTATGGGTCATGTGTCTTTTTCATTTTGACATATTAAGCAGCAGACAGTACAATGTAGCCTACATGTATATAATAGAACAGTAATGTACTCTTCACAATTTGTACTTATATATATATATATATATATAAGTATATATATATATATATACATTCATACATACATACATACATATATATATATATATATATATATATGTATATATATATGTATGTGTATATATATATATATATATATATATATATATATATATATATTGCAAATGGTACTTGAATAGAGATATACTTAGTGTGAGTGTGAAACTGTGTGTAAGTGTGAAACTCTGCTCAAGAGCATTAGTAGAAGAACTGTAGCCAAAAAATGACAAGGTGTTTCTTTAAAGGCAGAATCTGTGACTGCTGAATCAGAATAGTTGCCTTGATGTTAAAATATGTACTTACAATATAAACAGTATATACTATATACTATATATATATATATATATATATATATATATATATATATATATATATATATATTATATGTATATATATTCTGATTGGCTGCCAAGTGTTTGTTATTTTGCTATATAAAGTCCTGTAATGTCTTCATATTATATAATGTATTATATAATAAAATATATAATTATATAATATTAGAAAGTAACCATGACAACCAAGTAACCACGATTTAGGCTAGGATTATATTTACACATAAACTAATCATTTTAATTATGCAGAATTTATTATTTATAGGCTACAGTGTGTGGACATGCTTTAATTAAACTTGACAGGAACAGAGTAAGGTCAAAGTCAAGCTTAACTACATTCATAATTACAGCTGATACACAGTATATATCAATTCAGAAATATATCTATAAATACTATCTGAGAAAAAAGTACTAAAATGTTGCTGGGATGGTACTCTCAAGAGCACATGACCAAACATGAGCTTTCCCTGAACTCTTGCCAGAAAGTTAAAAGCACACAATGGTATAGGATGTCTTAGTATTCTGGAGCATTGAGACATCACTTCAGAGTGTGTATACATTATGTTAGGGATGCAAGTGAATACAAATACATTATTTGGAATGAAGAGATGTCCTCTGAACTGATAAAAATACAGATAAAAAAAATAAAATACAGCTTGCCAGAAAGTTTCACAGGGCATCACAGGGCACCTACGTTCTGTTTTTATTTTCATGCGAATGTGATTATGTTCTAGCATGAACTTGTGGGGCTGTGTGATACATTTAAATTCATTTATTCATTTAGTTTAAATTAGGGTACTAGTTTGTTTATATTTTCTAAAATTAGAGCTAACTAAATTATTTCAAAAATATCACTGGCAACTACATACAAAAAAATAACTGCAAGAACACGATTAATAAAATAGTCCCATGCATCTCTCTAGCTGAGACCAGTTATGAACCGGAGTGATGTACAGTGCCCTCCACTAATATTGGCACCCTTGGTAAATATGAGCAAAGAAGGCTGTGAAAAATTGTCTTTATTGTTTTAACTTTTGATCTTTTGTTAAAAAAAATAACAAAAATACTCTGCTCTCATGGAAATCAAACAATTGCAAACAAAACACAGGTTTATAAAAATATATCTTTGTTAAATATAGGTATACAACAATTATTGGCACCCTTTTAGTCAATATTTTGTGCTACCTCCCTTTGCCAAGATAACAGCTCTGAGTCTTCTGCTATAATGCCTGATGAGAATACATGGCAAGGGATCTGAGACCATTGATCCATACAGAATCTCTCCAGATAATTCCCATTTCGAGGTCCACGCTGGTGGACTCTCGTCTTCAGTTCACCCCACAGGTTTTCTATGGGTTTCAAGTCAGGGGACTGGGATGGCCATGGCAGGACCTTGATTTTGTGGTCAGTAAGCCATTGTGGTGTTGATTTTGATGTATGTTTTGGATCATTGTCCTGCTGGAAGATCCAACCACGACCCATTTTAAGCTTTCTGGTAGAGACAGTCAGGTTTTAATTTAATATCTGTTGATATTTGATAGAGTGTGTGATGTCATGTATCCTAACAAAATGTCCAGGTCCTCTGGCAGAAAAACAGCCCCAAAACATTAAAGAGCCACCACCATATTTAACCGTGGGCATGAGGTACTTTTCCATATGGCTAACTCTCTGTCTGCGCCAAAACCACCTCTGGTATTTATTGCCAAAAAGCTCTATTTTGGTTTCATCTGACCATAGAACCCGATCTCATTTGAAGTTCCAGTAGGGTCTGGCAAACTGAAGATGCTTGAGTTTGTTTTTGTATGAGAGTAGAGGCTTTTTTTAAACCCTTCCAAACAACTTTGTTTTGTGACTGTGATGTAGATGAATCCGGATACCATTGCTGTGTGAGTGTGTGTGTGAATGGGTGAATGAGACACAGTGTAAAGCGCTTTGGATAAAAGCGCTATATAAGTGCAGACCATTTACCACTTATATGCCCCTGTGAAACAGGAACTCAACAATTTCCTGTTCCTAGTCCCAAAAAAATTTGTACCAAAATTTTTTAAATATCAATGGGAATATACTTAAAATATATTTTTCTCATATGAATTCATAGGGGTGCCAATAATTGTGCCACACACACACACACACACACACACACATGTGTATATATATATATATATATATATATATATATATATATATATATATATATATATGTATATGTTTGCAATTGTTTGATATCTATGAGAGCAGAGTATTTTTGAACAAAAGATCGAAAGGTTAAACAATAAAGACAATTTTTCACAGCCTTGTTTGCTCATATTTACCAAGGGTGCCAATATCAGTAGAGGACACTATTTTATTTTCAGTGTTTGAGTTTTATTTTCAATGTTTTACAGGGTTTCCAGGTACCGATACTCCTCTAGTATATAGACTATATTGATTTGTGTATCTACATAGTAAAAACAGTACCAATATTATGCATAATAAAGAGTCAGCAGTTCAACTGCACCAGCAGTTCAAGTGTATACAGTGTTATTGCTATGTTAGTATGTTAGATGTTGCTTTTTTATCCTATGGAGCTAAAAGCACAAAAACACTGATACGTAACGTCAATAAAAGGCCAACAGTCATCATATCATCACAAAAGGGGGGATAAGGGTGTCGAATCCCACACAGACTCCTGACAATTTATATGATCAGCATGGATCAACATGATCAATGCAAACGGTGCAGTTTGGAGCCTCTACCTGCCAAATGAAAATAAAATACTTGAAAACTGAGTCTCTGGAAGAGAGGAAGGAATTAAGAAAAGAGAGGAAGATTATATGTAAAGTGTGTGTCTATATGGTGTGTTTGTGACATTTTTCCTATTCGGTTGAATTGGATTTACGCAGTGATGTGTATTTGGTGTATGAGTTCTCATGAGATCTCTACAGCGCTGATAAAGGACAGTTGTTCGATAGTCGTGCAGAAAAGCTCTATGATTTCACATCCATAAATATGAAAACAGTGGCTATATGAAACGCTTACCACTAAACATGAGTGCTCCCACGAGACGAGTTCAGTTTATCTGAAGACAGGGTCAGCATTTCATTCCAGTCCCTGTTTCATTTACACCACCTCCACTGCATCATCTGTGTTACTATTGCACTGGGTCAGTACCTCTCCTTCCTTAAAGCTGCTGCTCTCTGGCTGCTCTCCAGCATTTCCCCCTTTAAAAGGCTTCCTTGTGGCTGTGCCGGGTCGATACGCCGTGCCCACTGAAATGAGCTGGTGATTTTTACCCCTGAAGAGGTTCCAGTTTCCAGGAAAGAGGCTATTCTCCATTGATTTGCTTCCTGACCAAAGACCATGTATTGTGGTTTTCCATGATTTTTACGAGTTCGTTTTCTGCAGAAATGACTGCTGGGACACCATGGCATATGGTGACATATGGACACTAATTTGTGAGCAGAAGGCATTTTTTCCTCCCCAGTGCCCTTTGATATAGCATCATACTATCATTACTGGAAGGCCGCATTGTGTGCAGTTTATTCCTTTTGGTATTTCTTTCTGTGCCACTGATGTTCAGCTCATTTCAAAATAACACATTATAATTTTAATTATGATGGTCAGTGGTATGCAAGGAATAAAACACTTGCGGGATGTTATAAGAAAATAATAAATGACAGGGTGGGGTGATACAGCCAGACACGATGTAGAGATAACGTGATCATTTTCCTATAATAATAACAACAATAATAATAATAATAGTTTAATAATATGCCAACACTTTTTTTTTCTATTTATTGGAAAATGGCACTGGAAAATGACATTCCATCCATGTACATTTCACCCATTTATAGTTACAGTCCCCTCCAAAACTATTGGAACGGCAAGGCCAATTTTTTTTTTTTTTCTACTGTAGTCTGACGACATTTGGGTTTGAGAGCAAAAGATGAATATGAGAAGAGAGTTTCAGCTTTTATTTCCTGGTTTGTATATGTAGACGTGTTAAACCACAAACCACATTTTGTATCAGACCACCCAATTTAAAGGCGAGCAAAAATACTGGAACATGTGACTGACAGGTGTTTCTTTTACCCAGGTGTGTCCTGTTAGAATGATTGTTTAAACAATAAATAGCTCTGAACATCTACTCTTGATGTTCAATTCAAACTGAACTCATATCTCTGGAATATTAGGTCATTGAGTTTTATCTAAATAAACGTGAAGCACGTGTCTTGTCTGTGCAGATGCCCGAGCAGACCGATCTGAGAGGCGGAAGCTCTTTCGACACTACACAGTGGGATCATATGACAGCTTTGATGCATCAAGGTGAGATTAAAGCTTTTTCTAATCCTCCTTAATATGTTTTCAGATATTCTTGCGTATCTCTAATAGCTTATAATCCTCAAAACCTAATTTCAAAGGACTGCATGTTCCTTAGTTAAAAATCTTAAAGGGTTTTTGAGTTCTTTATTAGTGTCAAGGTGTGTTGTTCCTCCTGACGTTCTGGACTTTTTAACTGGAGATTACTTCCAAGGCACACTTATAATTTACTTATAATTCTCATTCAGTAGTGTTTCAAACCTTCTGCCCTAACATTATTTTCTTTGTCGATCTATAAATGATTCATTACATTAGCACAGTGATTATAAGTTTTACAATCCTCCAAGGGCTTAACCATCAGGTTCCAGTACACTCTTAATTCCTCGTCATTTGACCTCGTTTAAAGCGTGTTTTGAAACTATTTAACCTGCAACCTTTAAAGTTCCTCTTCAAATATGAAATTTACATTCGCAGCAGTAATTCGTTTGTCATGTTACAATTAATTAACACCGAAAAGCTTCTCATAAAGCTGAGCGTAGAGAGGGTCAGGAAGCGATTATTCACGGCCCGTAGCACATCAAATGTCGTCTCATTAGCCGATTGGCCTTTCCGAACCATGTGAAGCAGCTCACAGGCATCTGGATAATTGATCAGAACATCGCTGTGCATTTACCGCTACATTAATTTCTCTTATGTCAGACATCACATGTGGTTATGTTACTTGAATCTCCCACAATAATGACATGAGTAATTAATTAATTGTCCATATGTATTCCAAATCCCCGATTTAAATGTGTTCCAGGGTTTCCGGATGCAGAAAATTGATCTATAATGTGACAAATCATGGAACATGACAACCCTTCCTGTAATCTGTTCACCAAATAAATAAAATAGAAATATATAGTTAGTCACTAATGTAACACATTTTGCCTTCTTATTCTTCTCTAGTAATAATAATAATAATAATAATAATAATAATAATAATAATAATAATAACAGGGCTACACTTAAGCCACCCAAAAAATTGCCATACAACATGTTTTCACAACAGAACACTACTAATCATCTTCTATAAAGTAAATATGTATGTAACAGGACTAAAGCTTAGCATTCGCCGTGTAATGTTAGGTGTGTTTGTTTTCATAATGTGACTGGGAATGGTGACTTTTCCATTGCACATTTCCGAGCCAGAGGTCGACTTGTTCCAAGTTCTTAAGAATAAGGGAATGCAGTATACCGTATAACTTGCCAGACTTGGTTTTTGGTCATGTTTTTTCAGTTGGAATTAAGCACGTGTTAATAAATTTTTTACGTAAGGAATAAAACATGATGAGGTGTGCGGTTAAAGGAAAATCATCAACGTCGGCATGGTGAGATATCACCATCACCACCCCAAAGTTGATCATTTTCCAACAAGAGCATGTAGTGAATTTTTTTAATACTCATACCACAGCCATTTGCCACAAATATTTCTTTATTAAAGAACGATCCATCATACTTTTTGTAGATGCATGTAATGTTTTGGAATATCCGTGAAACAAGTTAGTTCACAAGTTAGTTCATGTTATAGCACATATAAACACTTGTTCCCTCACCAGCCTCTCTTTTGAACTCTATCTTGAAGGTAATAAGACATAACTGCACCGTGTTTTGTTACTGAGAAAGCGCAACGTTTTTTGTCTTGAGGACTTTCCAGTGGCGGAAAACTGAAACTTACTGCTTGACCTTTAACTGTTACAAAGCTCTGACACTGGAGACTCCTTCCAAAAATGTTAAATAATCATCATTAATTACACACATTTTTTAAACCTATTTATGTGGAGCGTCCACCGTACAGTAAGTCCCAGTAGTTACTATAGAAACGATAAAATATTAGAATGAGCACATTAATATAAACCTGCTATTGGTCAGAGCTGCTATAGAAAATGAATGACGAATCAGAATCGAGAATTCAACAGTACTGTGATATAATGCATCCCCATTTCAGATTATTCTAGATTAGACTTTTCATTTTGTGGATTACTTGACACATGATCTCAGTTATCTGATCATTATGCCTAGACAGAATGATCACATGACAGATTACATGGATATTAATCCACTAAATGAAAAGCATCTTAGTGTTTGCACAATCATTTTTTATCAATTTCCGAGTATTTTCATCTGTCTAATCAATCGAACAAAGTCTATCCCCTTCATATCTATTATCATATCATCATATAATTTTCCCAATCCTCAGTCTTTGTTCTGTTCCACTCCATAGAAATCACAACACAACTGTTCACGTGTGATTTCGTTTTCTGAGAAGCTTTGCAGAGAGTGTGAAAGCGCTCATTGTCAGATGGCTGCTTATGTAAGCGGCCCGAATACTCGAGCCGCGGGTCAGCGTGGCTCAACACTGACACGATGATGGCGTCGAAAAATCTGCGCTGTGATGTAATCAAAGGTCATGTTCAGACAAATTCCAAGCATCATAATTTGAAACTGTACTTTAATTTTAAAGCATGCACGTGAATGAATTTAGTAAGAATTAGAGAAGTAGTGATATACTAGTGTTGCTGTACAGTGTGATGAGGGAATTTGAAATTGATATTAATGACAGTGAAGCATGCTTCTGTACGGTTTTTGGAGAATTGTTTTGGTTACCAAACCTCTTCGCATATCTGTTTCTCCAGCCAAATACTTGAACACTTGCTCTGCCTGTACAGAGTTATTTTTAATTTAAGATCACTCTTGTTGTACACAAATTTTGTAACATACTAAAAACAGTGTTTTGGGGCCTGTATGTCGATCATCCTGTGATTTATTTCCGTACCGTTTATCAGATGCATTAGTCAGTAGAATATATTATTTCACTCAAAGATTTATTCACCCTTCAGAAGGTCGAAGTAAACAGAATTACTGCATCATCACGCTGCAAAACACTGCCACTTTAATCATTGATTATTGCACAAGTGCAAAAAGTTTATCAGGCTCTGTGGACGCTAGAAGACGTTTTAAGAAAACTGTTATGCTACCGATCTTGTCTGTTTTTGTATAGGCCACTTTAAGGAGGAAAAAAAAATCCATAAGCGACAAGCTGAACTCCTACTCAGCACACACACACACACACACACACACACACACACACACACACACACACACACCTCTTGCTCTGAGCACGTTGTCATGGAGACACATAGAAGGAATCCATGGTGATGCATCACCATCTACTTCCTGTTGTTGGCTCCCGGATTTGCAGAGCATGAGGCAGGAAGTTTAAAAAATATTAGTAAGTTGAATTAAAAGGTATTGAGGTTTAGTAATAAATAGGCAAATATCATACATATGCAGGGCATCCTAGAAAGTAATAGGGTGATTCTTCTTCTTCTTCTTCCTCTTCTTCTTCTTCTTACTGTTGTTGTTGTTGTTGTTGTCGTTGTGCATCAATATTCATTCTTTTTTACTGCTAATTAATTATATTTTATATTTATTACGTGTTAAGAACTACGGTGAGCTGTAACTAAAATGTTACTTAAGTAACAAAGTAACTTGGTATTTGGACTTCACTGTTAACCATCAAGCTGGGAAATAATAATCCTGACTTCCTTGTCGGAGAACCTGAACACTTTATGGGTATTTATTATGGGAAGTATTTATAATGGGAATTGTTTAGTATTTAGAATGAGTATTGTTCTGCCAGGATTGTTGGCCTTGTCAAATGTTACTGAATGTAGCTATCAAATGGCTGACAGTTTAAAGGAAAAACCAATATCAAGTGTGTTAGTAAGGTTTGGGCCACCACAATACACCAGAACATCATCAATGTGCCTTGGCACTGATTCTACAAATCTCTGGAACTGTATTAGCACAATGGTCACAAAATATTCCTTCTTTGGTGTTTTGATGATGGTGATGGAGAGCGCTAAAAAAGTCATATACAAAAAGTCACTCTAAAATCTCCATCGGTAAATTAGTTCCTCTGGTAGCATTGTCAGTAGGAATGTTGATACCATCTTTGAGATCACAATGCATAAAAAGATGCCATGATGGTTTCCATGGACATTTGAGATGATCCTGGATTGGTCAGTCCATACAGGATTTCGCAGAGTTTTTTGTGATTGTTGCAGCCAAAACTGCTTGATTTTGCTGCGGCTCTTTTAAAAATTTGCAATGCAATTTGCAGTGTTTTTTGTGCTTTTTTTGCAGAAAGCGACTTGAATTGGCAAAATTGCAATTGCACGAAATTGTATTGCACGATCTTTCGCAGTGATGTTTGTTGGTAAATGAGACCTTTTAGCTGTACTATGTTCGACCCACATGAATCGAAGAGGGCTTTGGCTGAATATGCGTTGTGATGACATCACGTGATGGGTCTCGGCCCAAATCTGTGGAAGCTCTGTGGTACTTTAGAAGAATTGCAAGCTCCTCTGAATATTGCGGAGTTTCCTTGATTTTGCATTAATTTCTGCAATCTCAAAATTGCTAAATCTTGGAGGGACTGATTGGTGCTTTTGGTGGATAATAGGACTAGGGAAATTTATGAGAAAAGCTTAAAGGATATGAGCCTACTTCTAAGTATGAGAACATGAATATAATATGATGATGAGCATTCCAGGATGTTATTGGTCTTGAGCCATTGAAGGCCCTCTTACTGGGCAGCATTTAAACTGAGCCTTTCCAGACATTGAATACGGAGACACACCATCACATGACAACTTTTTCTTATTCACTATTGCTTGTTGTATACCTACGCACCTAATAGATATAAACTAGTGGCAGCTGGGTTTTTTTTTTTTTTTTTTGGTGGCTGAACAGAACCGGAGTCCTGTTTGCTAAATGACACAAGTTAGTGAGTATAAGTTGTTAATTTGTATTTGGTTTGATTAGTTTTATTTTAACCACATAACAACTTCTGATTGTCTATGAATAGAAATACCACTGCAAACTTGCTACAAGACAAACAATATAATTTATTCCACCATACTTGTAGAAAGTTTCATGGAATTCTGGTCAGATGAAGAAAATTATGGCATTGTCCACACTGAGGATGTATACTGGCCTCAATTCTAAGGCCTTCTGAATGGGAATATATGTGTGTTGTAATTTAATTACATTGAAATTGTAGTCTATGGATTACATTTGTAGGGTTTCAATTTTATAACAATCCAGTGTAGACAATTCTATTACATTTTTGGTGGCAGAATCCATGTCAAATTCAGATTCAAAATTTCTAAATAGCACGGAATTGGCTCATTAGCAGAAATGGTGGTCATCACATCTGTGCTCCATTTGCTTTACCTATGTCCCTGGATGTAGTGTTGTGAAAATTTGAATCTGAATTTGAATTATTATACAATTTGAAATTTGAAACTAGAGGTGGGCGATATTGACAAAAATACCATATCCTGATTTTCAAAGTCATTTCTCTTATACATGATATGTTCCATGATATGCAGTAGCGTTGCATTAAAATAAAAGAAAAAAAAGAGAGATAAATGATTTATATAATATCTACAAAAATAATCTCTTATTATTTTTCCATTTCAAAATGTATATTTAGAATTTTTTAAAAATATGTATATTTAACAGAGAAGTCCAGACTAACAAATCTGAAAAACATTTTTAAACAATAAGCATACAATTTTAACATTAAATCAGCTGCATTAAAGTAACTTAAAGATATTATGATAGCCATATCTCAGAAAAGTGTATTGTGAGCTAGTTTATCATGGTTTCAATATTATATCATCATATCACCCAGCTCTATTGAAACCTTCCACAAAAATTCAATCCATGGAATACAATTTCAATTTGAGATAATTGAACTAAAAACATTCAATTACAAATTTAAATAAAGAGATTTAAAACATTCTGATTTGTTTGTTTTAAATTCATTTTGTAGTGGCACATTTCTCATTTCCCTAAGAAGTGCACAAAGTGCTGCAAACCTCTGCCTTCCAATTGAAACACATACTGATAGTCTTACATTCGTTCCTTTGTTGGGGTACTTCCACTGACTCAAGTGGATCTAAATGGCACTATGCATACACCAAGGTACGGTACTAGCCAAATGACCCCATGATACAAAAAACAGCTTGTATTTCTAACATCATAGGGACATTTGATCCCTGCAAAGTGCTAAATACATGCCAAGAAAAACACACAGGAACACACCCTGCTCCCAAGCCGATCTTGTAGCTATGGTAACCATGCATCATTCTGCAGGAGTCAGCTCATTCTTCCTGCATTTCTATGAAAACTCATTTTACAGTTTGTCAGCGTATATTTTGTCAGAAACATCAAAAGCTTTGATTGGCATGCAGTCAGTCTTTTATCTGTGAATCAAGTGAGGTGTCAATGCAATTCTCAGCACACATGAAGCCTAGTTCTAGGCCAAAAGAATCATTATAGTCCACGTTTATGCTCAATCTGTGTTTTAATCTGTCCAGTGTAGGTTATGGAATATATTTCTCTGTATTTATAGATACACAGGTAGAATTAATTCAACACTAGAGTTTATGCACTATGCACAGTATTTACAGAACTTTGAAAACTAAAGATAATATTGGCCCCTGTGTTTAGCTCCTATTGACACTAAGCCAGGAGTGTGGATCATATCACACTGGACTAAGGAAGAAAAAGTCCATACAGGATTTCTCAGTTTTTTTGTGATTGTTGCCACCAAATCTGCTCGATGTTACTGCGGGTATTTTCAAAATTTGTGATGCAATTTGCAGTTTTTTGTGCTTTATTGTGGAAAACTACTCAAATTGGTGAAATTGCAATGGCATAAAAGTCTCTGCAACTGTATTAGCACGATGGTCACAGTTCTTCCATAAAATATTCCCCTTGTTGGTGTTTTGATGATGGTGATGGAGAGCGCTGTATAAAAAAGTCACTCTAAAATCTCCATCTGTAAGTTAGTTCCTCTGGTAGCATTGTCAGTAGAAATGATGATACCATCTTTGAGATCACAATACACAAAAAGGTGCCATGATGGTTTCCATGGATATTTGAGCAGACAAGTGGATCCTGGATTGGTCAATATTTCGTGGAGTTTTTTTTTGTGATTGATGCAGCCAAAACTGCTTGATTTTGCTATGGGTATTTTCAAAATCTGCAATGCAATTTTCAATTTTTTTGTGCCTTTTTGCTGAAAACTACTTAAATTGGCAAAATTGCAATTGCATGAAATTGTATTGTCTTTCGCAGTGATGTTTGTTGGTAAATGAAACCTTTTAGCTGTACTCATGTTGGCCGCACATTAATCAAAGAGGGCTTTGGCGGAATGCGTGTTGTGATGACGTCACATGGCGGGTTGTGTGAATATTGCGGAGTTTCCTTGATTTAGCATTCATATCTGCGATCGCAAAATCACAGAATCCTGGAGGGACTGAAGAAAGTTCGAAATTAGCATTAATTGTACGCATCGGGTGCTATGAGATGAATTTTTGCAAGTCAAAAGACAAAAATAGTGTTAGGGCTGCAGAGGGAGGTTATACCCAGCAAACAGGGGACATCCCCTGAACGTCGTGAACGTCCACTTAGGTCCGCATTTGGTCTGGTTTATAATGTTTGCTGGCGGACGTTCCGAGGACGTCAGAGTCATAATGTAAAGCATAACATTACTGAATGTGTCCATTTCAGCGAAAGTCCCCTAAGCTTCCCGAATGGCCGCTGGACGTCCTGTGAACGTCCCTTTCAACGTCCATAGGTTCGTCAAGGGGACCCTACACGTGGACGTTTGTAGAGGCCATTTAGGGGACGTCCTGGGCACCTTTTTTTGTCAGCTGGGTAAAGATTTCTCAATTCACACCACATGTTTTTCCATCTGGGAAAGTATCATGGGTTTTCCATGGTTCTAATAGTATCTGCCTACAACTTCAAATTGTCAAATGTAGTCCAAATTTTAACTTGTTTGGATGGGGAACTTCCTAGAATTTATTGAAAACAGACTCATGAGGGTCCCTCACAAAAAAATGTAAAACATTTAGTAGTGTATTTCAAGGGTCATGCCACATGTAAGGAATAAAACACAAGGGTTATTAGGAAAATAATCAATTACAAGGTGGTATGATGCTATAGAGATGCCACACATCGTACTTATTATCAATGTATAATTACATTTAACATAGAACGTCCACAAAACGAGCTAATTACTGTTATCACTTACATTATAGCAGCTATAAAGAGTCTTTCCTTTTCTCTTAAAGCTAATACAAAAAAAATAAAAAATGTGCAGCTTGTTACTGAGAAACCATAAAATGCAACATCATCTGCCTGGAGGAACCTCTCAAGGGGCTTGGACTGAAAGAAATGTAACGTTTTCAAGAGATAGGAAGGCTTCTCATAGAGATTACATTAGCTCAGGTTTGCTCCTGAATGGACATGATTATGGGAAGTTACTCGGCAACGAGCGCGCGCGCTCTCTCCTCTCCCTCCCTCTCTCTTCTTTAAATGTCATTCTCTCCTTTCTCTCCTCCATACCACCACAGTTTCCTCCTTCTCTCTTCCCTTGCCCATCCCTCTCATTCCGTCTGCTTTCGTCAACATTTTATTTTCCTCTCATCTTTTTCCCGCTTCATGCCATGTCTCCTCATCCTTCACCACAGCGGTTGTATGTCTCGCGCTCCATCAGCCCCGCCCACTCCTGCCTTAAACTCGGCTCGCGAGCCTGACCATTAATAACAACCCTTTCCTAAAGCTGGGCGTCAGACTACAGGATTTTTTTTTTTTTCTTTTTCCCCCCGTCTGATTTTATACTAGATTTGACACATTTTGGTCTTAAATCGCTCCACCGGAGGCGCCATGCCGGTGGGAACAGGTTAACTGGTAGTTTTATTTATTTATTTATTTATTTATTATTTTTTAAGTCAAATCTGAAGCCTCGAGTTGTGATCGGCTCGCGCGGACCTGATCGGAGGCGGATCCGTTATTTTTTTGCGTCAACCATGTCGGTGAGTGTGAGATGGTAGTCAGCGACGCGAAACGGAAATCGGCTCGTATTTTCAATCGTTCTCGATTAAAAAAGAAAAAAAAAACCCTGTAGTGTGAGCCCAAAGCTTTAAGAGAAGTGATGATGAGGAGCTCGGGCATGATGAAGCCGCACTACTCGGTTGCCTTGGTGAGGATGACGGCCGCCTGCACTAACGGTCGCTGCGCGCGCAAATTTCTCCACAGTGACTGCGTCATCGACGAGAAGACTGTGGTCCTGCAGAAGAAGGATAACGAGGGCTTCGGCTTCGTGCTGAGAGGGGCAAAAGGTAAGGGAGACAAAAAAGAGCGCACCCTCCATGTTTTAACCCCCCCTCTGGTGCCTCATACCTGTATAACGGAAAGAGTTGACGCTGTGAAAAGTTGACGCGCGAAGCTCGCGATGAACTTCACGCGCAAGACTGAAATATAACGATAATAGAGTAGTAATGGCATTAGCATCTGCTATAGCCACGAGTCAGTCACTTCACAAAGTACATCCAAGACTTCTCATTTTAAACAACTAAACCTAACATGCGTAGAAGAATTCATTCTGTTATATGGATATTTAACACATAAAAATGGCCAAAGATCACATTTAATCCATTTATATCTGTCTATGAATATGCAGTTTGTAAACTCCCATCATGTCCTTCTGCCATCTTAATGAGAAAACTGGTATAAAGTTGAACAAACAATGCCAAATTCATACCAAAGAAGTCATAAGAAAAGGTACGAATGCTGACCTCTGACCCTAACCTTAACCTTAACCCTAACTCTCTCATCTTTTTATACAACTCAAGCCAATATTTAAAAGAAAAGAAATTCCACCCTGAAATATGCTAATACTGAATAATTTCTGACAGGTTTAGTAATTCTGGTGCTAGTTTGTTTGGTCGATGCTGTATTTCCATTATTCCCTTGAGAAGTTAGCGGTTATTTGTCTATCTGATATCACAGGGTGGAAGAGGGACATTGGTGGCACAGGTACAATGGCGATCCAATGGTGGAGAAAGAAATTCAGTGATCTGTTGAGCCCTTGAGCAAAGCTCTTATCCCTCAACTGCTTAGTATCCTGTCTTCTGTAACTGTGGATAAAAGTAACTTTGGATAAACATATCAGCCGAGTGTGGTAAATGTAACTTAGGGATGGGCGATATAGAGTTAAAACTACATCGTGATATTTCATGGTAACGATAAAAATGAGCGTATGAAAATAGTAACATTCAACACTATCTTTTTGGCCATAAGTCACATCATACATTCTTGGGAGCCATGCAAACACAAACATTAATCCAAAAAAGTCCTACTTAATCCTGACCATAATCAAACAATAAACTATACCAATTAAGTAGGCTAAAAAAATGAATAAGAATTTTATTCACAAATTAATATTCCAGTGAAAATGCAAACATCAATACTCGCAGGATTCATAATCTAACCGCAGGAGAAACAAATGGAAATGTTGTATCCGAACCACTTCCGGCATTCGGCATACTTGTTCTCGTTTTACATGTGAGATGCCCACGTTATCGCACGTAAACACGTCATCAACTGTATTGTCAATATCGCGGGATGACATATTCCTATAATGGCGAGGAATTGTACCAGTATATCATGGACGATACGATATGGCACAACCCTAATGTAAATGTTTATTTCTGGTCAGCAATGTAACGTTCTTTTGTGCGTTTGATAGCAGTCAGGTATGATAAAATTACTAACATGCTAGAAATGGCAGCAAAAGTATGTGTAATGTGTTTACAACAGTAGAAGGTTACACCGGCAAAGGGTTTTCAGTGCCGTCGCTTCACCGTGTGGAGGAACAGATGGTGTTGTAGTATGATTTAAGGGACGTCTAAAGGGTTGCAGGGTTGTGAAATCCAATCTATGTTTTTTGATGCAGCTGGACAAAATAGAGATGAGAACCACTAAAGTGAAAAGCTTGATCAGGTAAAAAAATAAAAACGGTAGAAAGGTAGATAATAATAGATGAAGTCATCGTTGAAGTAACTGTCCAATAATATATTGTGACTAACCGGGACACCTTAACATAATCACGTTTTTCATCTGGTTGGTGGACAATAATAAATGCTGGCGTCCACTGTATAAGCTGCTTACTGAACCCACTTGTCCACTGGGCAACTACGCATAAAGAAAATTACTGCCTTGTCACATAGCTTGTCTCAGGCACCTGGGCATGTGATTGTAAATCAGTGGTTCTCAAACTTTTTATAGCCAGGCACCAATGTAAAACTATCAAATAAACTCCACAAACTCCCTCATTGTGGATTTATTTCATGACCATTATTTGGGTTCTTTAAAAAAATATTTTTGCAACCATTTTGGAACTCTTCCTGAATTTTCCACGGATGGAAACCGCTCACATGTCTGATTTGACTTTGGTGTTTGGACCCCTCAATATAATAGCTTTGATAATATGCTGATAATGTGTGATTTTCACCACTGTAACAAAATGAAAATAAAATAAAATTGTGGAAACACTAGGTGTCCATTTTGAGAATTTCTGTTGTAAACCTCTGGAGCAGAGTGTCTCACGGTCCTTGTTCTGTCCCATAACGTACATCTCTCTGTTTTTTCCCCCCTCATTGTGCTCTCATGTGGATTTCCAGCTGACACCCCAATCGAGGAGTTCACCCCGACCCCAGCCTTCCCCGCCCTGCAGTACCTGGAGTCTGTGGATGAGGGCGGGGTAGCATGGCAGGCCGGATTGCGCACCGGAGACTTCCTTATCGAGGTGAGTAGAAAAGCCTGTGGTCCACACTGGGTGTGTTGCGGATTCACTTCTTGGCTTTAACTGGATTTAAAGGACCTCAGTATATGGCTTTTGAAGTGAGTTTGTCCGATCAGAAAACATTTATGTCAACATGAAAATGTTTATATGCTGTCTCAGAGTGGGGAAAGTCATGGTTACATCTTTAATGAGAGCACAGTGGTGCACACACTCACATACACTCACACACACAGGGAGCAGGCTGGTGATTCTGTAAGAGGCTGTGAAAGTGCATATTGGCTTTCCCAACAGGAAACCTCTTCCTTCCTTCCTTCCTTCCTTCCTTCCCAGTAGTGTGTGTGTGTGTGTGTGTGTGTGTGGTTGCAAGGAAAGTCAGATGGAAGCTGTCAATCTCAACATCATTGACACCTTTTGTTTTAATGGATCATTTTCAGTTGGTTTGATGACATAGGAATCATGAATGTGCTCTCGGTTAAGATGGAGGAGTGAAGGTGTTCAGCTTCATCAGTTTTCAGAACTGAGAAGTATGAATGTGTATGAGTACTCAAGTACCAGCAAGTGACGTCTTAGAAAGGTGTGAGGTCACAACAAGCTGCCAGAACCATTTCAGTGTACCTTATTATAGACTATACAAGTCTCTGTAACTATACTGTTGGAATGAGAGCTGTTCTTTCAAAAGGATTGTCCCATAGTTGGTGTTTTGATGATGGTGGTGGAGAGCGCTGTCGAACACGTCGCATAGGTGTTCACGTAGATTGAGATTTGCTGACTGTGATAGTCATAGCATACTGTAAGATTTGCATAATTAACATCCTTTTCAAAGCATTCAGTCAGCCCCCGAGCCCTGTGGAAACGGGCATACGAACAAATACACTAGCATACTAGTGTACTACCGTGTTAGCTTGAGACAGCAATGATTTGGTGAGCAGCAAGCAGGAACTGGAAAATTACCTGAAAGCCAAAATCCACATAATCTCCAAAATCTACTGTATAATCTGGATTTCTGTAAAGCTGCTTTGTGACAACGTCCCACCTTTTGCGGGTCCCACCAGTGAAAGCTTAGCCATGTTTCATTTTTGGTGCATTCCAATACACATAACTTTTGCTTCATTATATTCTAAATGGGTTTAATATTAAATGTTGGCATAAAAGTTGGAAGTATAGACTTGTACAGAATGTCTTTGTATGCTGATGCATTACAATTTCCCTTGACTGGAACTAAGAGATCCCAAACCTGTTCCAGCATCACAATGTCACTGTGCACAAAGCGAGCTCCATGAAGACATGGTCTGCCAAGGTTGGAGTGGAAGAACTCGAGTGGCCTGCACAGAGCCCTGACCTCAACCCCACTGAACATATTTGGGATGAAATAGAACACCGTCTGACCCCAGGCCTCCTCACCGAACATCAGTGTCTGACCTCAGTAATGCTCTTGTACCTGAATGATCACAAATCCCCATAGCCACGCTCCAAAATCTAGTGGAAAACCTTCTCAAAAGGGGACTAAAACTGGAATGTAATGTTCATAAAGCACATATGAGTGTTATGGTCATGTTCCCACACCGTGTCCATTTGGCCATACAGTGTATCAAATATCGTATTGAATTTGAAGCTGACATATCATCACACCGATATTTCCTACTGCATAACAGAGTCGCCAGTTTTCCCTTTAATTTGGCTCACGTCTGCAATCTAGCAACATATACAATCAAAAAAAAAAAAATCCGTTACCACACAATAAAACAAATCATTAAATGAGGACATCAATTTTGTGATTTGTGGTTACAGTGAATGTTTGGAACTTATTATTGTGTTCAGTAACTAAAGCACAACAGAGACTGGTCAGATAGCAGATGATCATTTCGGAGTCAGAGACTAGAGAGCTGGAGTTCCTTATTGCAGGAATGCTGACAAAATTGAGCAGTACAGTGCAGCATACGGTAGTTATATAACTCCACTACTAGCACAACACGCCATTACATCACTTTTATACACTGACTGTCGAGCCCATTTAAACATAAAACGCTCAAACTCAGTAATATCTGTCGCAATGCTGGAGTATTTGGGAGAACAGAACTGCTAATAACCAAAATGTTAGCCAAAGACTTGCTACTTTTACACAATTAGGCTATACAGAGTGATGGTGAGATCAAATCTCTTCCCTTTCCATGGATTCGAGTCCTCAAGATGTTAAAATGACCAGAATGCACATGGGGCTGCGTATCTTGGATCCACTTTCCTATTACCTGGTGGGTCTCTGAGCCTACTTTAGATGCAGAAATCATTTAATTACAGAGACGTTTTAGACGTGGCATTTTTGACCTGGTATTTTGAGCACTAGATTGAGGTCTCCTGTTTTTACGCCTGTAGAACTGACTCAGGCAGTGAAAGGAAGTTACATCTCAGTCAGTGTGAGATTACAGAAAAGCAGGCTAAAAAAAGGGAAGATCGGTGACGCTAAACACTCGCACTGTCGCTGTTTAAACTCGAGACGAGCTGCAGGGGGAATGAGCGTGAGGCGTTCTACGTCTTCATCTCTATCAGGAGAAACGTGTTCATCTGCATGCAGGATTCATGGACACACTGGTTTCGCGTCAGCTCCACAATCACGAGTGAGAGGATGGACTGCTTTGAAGTCAGAGCGTAGGGGGGAAGGGCACGAGAGTTGGGTGGCTGCAATGAGAGTAATTTATGAATTGTTTGATGCTAGTTTTTGTAGTTCGAAGACACTTTTGGAGAAGTAGGAACTGCATTTTGGTTGATGTGTCGTCACAGAGTTACAGCATCTCTGAAACCCAGATTACAGTTAATACTCGATTACCTTATTCAGCGAGTAATTAGAATCGCAAATGCTCTGTATTACCCAAACCAGGGGTCCAAGCACTTTTTTTAACTCAGGCATTAGGGATGGGCGATACGGACTTAAAACAATATCACGTCATTTTCTGGTGTTTATTGCGATAACGATATCAGTGACGATATAAATATAACACCATGCACCACTGTTTTTGGCTACAAGTGATAGCTGTGATCTTGAGAGCCTCAGAAACACAAACACTGATCTAAAAATAAAACTGATTTTCTGTAACCAAACCAGTTCCAGATTGTAGAGGTAGCTCCTCATTTAGCGATAAACTCCTCCTCAGCTTCACGTCCGCTTCCGCTCTGCACGTGAGCTGCGAATGGGTCACAGACGTCACACACAGAAATACGTCATCATCTAGGCGTTATCGTTATTATCGCAGGAAGACTAATTCTTATTGTGGGGAGAATTTCTACCGGTATATTGCAAATGATAAGATGTCGCCCATCCCTATCTGGCATGTGTCAATATTACTCTTTAGTAGCATACTAATTTTCTAGCCGTTTATGGCATCATCATGATATTGTTATTCTGAAAACTGCTCAATATTTATCTAAACTTATATCTGCCTCATTGGGAAGGATTTGTAAATAGGCTTGCAATGTTTGCTAGTGGAAACATGATTTAGAAATAGGTAAGATCCCCTTCAATCTCAGTCATATAGCAGTTTGCCAATGATGATTATCATCCTACATCATACATTGTAACCTCTGGTTAATGTTATTGAAAGTCAGTGAAACAAGTTTGTTACCTTTATCATCAGTGGACATTATGTCATAGCAGTCGTTCGCACATCATCCATCCCTCTGTTGTTTTTTTTTTCCTCTCTTTAAAGTTAAAGCGCACCTATTACAGTTTTGAAACGTGCCTAATTTTGTTTTAAAGGTTTCATACAATAGATTTACATGCAACCAAGGTCAAAAAACATAATTTAAACTGCAGCATTACCTCATACACCCAACACCCCCCCCCACCCCCCCGTAAAAAAAGACTTGTTAAATGATCCGTTCTAAAGGATTCCCTCTAAACTCCTCCTTTCAGAGCGCATACTCTGCTCTTATTGGTCAGATGTCCCAGGAAACGGCCACTACCATAACGAGTTTCAGCTCCGTCTGTTCGCAAACAGCCAGTGAAGACCAGAGGTGGGGCTTTTTAATCACAAACCTACGTAGGTTAGTACAGGAAGTAAGTGTGGAATTACTAACGACTCGTTTCAGCTGTTCAGAATCAGCTCCTTCTTTTGGGAGTCAGTGCGTTTACATGGACAACAATAATCCGATATTTACCCGAATAAGACAATACTCTGATTAAGAAACTACCATGTAAACAGCAATTTTTAATTACCTTAATCCAATTAAAGTCATACTCGAAGTAAACACAAATCGAATTAAGACATGTGGAGTATTCATGTTTTAGTCGCATTAGCGACGTGTATTTCAGACATGTAAACACCTTAATCACATTATTAACGTCATGTGAGAGTTTTCACTGCATTTTGCGACAGGACAAGAATACACACGGCAGTGCTCAACAGTTTTACGGCAAGCAAGAGCGCACGGCTGCGTCCCAAACCGCATACTTGCCTACTATAGGCCTGTAGTAGGAGAAATACATGTATCTCGGCTACTATATAGTAGGTAAGTACGCGTTTTGGAACGCAGCCCACGGCTTCAAGCAGTTGTCTATTTGCACGTACAGCATGACAAATAATTAACCGCACTGGAAGCGTTTGTAAAAATTTTAAATAAAAACACCCAAAACTGTATATGGTACCATAACGAAGACGAACTGTATGTTGATATGTGCAATTCTGGCGGGAACGTCGTGGCGGAGCGTGGCGCGGTGACGTAATGACGTGTGCTGCTAACTATGTTCTGTAACATGTAAAACAGGAACATGAAAGGAGTATTCTAAAAGCAACTCATGTAAACACCTTAATCACAATATTGTCTTATTCAGAATAAGGTCAATAATTAGATTACTGCTGTCCATGTAAACATAGTCAGTAACTCCGCTTGTCATGCGCTTTGATTTTTGAAACTTTGCAGACGTTTTTACATTCACAAACAGCTCTATAACACACTACATGAAAGGTAATATTTGAAAAACATAATCGGTGCACTTTAATAAAAGAGACAAAAGCAGCTTGTCATGTTACGGAGAATGTGCAACATACACTGTCCTGAAGACCACATTGGAAAAGTTACAGCTGTACCTCTCACTGTTGCAAAATGTTGACACTGGAGACTCCTTCCATAAATACATAAAAAAACATCTACTTACAGAAAACTTGACCGCATCAACAATTCCACGTTTTCTAAACAAAAAATGTGGAGCCTGTCCATGTGCCGGGTGTTATTGTAGAAACCATCACATCTTAGGATGAGTGCATTAATAGAAACCTGTCTTTGCCTCACAACTTGTGCTGATCTTATAGAAAACTGGTCAGGAAATTAACCAACACCTCCTGACCAATCAGAATTGAAATTCAACAGCGCTTTTGATTCTGTGGAAATAACCGCATTATTCACTGTGAAATATACCATAGAACAAAGCCAAACATTCCAGGAAAATATACTGATATGGCGTGAACAAAATCAAATTAATTCATTAATGCAGGTCTCTCTGTGACCCAACTGAGACAGGGGTGTAAATCTTTAGACATCAGTTACCCACCTCGCCTTCCTGCCACAACTACATTAGGTACCTAAAAAGCTCTGATTGGGAAAAAAGGAATGTGTGCTCACTTTAAATGTGTGACAGCAGCAGAGAGCCGGTAATAAAACAAAGACTATGCTAGCTGCAAGACAGGGAGTTCATTTGCAGATAAATATGTTTAGCTTTGTCCTCTTAAAAGGAATCCAATGATAATATTCGGGTCCATGCCTTCTCTCGTTTACACACACCGGACTTTGTAATATTGTAAGGTCGTTTATGTACAGTGGTGCTTGACTATCTGCATAAATAAGACCTAAAAGTCCTAAAAGTAGACAATGAATTAAACAAACTAGAAAAATATTATACTTTGTCATTGACTTATTGAGGAAAATGATCCAATATTACATATCCGTGAGTGGGAAAAGTATGTGAACCTTTACTTTCAGTGTCTGGTGTGACCCCCTTGTGCAGCAATAACCACAACTGTGGGTTTTTTTTGGAGAAAAGTGGTTTTCTCCTTGCAACCGTGCCATGCACACCATTGCTGTTCAGTGTTCTCCTGATGGTGGATCAATAAACATTAACATCACGCACTGTGACAGATGCCTTTAGTTGCTTAGAAGTTACCCTGGGTTCCTTTGTGACCTCGCGGACTATTACACGTCTTGCTCTTGGAGTGATCTTTGTTGGTCCCCACTCCTGGGGAGGGTAATAATGGTCTCGAATTTCCTCTATTTGTACACAATCTGTCTGACTGTGGATTGGTGGAGTCCAAACAATTTAGAGATGGTTTTGTTACCTTTTTCTAGGTCCTCAGAAATCTCTTTTGTTCGTGCCATGATACACTCCCACAAACATGTGTTGTGAAGATCAGACTGATCTGATCTGATTGTCTGACTCTAATTTCACTTTCAAATGAACTGCTAATCCTAGACGTTCACATACGTTTGGCACTCACAGATATGTAATATTGGATCATTTTCCTTAATAAATAAACGACCAAGTATAATATTTTGTGTCTCATTTGATTAATTGGGTTCTCTTTGTCTGCTTTTAGGACTTGTGTGAAAATCTGATGATGTTTTAGGTCATATTTATGCAGATATATATAGGAATTTCTAAAGGCTTCACAACATTCAAGCACCACTGTATGTCAAGGATTTGGTTTTATGTTTGGTAGTGTTTGTCTCCGCCTGGTCATTTCTCCACATGTGATGACCTGCCAAACCCACTTTAATCGCGTAATCAATGATATTGACCAGAGCTTCAGAGCCGTAACAGCTTCTGCGCTCGCTCACACTCTGATTGATGGAGGTGTCGGATGGAGCCTGTGCACGCCACGTCTCCGCTCGTCCTGCTGAAGCTGCCTGGATTAAAAGCCTCCAAACAGCGAGAAAGCTTCCCGTCAGTCTCCTGTTATGTTGCGCTCACTGTTTATGCGGCCAGAGAAGCCGTGCTTTTTGATCAAATGGAGCAGTTTGTGGTCCAATGTCTGTTCTTCAACAGTAACTTTCATGCTTCTCTAACAATCAGTGGTGGCCGGTTGTGACATTAGATGGGTGGCTAATACATGTACAAATGAAATTTGATCTTTGAAAGACCGCCCTGCTAGCCCATTTATACCAACACAGATGTTTTCCTTCAACAGGAATAGCAATTAGATTAGATGTATTTATCATGAAAAGCATAACGTGTTGCTAAACTGCTGAAACCAGCTGTGGGGTTGAGAAGTTGTTGTTGTTTTTTCTTCTTTATTAGGCTGTTAATAATGTGCGAGACTCAAGCCTCAGAGATTCTGTGCTTTATTTACTGTAATAAACATAACATGCGAATGTCTGTATTGGACGGTTGAAGTGTATAGAGCAGCGCTGTTGCTGTTAATCAATGTACCATTTATAGAAAGTGATCCCTCATGCATTAAACTTCAACACAATTTATTTGATCTCAGTTATTAATTAATGTTATTAATAATCTGATGCTATATTTTGACGTATTCTAATGCGTGATTGTTTCTATAGTTACAGCTCGGCCACAGGGACTTGATCACTGGATGTGCCACGTAATGATTAAAAAAACACGTTTAAAAAAGAAAAACACAATGGTTTTTTAATGATAATGAGTCTTTATTGGTCAAATATACAGTAGAGCAAAGTGAAATTGTTTTCTTCGCATACCCCAGCCTGTCAGGAAGCAGGGTCAGCCATGATACAGTGTCCCTGGAGCAGAGAGGGTTAAGGGCCTTGCTCAAGGGCCCAACAGTGGCAGCTTGGCAGTGCTGGGGCTTGAACCCCCGACCTTCTGACCAGTAACCCAGAGCCTTAACTGCCAAGCCACCACTGCCTTTGTAAAGTTTCCTAGCTTAAGCTTTTTTTTTTTTTTCATTGTGGTGATCCAAACTGCAAATTGCTGCCTTGTGATCCAGAAGTTGGAATGTTGTTCCTTGCATCGCTCAGTTCTTCCTCTCATGACTGCTTTATTATCTTCCCTTCCTCTTACTCGTTCCTCCCCTTAGTTTAGATTTGAAATATTGGATTCATTTCTCCTGTCTTACTTTCTCCTTCATATCAGTTTTGTTTTCAGAAGCCTAGATACTACATTTAGCAGACACCCTTATCCAGAGCAACTTTTTTTTTTTATCTCATTTATACAACTGAGCATTATGAGGGTTAAAGGCCTTGCTCCAGGACCCAGCAGTGGCAGCTTGGCAATGCTGGGATTTGAACTTACCACCTTCTGAGCTACCGCTGACCCTAGCGTCTAGTGTCTTCACGTGTAGTACTTTGCCTGAAAAGGCAAAGAGTGACGCAGAGGTTGTGGGTGAAGCCTCGGCTGTTGTGATGTGTGAGACAGGGCCCTACTTATATTTATACAGAGAACTGCAGACAGAGGATGTGTAAAGCTTTCAAAATTTTGCTCGGTTTGCCCCCAAGCAGTTTCAACAACTTCGAGAAACACATATTAAGGTAGGCTACATGGTAAGACCCTTATTAGATCATACATTACGAACAATATTTTTACGCAAGTGTAAGTTATAAACATTTGTTTATATACACTATGGTCCAAAGTGTAGAAACAATCATTCTTTATTTTTATTTTTGGTTAAAGGCTCTGGGTTACTGATCAGAAGGTCAGGAGTTCAAGCCTCAGCACTGCCAAGCTACCACTGCTGGGCCCTTGGGCAAGGCCCTTAGCCCTCAATTGCTCAGTTGTATAAAGGAGATAAATGTAAGTTGTTCTGGATAAGGGCGTCTTCCAAATGCCATAAATGTAATGTAAATGATTAAAACATATTCATGAGAAACATGGCTAACATTATCCAGTGATCATGGTTAACTCTGATCAATAGTGCAGCAGGATTTGCAGCCATTTACCATCCAGGATTTTTAAAAAAATTAATATTCTAATTATAAATCATTGCTCATTTACATGTTTCGAGGAGGACTTCCTATTTCTTGCTATTGCACTGGTGTTTTGGAAAGTTCTCTTCATCTCAGAGTGATGCAGCATCAGAGGACAGGGATGTGAGATTCCTTTTAGTTCCCTTATAGTACTATAGTGGCACTGCAATTCGCTAGATCTGCACACCTCCTGGGTATGTGTTGCATTTGGTTTTGGGAGAGGTGGCGTTGAAAGTCTCGCTGTTCGAGGATGCAGCAGATTATCAGTAACGTGCAGAGGGCCGAGCCGAGTAGGTCCACGCGGGCACTGATGTTGGAACATGGAGCAGCGGTCACCTAGCAACCAGCATCAGTACTGTGTGTGTGTGTGTGTGTGTGTGTGTGTGTGTGTGTGTGTGTGTGTGTGTGTATGAGGATGATGCTGAGAGCCATACAGCTTTGAGCAGAAGCTTTGTTGAGTAAAGTGGTACGCTCTAAAACAGATTCTGCATCACTTTATAATTCCAGAAAAAAGGCTTGTGCTACATTTATCGTTTATATATCGTATATATCGTATCGTCCATACGTGATATTACGTTGCCACCATATCCAGTGACATTTATCACAGATTATATTACATTAACGCAGTGGTTCTCAACAGAGAGATCGGAAGGGGGGCGCAAATTGCTTTCAAGAAAAAAAAAAACAGACAGGACATCATTTGGGGATGCGGTGTATTTTATTGCTTTTCAAATGGAATGTGCGCAAATGAAAAACCCTGCGTTCCCTCTCCATCTGTTTTTTCTTTTTGCTGGGGAGAGGCGGAGCTTAGCCTGCCTTTTATCTAGCTGTCAGTGCAGACCTGTGTAGCCAACTTAGCGACTTTTCAGACCCCTTTAGCGACTTTTTTTTTTTTGCAAAAAAAGCGCCTAACGACAAATCTAGCAACTTTTTGGATAAACTTTAGCAACTTTCCAAATGTCTCCAGTACTGTCCTGCAAGCACGAGGTCTTGCTTTCCTGCTGCACTCACACCTCTCTCTGCATCTGCTCTGTTCAGTGAGAGGCTGAGAGCCGGAGATTTAACAATGTCATGGATAACGAGACGCGCCCTTCTTCCTAATTTACATCATGATGGGGGAGGCTTGGGGGGGCTTTAGTTACAAAAGGTTGAGAAACTCTGCATTAACATAATTACCAGGCCTGTGAAGGAGCTCAGCAAAAACATCGGAGTGTACTTGTACAAGTTATCGCTCAAAAAAACTCCAAAAGTGCACTCTATTCCTTCCTCAATAAAACGAGAGATGAGCCACTCCTTAAAACGGAGATGGTGGAAATGTCTGTGATCACTGAAAATGGAAATCATACACTGTGCTTTTGATCACATGCTAGTGTGTTGCATTGTACCTCATGCTCCCGAAATTAATTTGGTTCTCTTTTATTTATTGAATGGTTCAGTTTCATTTAATTTGACTTCACCATGCAGCTCTTTGGAAACATCTGTTATACATATTCTCTGTTTATTCATTAGGATTATTAGGAAACGCTTGATACGATTTCTTATATTGTGTTGAGAAAAAGATTTAATCATTGTTCAACACCGTTGGCCTTATAAACACCCAATTTCTTGCCGCGACTGTTCCTTACTGCTGATTGTCTCTGACAAGATGTTTCCCTCTGTCACATTTTGAATGAGAACACAACTTCTACAAGATGCATGGCTCTACGTCAACGTAGCTTCCAGAATCAGCCGAATTAAAAAAAAGTTTTTTGTTGAGAATTGTTCTTTTAAAATCCCTATGAAGTGCCTTAAAATATGGAGCATTATTCGATGCGTTGATGTAATTTCCACTGAAACAGGAAGTCAGAGTGGGACATGACGAGTGGCCAATAGCGTTTAGCTTACCGCACAACGTACTAGACAGTTAGTACCATGGATGTGAGCCTGAGCAATACAGTGAATGATAATGATAATTAGACTTTATTAATCACATATACACTACAGCACAGCTAAATTCTTTTTCTTCGCATATCCCAGCATGTTAGGAGGTTGAGGTCAGAGCGCAGAGTCAGCCATGATACAGCGCCCCTGGAGCAGAGACGGTTAAGGGTCTTGCTCAAGGGCCCAACAGTGGCAGCTTGGTGGTGCTGGGGCTTGAACCCCTGACCTTCCGATCAGTAACCTTATAACAGTCAAGCCACCACTGCCCCCACCACTGAAATGAATATAAAGCCATTTCCTTCTTAACCAACTTATAGTTTAAAAAACTGAATAAAACGCAGCCAAAGACACATTTACGACCCATGCTTGCTGATCTGATTTCTCTCATTCAACAACAGCAACTTTGGATTTTCATAATATTTGGAACGGGACACCAGATTCTAGAGAGCATTTGATTGGACTGAAGCTGAAGAGCAGAATGATGTCATCAAAACTGTTGATCCGTATCGGTGGTAGAGGGAGACTGTATATTTTGAATGCGTATTTCAATTCAGTTAATTCTTTATTACAGACCCATAGGTCCATATCAAAAAGTAAAAAGAAAGCATACAAACATATATTTACGAACAACAAACATTATTTATAAACATGCAAAATTTCATTCCAATGCTTCCAAAAGCAGGAAAAATCCCTTGTTTCACTTAATGTCATATTATTTAAGACCATTACTATGCTGTTTTTTGGATCATTTCATCGGCACATGAAATTATACATATAATTCCTTAAGACAGCATACAAAGTGTTACATTATTAAATACAAAGATTTGGCTTGCACTTGTCCACCTTGGGAGCTTCAGCAAAATTCTTAACGTATCATTAAATACCACCTGGAGCTTTTTCATCGTAGATTTACACCACAAGTGTGCCGTATAAAGAGATGTACAGTAAGCTTTAAAAAGAGCTGTACACATATCAAATTTACGAGCCAGCATATTTGCCCGTCCATACATCATCGTCATCATTTAAATAATTTCTAATGATGTGACCCAAGTATTTTACTTTATTTACCACGTTTAAAACTTAGTCACCTATATAGAAGGTGCTCTTAATTTTAAGGTCTTAAGGTCCTCTTTGGTTTTAACACTCATGACCACACGCATATATCTGCTAAATGCGAATTTTGTCATTGTTTTTGGAGCACACTCGCTTATAGATAACCTTAAGGCTGACATGTTTGTATTAAAAGCCACAAAACGTCCATTTTGATTTCATGGGGACTTTAAGAATCGATTCTTACGCTTCTTGCATGGATGCAGAATCTTTCGAGAAAGCATCGTAATGCATTGTACACTCAGTTGTTTTCCCCGCCCCCGTGCTGTAGCTAGTCTCTGGTCTGTTGAGCTTCCTTCAGCTAAATAATGGACGTAAATCCATGTGATCGGATAAACCACAACAGTATTTGCTAAGCCGTGATGGTTGGTGTTTAGAAATCTGGAGTCGCTGAACTACAGCCTGTTTTTTTTTTTCATACCTTTATCGGCTTTACTACACTGGGGTTTTTTTTCCATAAGTAGTTGGTTCAGTCCACTGAAATACTCCAGTTGACAAATTTGTTACTCCCACTTGAGCATTAGTTTCATTCTGGCTGTTACTGCTGCTTGAAGCTTAAAGCTAGCTGTTAAAGTGCTGTGGACTTCTCTGTGTTCGTATCTGATTGCACAGTTTATCATTTTAACCTTGCACTAAACACAGGTCACGCCTGCTCAGATAAGACCCACTCTGAAGCTTCTCTTTATCTGGCAGCTCTGTACAAGCAGCGGACTAGAGGAGTGTGTGTGTGTGTGTGTGTCTGTATGTGGATACTATCTAAACAGCGGTTGCTCTTCATAATTAGCCCACTCAAGGCAAAAAGAGTGAGCTCGTATCTCTCGGGAGAGGAGTACAAGGGAAAAAAGATTGCATGATTTCATTTGGAGAGCCGGGTGGTAATTTCAGTTCTGACTGGAATTGATGGAGGAGGGTGTAAAAAGCCACGGCCCTCCAGCTCAAGCGTAGATAGCAAACCCTCTCTCCTCCGTTTTCCTCCCTCTCCTTCAGGATGGGTCCGTGTGGAAAAAAAAGTCTGCAGTGCAGCTGAAAAATGCTAACGTGAACACCAGAGAAAGAAAACCGTCACCAGCTAATTATCACCCCCGGATTTTGAGGTGTGGTAGAGCATCTGGCGTGTTCAAATGGATTTATTTATAGTATGAATGTTTCCTACAGTTCAATCATCCTTACTGTTAAAAAAAAAAGACAGAAAAAAAAATCATGCAAGCAGCTGTTCAGAGACTGTAGACATCTCTGTTTCAAGGCTCAGGTGTTTTGTGTATTTATGTCGTCTCTTTTTTTTCCCCCCGCCAGCAGAATGCACGTGATTATTTCTGCACTTTCATCGTGACAAACTAAACTGTTATGTATACATGGAAACACTTTGACTCAGCAGTTATTTTAGGTGAACAGCTTTTTACCTTTAGGTAGAAACTGGAAACTAGAGTTTGGAAACCTGTCAGGGTTTAAATGCCTACTTCTCAAACTCCTGAGTGAGCACCTGATCTGTCACATGACCTGTTACCTCACTAATCACACATGCATTCTATTCACATTCACTGGTTCTTTACAAATGCACACCACGAGCCTCAGTTCACTGCACTCCCAAATAATCACTGGTGACATTATCAAGCCTTTGTTATTGAGTGTATGCTGTTCTGGTTTGTTTTGTCTAGTCTAGCCTGTATGTTGATCGTTTAAACCGTTGCCTGCTTATAACTTATGACTGATTCTGCCCTTTAGATTTGTCTACTTCAATGCCATCTGCGTCGATGAAGATAAAACCTCAGTACTTTAACTGTCACTGGTATCTGAGATCCAGCATTTTCAGCACGTTTCTCACTCAGTACGTTTACATGGACAACAATAATCCGATATTAACCCGATTAAGATGATACTCTGATTAAGAAACTACCATGTAAACAGCAATTTTTTATTACCTTAATCTGATTAAGGTCATACTCGAAGTAAACTCAAATGGAATTAAGACAGGTGGAGTATTCCTGTTTTAGTCGCATTATGGACGTGTATTACAGACATGTAAACACCTTAATCACACTATTAATGTCGTGTGGGAGATTTCACCGCATCTTGTGACAGGACACGAATACACACGGCAGTGCTCAACCATTTAACAGCAGACAAGAGAGCACGGATGCGTCCCAAACCACGTACTTACCTACTATATAGTAGGCGAAATACATGTATTTAGGACGCAGCCAACGGCTTCAAACAGTCGTCTATTTGCACGTACAGCACGACAAATAATTAACTGCACTCAAAGCTTTCGTAAACTTAAAAATAAAAACATCCAAAACTATATACGGTACCATAATGAAGACGAACTGGATGTTGATACATCGGATGGCGTGGCATGGGGATGTAATGACGTGTGCCGTTAATCCATCTATGTTCTGTAACATGTAAAACAGGAACATGAAAGGAATATTCTACAAGCGACTCATGTAAACACCTTAATCAGAATAAGGTCAATAATTAGATTACTGCTGTCCATGTAAACATAGTCACTGACTGACAGCCTGCAATCAGTGGCATTAATGAGGATGTGGTGAACAGCATCAAACATGAACCCTAGACCCCATTCACATATACATATGTCCATCCATCCATCCATCCATCCATCCATTTTCCATACCACTTATCCTGCACAGGGTCGCGGGGAGCCTGGAGCCTATCCCAGGGAGCTCAGGGCACAAGGCAGGGGACACCCTGGGCGGGGTTCCGACCCATTGCAGGGCACAATCACACACGTACTCACACATTACAGACAATTTGGAAACGTTTCAGCCTCCTGTCCACACATATATGGATATTTCTGTGTTTTGTCTCCTGTCCGCATGTATGTGGATATTTTTTAAAACATAGTTTTCTCTCTATGGATATTTTTAGATATACATTTACATTTATTCATTTCGCAGATGTTTTTATCCAAAGTGACTTACAAATGAGGAAATATAAGCAAAGCGATATATATCAAGCGGAGAACAATACAAGTAGTGCTACTATACAAGATTTATAATTGAGTTCTAGAGAAGCAAAGTGTGCAGAGTAGAGGTGTAAGAGCCAGAGTAAGTTTTTTTCTTTTTTTTAATAAAGTGGGATTGGCAGGTTAGGGGTTGGTAAAGTGCTCACAGAAGAGGTGGGTCTTTAGTTGTTTTTTTTAAAATAGTGACAGATTTTCGGTCCGGATTGAGGTTGGAAGTTCATTCCACCACTGTGGAACAGTTAGTGTGAAGGTTCTGGAAAGGGACCTTGAGCCATTCTGAGTAGGAACTACTAAGCTTTTGGTCGTTAACCGATTGTAGATCGCGTGCGGGAATGTAAGCCTCAAGGAGAGTGTTGAGGTTGGAGCGTGCTGTTCCAGACAAGGTCTTGTACGTGAGGTATATGGATATTTATTCGAACATATTTTTGTGTTTTGGTTTTTAAGCGTTTAACATAACATTTTCACATAGATGGAAATATTTTTAAAAGTGTTGTTTATGCAGACAGGAATTTTTCTTTTCTTCTCTTACTTTCTTTCTTTTTTTTTTAAACAGAGGGGTAAAACCTGCGTTTTCAAAAAGATCCATTCATTTGGACGAGGCCACAGAGTTGGTTTTTTTGAAGGGTTTCAGAAATTTCTCTGCTTAATGCAAGGTCTGTACTTTGTACCTCGGATATAAAAAAGTGGATTTACTGTAGCTTTCCTGAAATGTAAGTACTTGAGAACCTGAACTATAGCTGTGTTTGTTAACAAGCATTTTAAAATGGCATGGATTAAGGACAATGAGTGTAAAAAAAAATATTCATAATAATTGTGTGTGTGGGGGGGGGAAACACTGCGAGAATTCATTGCTGTTTGATTTAGGAAACGGGTCATTACGGGACTGTTCACTGACAGAGAGTATAAAACCATTTTGTAGAACACCACCATTAATTCATCAGAAAGTGAACCAGTAAAGCAGGCTTTATCATTTGACTGACCATTCTCCAGTTTCTTTCTTGTTGATTTGCGCTGTTCAATGGGCTACCTAGATTTTGATAGGAATCCTGGGTAATGTAAGAAATTCTAGCTAAATATCAGCAATCAAAAATAAATAAATAAAAACCATATCCCAAAATAGGATAATTTCTCTATGAAGCTCTTGATAAGCTATTAGTAATGTTTGTTCTGTTTGTGGCAGTATAAAATTACAGGCTGTGGCATTTAAATACTAAAACTTGTTATATCTTAATTATCATTGAAATCTATCTGTTTTAACCGGATTTCACCCGCTCTTGTATTTTTGTTATAATATTCTCAGAATGGTATTATATTAGCTTTTATTAATACCCAGTGAGTATTTCTGTGTGTGTGTGTGCGTGTGTGTGTTGGTCCAGTACAGATGGGCCCTTGTCCTATTAAGTAACAGAAGAGTTCACACACTTAACACAGTTTTTGTCAGTAGCGTCTATGGGCTGCAGCCTTGCTGGATAACTGGGTGTCTCCGTGTTCACTAAGAAGCATTATATAATCATAGACGGAGTTATATAACGGATTTGGGTCTCTCTCTCTCTCTCTCTCTCTCTCTCTCTCTGTGTTTGTGTGTGTGTGTTGATGAATGTGAGCATGGATGTGTGTATGATTGTGCATAACAGAGTACATGTGTGTGTGAGTGTGTGAAGTGGTGCATCTTCATTTTCCTGGAAGTGAACAGATATGACACCAAATCAACCTTTTCCATCTCCGTTTCACACACACACACACACACACACACACACACACACACAAATATATCACATACATCATCAAATGCCGAACAATCTTCAGGATGAAGACATAGATGTGACGCAAATCCATGACCATGAGCTCGTCACACTCCTGGATTAAATTAAATGACACTGTATGAATAAAGGTTTGTAGACACCTGACCATCACACCCATACAGTGCCACAAAGCTTGAAGCACACAATGGTATAGAATGGATAAAATATGCATCTGAACTCTGTAGACTTCCAGCAAAGAGAATGAGTAGGAAATTCACACAGTATTTTATTTATTTATTTATTTTTGGGAGACCCAAATTATTTATTTTTGACGGGACCCAAGCATCTTATGAATATGGGCAAGCATCAGAGCAAAGGATTTCCAAGTAGTTAACATGACAAAGTTATTACCTATTTTCAAGGACATGCTGTACGGCATACCAAACCGTTTCATTTCAAAACCCAAACTGCTGGAATATATGTGGCTCTCTCCAGGTGCTTATGGACCGCACTGTATGCCTGTCTGCAGGTATTTGTGTTTGTGTTTGAGAGAGAGAGACAGAGAGAGAGAGAGACTGTGACTAGAACAACCGGGAACACAGCTGATATGATTAGCTAAAAAGGATGGCTTATCGTTTTCCGCTTTATTCCCTCAGTGTGTCAAGGGGATAACCGGCGCTAATTTCATCAGATCATAATGGAGTGCAGGACGCCGCATCACACACTCCTTTCAGTCAGCATTATGTGTGTCTGTGTGTTCATTGTGTACTCTGGGGTTCATGGGAATTTTTGTGTATGTTTGTACAGAGACCGTTTGCAATTGCCACATTGTTCTTAAAAAGCGTATTCATCCATTTTTATTTATTTATTTTTGTTGTTGTCATTTTAACACACCCTACTTTAGATAATGAGAATTTATTGTTTGTTTAGTGTGGTATTTGCAGGCTGCTCAGATTAGTGAGCACATCTGCAGTCTAATTTAATGAAACGATCCAGATGATGTGGCTCTGATGGGATCGGCAGTCCAGCGTAATGAGATTACGCCAGATGAGGTGATCTAGGTGAGCTGAGGATGCTGGGAGATTTATGAGGTCAGGGCTGTCTCCGAGTCATCTAATCATCACCAGGGACGTCAGAGTCTGACATGAATGTGGGTTTTTAAAAAAAATGTAAATTTATTTTTATTTTATTTTATTTATTTTATTTATTTTGGCCAAGTCCTTATTTTATTTCCATTTTTAAATCTTGATAAAGAAAGTGGGGTTGAGCGCTCTCTGATGTCATGACGGTCAAATCAAACAAGACAGAGAACAGAAACGACAGAACACATTACACTCACACTAGGTTTGCGATGAAATATTTAAAATGACTCGATGTAATCACCCAATCCGGTGGAACGGGAAAAGGCTCTCATATGTCAGGTGAATTTTGTAAAACAGCTAAAAATGATGAACAGATTTTGAGCAAAAATGAGCTTATACACCGATATCTCTACTTTAAAATAAAAATGTAAATATATTTGAACAAAATACCGTACAAATGTTTTTATTTAGGACACTTTCTAGCCTTGTCTCGGCATCTGCCTCCAAAGATCACGTTTTACAAAAACAGTTAGTCTGCGTAAAGATGTCTAAAACCTCGCTAGCTAAGTGTGTCGTCCTCATATTGTGATCATGCCACAGTGAAACGGAAACAAGCCTAATTCGAGTTATCAGATACCGATAACTCAAAACGTCTCTCAAAACGTCCACGATACTCCCGTGCCATGACGTCACCATCATACCAGAGAACAGCTCATACTGGGGCTGTGTGATTTTCAATTTTCCCTGCATACAATTTCCAATTTGATAAAATCGTGATAACCAGTCGAATTTCCCAGAACCTTGAACATACAGGAGCGTTTCGATCTTTTCGTATTTAAGAAGAGTACAGGATTAATAATATTACCCGCTGTGCAATATGGAAACCGACAGTCGTGAACACTCAGCTGGATGGTGGATTTCTTTTTGAGCGATTCTTCAGTAATGTGCAGGAAACTGTCACAAAAGCATAACAGTATTTTTTTTTTTTTTTTGGTAATCCTTTTATAAATTGGTTACAAACAAGCGTTTGAAAACATCTGCAGTGAGTGGTACAGAAAGCACGTAAAAAAAAAAGAAAAAAACCCCCAAAACCCCAGTGTGTTTAATCACTGTATAACTACCACAGTAAGATTTAGTTGTAAAGTGTTAGATTTGACACATTATATGCCTGTTTCATTTTTTTTAGGTCCAAATCGTCATTTCTTGCTATATGTTCAGCTTAACATCACGTAACTGTTTTTTTTTTAGGGATGCCTGAAATTTTGTCTGGAAAAATATATACTTGTCTTATGTTAGCGAAATCGAATATACCCTGATAGATTAATTAAACTCAAAATTCAAAATTCTCTGTTTACCATGACAGAAAGCGAGGGTTGATGCACCAGTTCAGGGGGGCAGGGCTTCCATGAAGGGGCGGAGCTTCCAGGCAGTGTCAGTTAATACTGAAGACACCTGTGCACATTATTTCAGATTAATATGCTGTTTGTCTCTTCTCCTGCATCTGAATATCCCTACTACCCTACTACACAGTAGGTAAAAAGCAGTACGCCAAAGGAGTAATATCTCTGAGAAATACCCGGATGACCTACCGCTTCCGCTGAGATTCTGCACTATGGAACGACTGGACACTGTGGATACCGCGTTTTCCCATAATGCAACAGGACTGGCGCAGCAGAGCTGTCAGAATCAAAAATGGCACGTCGGCTCTTTTGAAGTTGGTGGATGTAGTACATCCGGATTGTATTTATGCGTACCACTTGAACTGATCAGTACGTACTTTATCCACGGCCGAGCAGTAGGTACCGAATCGAATGCGGTAGGTACCGTCACAGTATGCGATTTCGGAATGCAGCCATTTTCGAGTGATAACACATACCCGTGTGAATCCTCATGTGCTAAATTGTGTTTGGACTCCTCCCAGTCTTTCTTGCGTTCACACATGGCACGTATGAATCACACACAGAGAATGGAGCAAGGCATCGTTCATTATGCAGCTCTGTTCAGTGTGCTGGCTCGTTTCCTAGGTTACCCTGTCTCATTTCACATAACCTTATGTGTAGATTAGAGCATCCCCTTATCTTTAATCTTCTTTTAAAATCTTCCACAACACTGTGCTAATTTCATGCTATGCTGCTCCGGAAAATGCTAGCAGATGCTACAAGATGTTTCTCATTTCTGCTCCGGCAGCAGGATTTTTATTGAAGTTTAATGCTAACGTAGCACTGTCCATTGGATTTCATTAAATCCATGATTTATTTGGGAAACACTTTTCAAAGACAGTCCCAGGCATTATCTTAAAATTGGTCAATTAGCTCAAACAGGCCTGGTTTAAAATATTTGTTCCCAAAGCATGTTTTGACATTTTTTTTTTTTAATTGAACAAATGAAATAAATAAATCAGGCCGCATGCTGGAGCAGTGGGTAGTGTTACTGCCTCACAGCTCCAAAGTCCCTGATTCGATCCAGAGCTTGGACTACTCAGTCCCTTCAGGATTTTGTGACTTTTGCGATCGCAGAAACAAACACAAATTTAAGGAAACGCCACAAAATTTGGAGGAGCTTACAATTGTTCAAAATGACCACAGATTTTCCGTAGATTTGGGCCAAGACGCCTCATGTGACGTCATCATGACGCATTCAGCCAAAGCCCTCTTTGATTCATGTGTGTCGAACATGAGTACAGCTATAAGGTCTCATTTACCAACAAACATCACTGAGAAAGACCGTGCAAAACAATTTCGTGTAATTGAAATTTCGCCAATTCAAGTAGGTTTCTAAAAAAACAAAAAAAAGCACAAAAAACTCAGCAAATTGCATCACAAATCTAGGTGGATTGGCTGTTTTTATTTGCCTCTAGGTGTGAACGTGTGTGAGCATGGTGCCCTGTGATGGACTGTATTCCATGACTGCTTCTCACCCAGAAATATCCAGATTCGCCTCCAGATTCGCCATGACCCTGACCGGCACTCTTGCTGAACCTGAAATAATAAATAAATCAAACTGGAACTATATTATCTTCGGAATCACTTCTAAGATGGGGCGCACAGTGGCTTAGAGGTTAGCATGTTCACCTCACACCTCCAGGCTTGTGGAGTTTGCATGTTTTCCCCGTGCTGTGGGGGTTTCCTCCGGGTACTCCGGACATGAAGTCTGTTTGGCGTGTCCAAAGTGTCCGTAGTGTATGAATGGGTGTGTGAATGTGTATGTGAGTGTACCCTGCGATGGATTGGCATCCTGTCCAGGGTGTACCCCGCCTTGTGCCCCATGCTCCCTGAGATAGGCTCCAGGTTTCGGAATAGAAAATGGATAGCTGGATGGATCACTTCTAAGATACGATTCTTTGCGCCGTACCTCCTACCTGAGCACAATGCTGACTAACACCTGTGAAATTACCCCCAGGACCCCATGTAAATTTAATCCTGTCGAAATAGGGCTAATATGTGGGTTTACGGATGTGAACCCATGTTTTTTCATCTGCTTATCTAGCTCCATTTACAAACACTCAGGACTTGACCTCTCGTAGGTTACAAATTCAGACTCACACACCAATTACTTTTCTCTTTTGTTGTTCTCCGAGGCCTCCATAGTGACCAAGTCGACTGTGCACATGCTCAATAGGCCTGGTAGCGAATCCATCTCAGGTTCTAGAGTAAATATTGAGATCGAGTCACTCTTTACACCACTAGATATGTCAGTTGCATTTTTCTAACTAACTGCATTAGTATCAGGCTTCTATATTCCCTCAGCGGAGTGGGTGAAACGTTTAATCCCTGTCTATCCATATTTAGTACCTCTGGCAGGAATTTTCCTCTTTTTATGCAGGACAAATTGGGGAGTAATAACGTGTTGGGAGATTTAATGCCTCCACTTAAAGTTTAAGCCAACAAGATTGATCTGGCCTTTCAGAGCCAGCCAGCAGCTTCGTCTCTGACGGATCTCTGTGGAGTGTTAGGGAGTGTTTTGAGAATAATTAGAGCGAGTGGGAATTGGACTTTATTTTAACCGAGCGTGTCAATAAAACAAGATGTCAGATGTATACAACACTCCTCTCAGAGAGTGCAGCCATGAATCAGGTCACATGGCAGTCAGACTAATCTTTTATAATCTGTGCAGTGATTAGTGGCAATATGGAATACACAGTAATGCTGAAGGAAAAAACCCAGATGTGTGAATGACAGGTGGTGAATCTGTGAAAGGGCAGAGCACTGTGTTTTAGAAAAGCACTACAGCGTGGGTATACATTTCCAAATCAGCACGAGCTGAGCGAGGTCACAAGTGTCGGCGTCCAGGATGTCGTTTGAAGTGCAGACATGACGTATTGGTTTCTCGCTACATTCCTGCAGAACAATGATATTGTTTATTGGTCAGTGTAGACCCTCTGTCTCAGATCTGTATGGCTTAGTTTATGCAGCAATTTCGAGACTGCATTTTATTCTGCTTTTTCACTCCAGACTGTAGTCCCAATTTCTTGTATCCACAGTGATTATTACAGCAAAGTTGCTGGGTTTTTTGCTGTTCGGTGAATTACAGCTAGATAAGGTCTTTCTGTTTTAATGGCCATGTTGTTCTTGCTGCAGATTTGACAAGAATAGCCACGTATCAAAGGAAGAATAAAAGACCACAAGTCCACAAAGCCTTAAAAAATTGTGCTTACAATCTTCTTGAATTCTTGTGCCTAAAACGTTCACTGCAAAAAAAAGTAATCTAAGCAAGTGAAAATATCTTGAATATAGTCAAATGTATCTAGTATTTCTTATTATAAGATTACAGTAAACCAAATATAAGTTCATTAAACATATTTCTAGACATTATTCCTCAGTTCAAGGTTGAAGTTTTCTTATTTTTTTGGCAGATCATTTTGTTTCTTTCTAGAAATTCGTGCTTAAAATGAGCAAAATGATCTGCCAATAGAACAAGACTACTTCAAGCTTGAAATGAGTACAAATGGATCGTCATGAAATAGGTTTCATAACCTTATATTTGGTTTAATGTGATCTTATAATAGGAAATACTCGATAGATTTGACTATATACAAGGAATTTGGTTTGTCCATTTGCTAAGGTGCCATTTTTTTGTAGTGCTATTGTTTCTTCAGTAACTCATACACAGGGACGTGTACGGTGGACACACCAAATTATCTTAATTATTTATACCACAGCGAGGTTGAATTCACGAATCGGATCAGAAGGTGTGCATTATTTTCGTATAAGAGAAATTCTCAGACAGTAGTTCCGGCTGTAACATGAACGACAGGTATATATTAATGCATTGCACTCATTCGAATACATTACTGTTTCTATAGTAACAGCTCATACAAAGGGACTTGTACAGCAGACGCTCCACATAATCTACGTCTCAAAAAAAAAAACGGGTTTATAAGACACGTTAAATGTTGTTTAACAAAGTAAAACGTAGAACCATCGATGTGGTGACATTTTTTTGTTAGGACACGTTTATTTAACATGTTTTATTGAAGCAGTCTTGAATGTGAACATATAGTGAACATATTGAAGCAGTCTTGAATGTGTTATAACAGTCACAGTGCTTTGTAAATTTTCCCAGTATAGCAAAGTCTTCAGGACGGAGGATTTTATGCTTTCCGGTTTCTCTGTGAAATGACTGACATTTTGAGAGAGAGAGAGAGAGAGAGAGAGAGAGAGAGAGATTGTGTTGGTGAGTGAATGACCGTTTATCGCAGCTATAATTAAACATTGTAATCGTTGGAAAATCACGGTGGTGTTAGCAGAATAACACTCCAGACCATGCAGTTATAAAAAAAGAATTCACTTCATATTATTTTTGTATAACTGCATGGTCTGTCATGTGTTATTCCTTACATATATTAATGTAGGTTAATAGCTGAGTAACATCACAGTGAATAGTACATGTGATATGCCAAAAACTTAAACAGACCTGAAAATGTTTGTACAGCACAACTCAGCACAAAGGAATGAAAGTATTATTATTATTATTATTAGAGATGCACCAGTGTATCGGCTGATAAAGGCTATTTTCCCCACTATGGGCCATCGGCCAATAGTTTAGAAATATCCGATGATCAGGGCCGATTACATTCTGTCAATAAAAAGATGGCGGGAAAACAGATCGTATTCATGCTGCGTGTAAAGATGATGTCTCTTGTGTGGAATGATGAAAAAACTGCCGAGCTGCTCGTGCTGAATTAAAGTGCCAGTACATGAAGTAAATGCAGATGAGTTGACAAAAATGTATATAAAAATATATATTTGTAGAGTAGTTTATTTCATATCCAGTTAATGTTAATATATAAAAAAGTTTGATGTCCAGTGATGTAGTAGAAATGCTTTTGTTTGTGGTGAGTGAATGTGAGACTAACAGGAGTTTTTTAGAATTCAGTCACTTAATTCTGTTAATATGAATTAACATTCAATAAGTTAAGAAATCTTACTTTAATCTTCAGAATTTAGTTCATGTGTTAATGTTAATGTGAGTAATGCGTTTTCTGTTTATGAGACCAGTTACTGTGAAACAACTGGTTGAAATGGAGAGAATAAAGTTTTTATTTGCGTTTCTTTCAGAATTGTGGAATTAATTATTATTAATTTAAAAGAAGGCACTCTGAATTATCGTTATCGGCTGAGAAATTTAGTATCGGTGCATCTCTAATTATTGTTATTATTATTATTATTACTACAGACCTACACTACAATATACAGTAACTGTTATAAAATCTGAGAAACCAAGCCAGGCACAATTCAGCACAAATGAACGACTAAGCTATATTTCATTAATTAATTAATTTATTTTGATGTAGTCAAAAAGGCGGATATTTTTGAAATACATCCATTTTGATTCACTTTTGCTGTGTTCACATTGCAGCACTAAATTCTGATTCACGGCACATTTTTTAAAGTGGCCTATCACTCGAATGCGCAGAGGTATGACGGACTACACAGATTAATAAGCGTTGTGAATTTCTCATGGACATCTAGTGGGCATAAAAGTCACATTTGACTGTTCAGACTGAGGCTGTCCCACATATCAAGTTTTGCTTTTGATTTCAGTACTGCATATTAAAAACGTGTGATGGGTTAGAAGATGTTAGTCTGTTAGTATGTTGTTTCAGAGCAGAGCTGTGTTCACACTGAGGACCGATACGAGTCAGTTAAGAACATATAGAAACAGACTGCATCTGGGCCAAACGTCGGTATTTGTGAATGTAGCCGTTTTGCCTGCCATTAGATTGCTATTTTCACGTTACTATTGTTAGACTGTATTTTAGCAGGAAAGCCCAGCTGGGACCATTATCTCATTATCTCAGTGGCTGTACACTTAGGGGGGAAAAAAAGAAAAGAAAATGCTGTACTGCAAAATACTCTTAGAGTAGAGCTATGAAAAATATTGCATAAAACTATAATTCAGTATTCCTGATCACATTTGACTACCATCTGGTCTACAGCACAACATATATACCAAAATATGTGGCTAGAAACGCGTTTAATATCAAGTTCTGGTGTTTACAAAATTCTACCCAGTGTTCTGATGTTGAACAGATTTAGATGTTTGGTTCTCCTCTGCTTTTCCTGTCTCAGGTTAACAAGGACAATGTGGTGAAGGTGGGCCACAAACAGGTGGTTAATATGATCCGTCACGGGGGAAATCATCTCATCATCAAAGTCGTGACTGTCAGCAGAAATCTCGACCCTGATGATACGGCTCGAAAAAAAGGTACACTCGTTACGTGGGTCCATTCATTTAGCTCCTCTCAGATTTACATCTTATAGATCAGCACTGTTTCTTTAATCTGCAAAAGCCACTCTTGTGTTATTAATAAATCTGAAACCTCTCCTCATATCAAAGATGATTGCTTCCTATAATGGATTTTTTTTGTTTGCTTTTAAAAAAAAGAATGGTTTAGCAAATAATCAAATTCACAATTTTCATTCATTTCGCTCTCTGGGACTGCCGACCTCAGATGGCTGTGGTGTCATCAGGATTCGAACCGTTGTACCACTCAGGAGCCACGAAAGCTTAAATAAGGAGTAAATAATAAGTAAATAAGTAGTTCTTCTCTTTTTCTGAATGAGCCTACTTTTCTGCTGGGCAACTATGAATAAAATTCTAATAGCCATATGGGCAAGTCCTTCATTACCCTATATATATATATATATATATATATATATATATATATATATATATATATATATATATATATATATATACATATATATATATATATATACATACACACACACACACACATACACACACACACACAGACACACACAGTATATCACTATTACTAAATCTGTTCAGAGAGAAAATCTCTCCATGACCTTTTGGCTTGTCTCTTACTAATCGTTTAATTGTGCAGAATTCATTGTTATAAATCGCAGTATGAAATGCCGAATGTAAGCTCGTGGCTAATTACATGTGTTTTTTCATTTGCTGCTCAAGCCCCAGCCCCTCCAAGGAGAGCTCCATCCACTGCGCTTTCCACACGCTCCAAATCCATGACCTCAGAACTGGAGGATTTGGGTAAGCATCATACACCAACACACCAAAAAAGGTTAAACGATGGCTAAAGAAATGCGCAGAATACTTGTCTCTGCAATAAAATACAGTTTTCTGTAATCTAATTTGATGAAGTTGGTGATTTGATATTTGATGCCTTGGTGAATATCTACTCTGGTCTCTGTGGTGTACTGAAGAGAGGAACTGGATTTGGAGTTGATAGCTAGCTTCTGCTGACCTTTCATTTTAGACTGAGACTGCTCCATAGATGATCCATGAGCCCTGAGTTTAACCTGTATTGTTTCCCTTTTCATGAATAACTCCATAGGCTCAACCTATCTCATACACTGGGGATTAAAAACATGATAAACTATTATAAATAATTAAAAATCACCCCCGCCCCGCCCCACCCAACCACCACCTTGCTGTTTTTTCACACCAGCAAGCGTCAAAGCGACCCATGCTATTTCAATATGTGTGTGAGATACGAAGCAACACTGAGATTTTCCCATTTCTTTACAAATTACGTATGATGCTGAAAGCGAAAAATCAAAACAATTGTCTCGAATTATTTAGTGTGGTCCGGCATTTCTTCCGTTCCCAACTCACAACTTTACTGTTTGATGCACAGAATTGGAAGAAAAAACAAAAATCATGATTTTTATCTTATCCTGTTATATACAACCTCAAATTAAATGTGTATAGCATCACTACGAAGAAAAAACTAAGTTTGGACAAAGCAGAGATCGTTAGTGCCTGTGGTGTAGCTGGTCCAGTTTGTTTGATTTGCTAATCTGCCAGTTACGCTAGTCCAAATCAAAGCAGTTTTCACTCAGTTTTTAAATGTATGTTTAAATAGTTAGCTGTGGAAACACTTAGTGAACATTATGGCTACTATCTTTCTCCACCCACGAGCAACAAGTGACACAAGCGACTTGTTTGCTAGTGTGACTCATGTTTAGTGCCGTTAGCTAATAGTTCTCATTTGTCAGAACTCAAACAATGTGCGCTAACGTTTCATGTTTTGTCTTTATCTTTTTTTGGCTGAAAAAGTGGATAAAGGTAAGTTTGTTTATCAGTTGTAATTATTTGGCATGCTCATATCCTGTGTATGTGTGTGTGTGTGTGTGTGTGTGTGTGGTTTCTGAGTCACAGAATATGGTCGTTTGTGGTATTTGACTCCATATTTGTTTCTATAAAGTACAGAAATCTGTCTGTATTATCTTACTGGGTCATGATATATTTTTAAAAACGCATACTCTCTTCCAGCCAGTTCTGTGTTTTAGTATCAAAAACCCCAACTGAGAGCAGAAAAGCAAAGAAATGTATTCCTATTTATATATTTATATACGTACGTATATTTATAGCCTGATCAGCTCTCGCTTTACAGCGCCAGGTTGCACGGATTTGTTCTCTGATTTCTGTGCTGTAACATTTGATTAGTTAGAAAGCATCACCGACACTGGTTTTGCTTCTGGTGCCAGTTTTCTCTGGTTAAATTGAACAGATTTATTTGCACTTACACGGCATTAGGTAAAGAACCTGCAGACCAATGCATTTCAAAACGTTAGACTACAACACGTTTCTGTGTCTTGTTACTGTTCGATCTGTCCTGTCTGGTTCTGCTAGAGTTTGTGTAGAGTAGACCGTTGCATGGAGGTGATAACTGTGTGATATGGCATTACATTTTATCCAGGTTAATGCCATTCTGATGCCTTTCATCTGTTTTGAATCCCCCTTCTTTTATGTAAATGATGTGTGAATATCCGTTCATGAATAAAACTGAATATTCTTTTATGTTAAAGCTACTTTGAGGAAAAAGAAGGGTGAGTTTTACAGTCAGGTTTTACTAAATGATCAAATGCATATACTCTCTGTATATATATATATATATATATATATATATATATATATATATATATATATATATATATATGAAGGCAATTTTGTGTAGATCGTATAGTTATTTATGTATTTATTTGTTGAGGTTTTAACACAATGTCACTATCTGTATCTGTTTAGTGCCCCAAATATCCATATCCATATTTGTATCTAAACTCCAAGCAGGCGGAGCCTAAACCAGGTTTTTTTTATTATTTTATTTATATATATATATATATATATATATATATATATATATATATATATATATATATATAAACCCTACTGCTATATCCCTGGAAACATTGGAAACTCAGCTATATCTCTTGTGTGTCTCATAATTGATCTCAAATAGAGATGTGCAAAAGAATGTTTTTTAATCCCGCCTGTATGGTTATTATTTTTGTTTGTACTCACCCCTGATGTTTGTAGTTGGTTCTTTTCCCCCAAACTATAAACAAACTAGTAGGCAAATTAAAACCATGACTGTGACCCTGACCAGGCGGTTACTAAGGATGATGTAAATCAAGTAGTACTCATTGTTTACTCAACAATTGTTTCATTGTTGAAAAGCTTCTTATCTGGTATCTCACGCAGACCTGCATTAAAGCAAAAACCTCCCTGTTATCGCCCAGTTATCCTTTCTGGAAAAGTTTCTAAAACAAAAACAAATAATGCTCCTCCTATTCATATCTATATTTGTTCAATCTGTTCATATTCAGTTATAGGGCACTCCACTAATAATTACACCCCCTGGTAAATATGAGCAAAGAAGGCTGTGAAAAATTGTCTTTAGTGTTTGACCTTTTGATATTTTGTTCCAAAAAATTCACAGAAATATTCTGCTCTCATGGATATCAAACAATTGTAAACAAAACACAGGTTTATCAACAACAAAAAAATGATTGGCACCCTTTTAGTCAATACTTTACCATGATAACAGCTCTGAGTCTTCACTTATAATGCCTGATGTGGTTGGAGAATACATGGCAAGGGATCTGAGACCATTCCTCCATACAGAATCTCTCCAGATCCAAAAGATCATATTTTTTCATAGATCAAAATTTCTCACAGCCTTCTTTGCTCATATTTACCAAGGGTGCCAATATTAGTGGAGGGCACTGTAGATAACTAATGGATATGTAATATATATATGAAATGTGGCCATATATATATATATATATATATATATATACAGTGAGGGAAAAAAGTATTTGATCCCCTGCTGATTTTGTACGTTTGCCCACTGACAAAGAAATGATCAGTCTATAATTTTAATGGTAGTTGTATTTGAACAGTGAGAGACAGAATAACAACAAAAAAATCCAGAAAAACGCATGTCAAAAATTTGATAAATTAATTTGCATTTTAATGAGGGAAAAATGTATTTGACCCCCTCTCAATCAGAAAGATTTCTGGCTCCCAGGTGTCTTTTATACAGGTAACGAGCTGAGATTAGGAGCACACTCTTAAAAGGAGTGCTCCTAATATCAGTTTGTTACCTGTATAAAAGACACCTGTCCACAGAAGCAATCAATCAGTCATATTCCAAACTCTCCACCATGGCCAAGACCAAAGAGCTCTCCAAGGATGTCAGGGACAAGACTGTAGACCTACACAAGTCTGGAATGGGCTACAAGACCATTGCCAAGCATACTGGTGAGAAGGGGACAACAGTTGGTGCGATTATTCGCAAATGGAAGAAGCACAAAAGAACTGTCAATCTCCCTCGGCCTGGGGCTCCATGCAAGATCTCACCTCGTGGAGTTGCATTGATCATGAGAACAGTGAGGAATCAGCCCAGAACTACACGGGAGGATCTTGTCAATGATCTCAAGGCAGCTGGGACCATAGTCACCAAGAAAACAATTGGTAACACACTACGCCGTGAAGGACTGAAATCCTGCAGCGCGCGCAAGGTCCGCTGCTCAAGAAAACACATATACATGCCCGTCTGAAGTTTGCCAATGAACATCTGAATGATTCTGAGGACAACTGGGTGAAAGCGTTGAGGTCAGATGAGACCAAAATGGAGCTCTTTGGCATCAACTCAACTCGCCGTGTTTGGAGGAGGAGGAATGCTGCCTATGACCCCTGGAACACCATCCCCACCGTCAAACATGGAGGTGGAAACATTATGCTTTGGGGTTTTTTTTCTGCTAAGGGGACAGGACAACTTCACCGCATCAAAGGGACGATGGACGGGGCCATGTACCGTCAAATCTTGGGTGAAAACCTCCTTCCCTCAGCCAGGGCATTGAAAATGGGTCGTGGATGGATATTCCAGCATGACAATGACCCAAAACACATGGCCAAGGCAACAAAGGAGTGGCTCGGGAAGAAGCACATTAAGGTCCTGGAGTGACCTAGGCAGTCTCCAGACCTTAATCCCATAGAAAATCTGTGGAGAGAGCTGAAGGTTCGAGTTGCCAAACGTCAGCCTCGAAACCTTAATGATTTGGAGAAGATCTGCAAAGACGAGTGGGACAAAATCCCTCCTGAGATGTGTGCAAACCTGGTGGCCAACTACAAGAAACGTCTGACCTCTGTGATTGCCAACAAGGGTTTTTAAACCAAGTACTAAGTCATGTGTTGCAGAGGGGTCAAATACTTATTTCCCTCATTAAAATGCAAATCAATTTATAACATTTTTGATGTGCGTTTTTCTGGATTTTTTTGTTGTTATTCTGTCTCTCACTGTTCAAATAAATCTACCATTAAAGTTATAGACTGATCATTTCTTTGTCAGTGGGTAAACATACAAAATCAGCAGGGGATCAAATACTTTTTTCCCTCACTGTATATATATATATATATATATATATATATATATATATATATATATATTTTTTTTTTACAAACAAGCAAACAAATAAACACTCATGCTGAATATAGCAAAGAGAATGCTCTACAGACCTGAATCTCTATTTTTCATTGTGAAAATGCAAATGGGAATAATTTCTTCTACTGGTAATGGATATGCCTCACTGAAAGTGTTATAGTCTCATTGTTAAAGAAGATTCTTTGTAAGGATGGGGATGTGCTAGCGTTCTAGCTACCCATCATTGTAAGAGGACCCTCTACAGCTTTGAATCATTCTGCAATGAGGTGTTGTCATGGAAATCTTGCTGCAGACGTCTAATATAGCAACAATCCACCTGCAAAATGTAATGCCATATTTTCAGTGCAAAGCTGCTGGCACTCGTTTTAACGTTGATGAGCAGATGAAATGATTGTACTTCTCTCGTCAGGCTTCCTTGAGCTGAATGGATAGATAAAAACAAACAGAGAAACACCGGTATCACCAGGCATCAGTGTTGTGTAGGTTCAAAGGTGCTGAATAAGATGTCAGTGGTGCGTGTCAGTATTAGAAACCTAGTTATCCTATAATTATCCTAGTAATGAATCATACTATACAACACATAGAGAAAGACCCTATATATACAGCTGTGGAAAAAATTAAGAGACCACTGTGAAATGATCACTTTCTCTAATTTTACTATTTATAGGTATATGTTTGGGTAAAATGACATTTTTGTTTTATTCTATAAACTACTGACAACATTTCTCATAAATTCCAAATAAAAATATTGTCATTTAGAGCATTGATTTGCAGAAAATGACAACTAGTCAAAATAACAAAAAAGATGCAGTGTTGTTAGACCTCAAATAATGCAAAGAAAATAAGTTCATATGCATTTTTAAACAACACAATACTAATGTTTTAATTTAGGAACAGTTCAAAAATCAATATTTGGTGAAATAACCCTGATTTTCAGTCACAGCGTTCATGCGTCTTGGCATGCTCTCCACCAGTTTTTCACAATCAAAAACTCAAGCAGCTCTGCTTTGTTTGATGGTTTATGACCATCCATCTTCTTCTTTTTCACACTCCAGAGGTTTTCAATGGGGTTCAGGTCTGGAGATTGGGCTGGCCATGACAGGGTCTTGATCTGGTGGTCCTCCATCCACAATTTGATTGACCTGGCTGTGTGGCATGGAGCATTGTCCTGCTGGAAAAACCAATCCTCAGAGTTGGGGAACATTGTCAGAGCAGAAGGAAGCAAGTTTTCTTCCAGGACAATCTTGTACGTGGCTTGATTCATGTGTCCTTCACAAACACAAATCTGCCCGATTGCAGCCTTGCTGAAGCACCCCCAGATCATCACCGATCCTCCACCAAATGTCACAGTGGGTGCAAGACACTCTGGCTTGTAGGCCTCTCCAGGACCCCATCTAACCATTAGACCAGGTGTTGGGCAACACTGAAAATTGGACTTTACTCCAGTCCTCTACAGTCCAATCCTTTCCAGGTCCAATCAGCCTGGCTCTTCTTTGCTTGTAATTGAAGTGCTTTTTTCTAGCTGTGTACGACTTCAGCCCTGCCCCTCGGAGCCTGTTTCGAACCGTCCTTGCCATGCACTTCACCCCAGCTGCCGTTTGCCATTCTTTTTGTAAGTCACTTGATGTCATGACATTCGAATGAGTTGGCGGTCATCCCATTCAGTGGAGAGTCGTTTTCTCCTTCAGCTTTGTTGTCCCCAATGTCTGCTGCTTGACCCTGCTCTTATGAACCGCCGTCTTTGAAATTTTAAGGATGGAAGCATCCCGACACTCACTGTATTCCTCTGCCAGTAAAGCCAGCACTGTCTTTGCCATCCAGCTGGTCCTATTACAAGAGCACAGTGATGGCCACAGCAGTGTTTTTTTAAATACTTTTCCTCGTTAAATAATATTTGGTTCAGGTGATCACCTAATCAGTACCTCATTTAGTAGAATGAGGCATGCCTGTGTTGGAATCCATCAGACACTGGAATGGACTGGCTGCCATACATGTAGAGATGCTGATTTAAGAAAAAATTTGCAGTGGTCTCTTTATTGTTTCCAGAGTTGTGTGTGTATATATATACGTGTGTGTGTGTGTGTGTGTGTGTGTATTTTATATGTGTGTATATATATATATATATATATGCAAAGTGTTAATTTTCTAACCTATTTTTATGCTAAAACAAGTCATCTGCATTGAAACTATAAAGGGATTTATATCTTATTTATATCTATTTACCGTTATTTATTTATTTATTTATTTATTTATAGTTATAAATGTTTATGATGTGAAACAAAGAGAAATTGTCTGCCTGTGTGTGTGTGTGTGTGTGTGTGTGGATGAGTGCATGTAATCAGATTCAAGATTCGAGATTAAAGAATTTTTTGTCACATACACGTTTATACACAGTATATGCACACTTGACAACTTCCCTCTCCTCCGCCCCTGTGTAGATGATCAGCTTTCAGATATTGTGGCTCAGAAGAAGAGGATTGTTTTTCACGTCACCCTAAGTAATCATTTCCCATGCATGGGACCTGTATGAAAGCAATCGCTACCGCTAGCATGTTGTGCAGTGGCCGCTGAGACACACATTCCCTCGGAATCGGGAAGAGCTTGCACGGCTTTGACCTTGACCAATGTCAATGTACTTATTTCTGTCTCCTTTCCCTTGCTTGGTTTGGGTTCTTTTTTTATTCTGTACATCCTGTGAGAGGATAATGGCTTGATCTTATTAGATGCAGTGTCCTGTTGCTTCCTGATCCCTAAATAGAAACTCTGGTGATTTGCAGATAAAGTGGAGGAGGTTGTCCCTCCCCAGAAACCCGTGTGGGACAACGCGAATGTGGACGTGAGGGTGGCAGCTGTAAAACCGCGCCCCACAAGCAGGTGCTTCGCTGTGGCCCCGGAAATGAATGTAAGCATGACCTTTGACCCAGTAATGATATCTTTTTTCTGTTTCATATAAAACAATCACTAATGAAATATTCTGAGATCAGAAAAGTCACTATATGACCAAATGTATGTGGACACCTGATCTTCACATCCATAAGTGGGCCTTCCCCAAACGTTTGCCACAAGTTTTGAAGCACACAATTGTCTAGAATATCTTTATCTGTGGTATAAGTGGAATAAAACACTTCAGGCTGTCAGGTTTTACAATATAGATTTCTTTTTGAACACTTTTTTTTAAACCTCTGTCTTAACACACCTGTCTTTGTGGTTGTTCAGTCACTGTGCAACAGCCAGGACATATCAGTGGATTCCCCACCGGTAACAGTAACTCCTAAAGGCCCATACTTGGGTGTGCCAAAAGGAACCATCCGCCGACAGACATCGATAGGCAAGTATTCAAAAAATTATAAATTTTTTCAACAATAGCATTGTAATAACAGTATATAGCTGTTTTCATGAGTGATTTTTGTACCAACAGTACCCTACTCTGGTCAGAAAGGGTTTCTGTTTTCCACCATATAAAGAAAAAAAACCTTTTGTGTGTATAATAAAACAAACCCCTACTAATTTAAAACTTGTTTGCTGTATTAGATCCAGTAATGGAACTTTTGGTTTATTTGTTCTATATGAAATATTGGGAAATATTTCTGATTTGGTGTGGGTGCTCTCAGAGTAATTGGCTCTTGTTATCCAACCACAGGGGTAACTGAAGAAGAAAAGCAGTTCCTCACTCCTCCCATGTTAAAATTTACAAGAAGCCTATCAATGCCTGACACATCGGAGGACATTCCCCCACCACCGGCTATTTCCCCTCCATCTCCTCCCCACAACAATGCCCCCACATCTGCTGGACATGGTTATGGCACAATCCGACCAGGCTTCACCTCTCAAAATCCTACTGTGAACAGCGCTCCTTCAGACAGAGGAGACTCAAGCCTTGGTTCAGGTTGGAGAGAGCAAGGCATGCATTACAGAGAGAACTCTGAACAGTACAATGTAGAGGCCTACAGCAACAGTCCAACTGCTCAGCAGAGCCTTCATAAGCGCCGAGCCCAGATTCCAGAGAACCCATACTCGGATGTTGGCAAAATGGCTAATGCCGCACTGTTTGTCCCAAACAAGCCTGCACGTAGAAAGGGCATGCTTGTGAAACAGTCCAATGTAGAGGACAGCCCAGAGAAAACCTGCTCCATCCCCATACCCACGATCATCATCAAAGAGCCCTCCACCAGCAGCAGTGGAAAGAGCAGCCAGGGCAGCAGTATGGAGATTGAGACGACTACGCCCGACCACCCAGGCCAACTCCGGCCAGAGGATGGCCTCGATACAGGAAGCCCTTTTGCAACTGCCATGGCTCCCAGCACAGCCAGGGAAAAACGGTTGGCGGTTCACAGAAATTCCCCGTCTTTCAGATCCACAGATGCTGGTGATGAGGATGTGGCTCCCACTCCTACCCCTCGTCTGCGACACTCAAAGTCCATTGATGAGGGCATGTTTAGCAGTGATGAGCGTCTGCGCCGGCTTATGGCTCCCCCTTCGTCCCTGCTCAGCATCCCTCGAGGAGGGGGCAATGTGACAGACTTCAACAGCCCAGAACCCACCATGGTGCGGGAGTTACTCAACACTAGAACAGGTCACAGTCCTATCAGCCTGCCAGCTCACAAGACCTACAGCTCAGGGAGCGGGAATTATGTTCACCCTGTCACCGGAAAACCACTAGACCCCAATTCTCCATTAGCCTTAGCATTAGCTGCCAGAGACCGGGCCATGAGGGAGCAGTCTCAGCCTTTGCCACTTAAGAGTGACCCATCCAAACTGGACCTCAACAAGCCACTTTTCATTGACACAAAACTTCGGTCCAATGTTGAAGTGAGTTTCTCCAGCACTGCCACCATGGGCAGGCCACGGGGAGGCCTGCGGAGACAGATGACGGAGTCAAAGTATGAGACAGAGTCCAAGTTCCAACTGGACCTGGGCAAGGCTGAGAAGAGGGCAGAGGAGAAGAAGAACATGCTGATTGACATTGTAGACACATCCCAACAGAAATCAGCAGGGCTACTAATGGTTCACACCACAGATGGGGCCAAAACTGAGGAGAACAGCCTGTCGGAAGGCGAGAGAGATGAGGATGTTTGTCCTGACAGCACACCTGGGGAGCTTCGTGATCCCAACCAGCCAGCTCCTGCAAAGCCTGCAACACCAAAGCCTCTCTCTTTGCCACCAAAAACCATGATCTCTGTCAGCTCTGTAGATGAGCCTGTCAAACTCCCCTTTGGTATCCCTCCACCACCTCTGGCCTCTGTTGACATTGATGAGGAGTTTGTGTTTGCCGAACCCCTGCCTCCACCATTAGAGTTTGCCAATAGTTTTGACATCCCGGAAGACCAATCAGGGGCACTCAGTGAAATACTGAAACAGAAATCCAATGGCATGAGTGGACCAACACTTTCTCCCTATTACTCCCATTTAACCACAAGCAACTCAAGAGATCAAGAAATCAAGAGACCAACAGTTCTTACTAACTGCACACCTCCCAGCTTTCCTACAGGACCTCTGGAACCCTATGAGCCCATTATTGACTCAGGCATTGAAGTGGACAGCCGGAGCAGTGGAGACCCCCAACTGGAGACCACGAGTACGGTCTCCACTGTATCCAGCATCTCCACTTTATCCTCAGAAGGAGGAGAGACCCTGGACACTTGCATGGTCTATGCAGACGGTCAGGCCTTTCTGGTGGACAGGGCGCAGGTCCTGCCCAAGCCCAAAGCCAAGTATGCCGTCAACAAGAGCAACGCACTTTACAAGGACGCCTTAAATGAGGAGACCATAAGCTCTTTCAGGGTGCCCTCCTCGATCCCCCCACCACCCCTGGGAACTGCCCCACCAGAGCCTCTAAAAACCCCAACACAAAGAACCTCAAAGCTTTGGGGGGAACCTCTGGATCTGAAAAACCCCCATGGACCAGAGACAAAACCCCAAGGCTTGACTGAAATAAACTCTGTTCTGCAACATGTCAGCAAAGACAAACCACCAAAGCCAGGGGAAGCACTAGACTCTCCCCCAGGATGTAGAACTCACTTTGGATTGAGGTATGTCATCCCATCACAGCCACCAACACCCGACCCAGTAACACAGACATTCATTTAGCTACACAGATTTGTGTGTGTGCTGAGCTCATGAAAGAACGAGTTGCCTAGCAACCTAATAATGAGAACAGCCTTGAGGATGAGATGAGCAACATCGGTGTGATGAACAGAGACCAAACCATAGAAGAGGGAGAGGTGTGTTAGTGCTTGTGCATGTGTATGCGTATTTGCCTGATTTGGAACACGACCCATTCATTATTCAGTCATTATATCACATAAACTGTCCCCATGAGGGTTTTCAAGAGCCCCTTACCCAAACTAGAAAAATGTCATCTATTGCTAGTGATGACAAAGGTGAACGTGTTTCCAGTCGCATGATTATGCAGTTTGTTTTCTTAGCAGTGCAGCTTGATCTGTGTATATTAGTAGTCTGGATTGTGTGCCTATATTGGGCACACTTCCTTAAAGAAGACACACTGCTGCCTCCTCCCACTGTAGACCTTTTTTTTTAAGCCTGAGCCTCATTTACTATGGAAATCTGTGGTTATTTACAGACCAAAGAACTGACCCAAAATGCCCTGTTTACACAGTACTAATATCGAACTAGCTATTTTGATTTGTTCATCCTTCAGTGATTGTAAAATTTGTAAAGATTAACAATGAAAGGTTTTGAGCAAGTTTTGCTTTCGATTATATGGTTCACCGAAGTTAGGCAAACTTTGTTTTTATGTGCCTTTTTCCAGGTGCAAAAAATTAAATGTTTGCTATCTTTCTCTTCCTTTGTTTCTATCTGACTTACAAGTCAGGGTGACTGGTCTTGTACTTGGAGATGTTTGTCCACTCTTTTCAGGCCCTTCCTCAACTGTGAACTAATGATGACCTAATGAATCCTCCCTGATGAGGAGAGAAACGTCTTGAAGACTGCAATACAAGTCCAATCACCTTGACTTATTACTAACCATTTCAGTTAACTGATGACCACAAAACCTTCATTGACTTATTTTTCTGGATTCAATTCTTCCCGTTTTTGTTCCTCTCCCTATTTTTCTTTAGAAATCAGGACGGTGTGTCCCTCATCTCAGGAACCCAGCCGAACCCCAGCATGTCCTTCACCAATCAGCCCGGCCCGAACGTGCCTGCGCCGTCGCCATGCCGACAGGCTGAGAGCTTGCATCACCATCGTCATCCCTCGAGCCCAGGCATCACATCTCCTCCTCCAATTCTGAGCTGCTCCTCATCATCCTCCTCTCTACCCGCGGTGAGCACCACGTCCTCTGTACAGGGCCGAAGTCGCTCACCTTCGCCACTCTCGTTCCTCCAGGCCGCCTCTGGCAAACCATTCGCCTCCAAGGCGGTGCTTTCGTGGACCAAACAGGACGTGGCTGACTGGCTGGAAAGCCTCAACCTGGCAGAGCACAGAGACGCCTTCCTGGAGAACGACATAGAGGGCACACACCTGCCCAGCCTGCAGAAACAGGACCTAATTGACCTGGGAGTGACGCGCGTCGGTCATCGCATGAACATCGAGCGTGCCCTCAAGCTGCTGCTTGACAGATGAGACTGGGACAGCACAAGCTTTCTTTTGTTCTTGAGCTTCATTTGTTCCTCGCTCATTTTTGGGGTTTTTTGCTTATTTTAATACCTTGGTTCCCCCCCCCCCCCTCATCAGCTGGAAAAGATTTCTAGGGAGCACTCATGTCCTGAAGAAAAGGTTCTGACAAGGTGTTAAAGATGTGCGCAAAGCATAAAGCTCTTTGTACGTGAAAGTTCCAGCCGGTGATGGGCCGCGACAAGCCAAACACACTGTACAGTCCACACACACACTAGCGCTCATTGCTGTTTTTGGGTTTTATGGACTCAGGCCTCGTGTGAATGAACTGAAGAACCAGCAGAGCTGGCCTTCCATTTTCTATCTTTGCTAAGACAATTATCCAGAGAATATTTCTTCAGCAAAAAGGGAAGGATCATCTGTGTATTGTCTGAAAAAGTCATGCTTTTTTTTTTCTTCTTCCTTCTACATATTTGACCAGGATATACATGGATTTTTAAGATGAGCGCATTTGGTGTCATGCTGTCCCTCAGTTCACATGTTCACGACCCTAGCATCTTCACCAGAAGCATGAAGGGTCACTTCTCTCTCTCTGTGTGCACGTGTGTGTGTGTGTGTGTGTGTGTGTGTGTGTGTGTGTTGGCATGATGGTTTTCCATCTTTTTGTCTTTGATTGCAGTAAAGCATAAGGTATTTGTCTGAATGGGTCAAAATCACTCAAGTCTTTCTGAAGTATAATATCTACTGATATTGCGTGTCTTCCACATTGTGAGGTTTGACTGCTTTCCTGCCATTTGGTTTAGTTCCTGAAGTCCTACTAGACTAGACTGCTATTTCCTCCACTATTTTTATACCATCTTCCAGCTGTTTTTCTTATGTTGCCATTACAACGACTGACGAGTACTTGATTAAAATGGATTAGGAGAGCAGAGATGTTTATATAAGGTTTAGAGTATTATGCTTGAACAATTTGAAGAGATGCCTTTAGAGAAACACCCTTGATATTTCAGCACACAGCTGTTAGATATGAGTGTACACTTGATCCAATGACCAGAATGTGTCTGTCTACTGCAGGCAACACTGTCGTACATATACTGTCTCAAACTGCAAAGCAGGAATAGATATTTTATAGTTGCTTTGTGATTTGAATGCAAGAGAGTGAGTCTTTTTTTTTTTTTCCCAATATGTTGCTTTAGGCAAATCTGTAACTGCACTGAAACGTTTTTTTTTTGTTTGTTTGTTTTTTTCCCTTTCCAGTTGTACGGTTTACAGATTACTCATCCCTGCAGTGCTGCTTTGTTCTTTCATTTGTGTTTTGGGATAATCATGACCTGTTTTTTGCCATGGTGGGGAAGATTAGCTTGATTGTTGCTTACATTTATTCATTTGGCAGATTCAAAGTGAGGCAGAATCTGATCTAAGAAAAAAAAGCAGAGCATTTAAAGGGTTAAAGAGCAACTCCAGTGACTTTCATGAAAAAAAAACCCTTCTTAAGCTCTGTTATTTCTTATTTTATTGTTCCAGGCATTGGCCTTGGAGTCAAGGTGTGTGACGTCAGCTTATCCAGGGAGCTAGGCTTATTCATTCCCACGCTGTCAAAACATATATTTGTGCTGATCGATGAGACACAAACATGCTCGACAATCCCACACTTTTGTTTTGTTTCAGTGGTTTAACCGTAGTTTCATTTTTTTTTCTTCCTGAAAGCCATGTGCAGAAGCCGGAAGACCGCTTGGCAATTGAGTGTAGCGTATAGTAGTGTGAAATTCCTTTTGTAACACATTTGACATCAACCAAAGTTCAGCATCGGGAGCGAGCAGTCAGACATGATCCTCGCAGGACAAACAAAAGCTATGCTCATTAGCAGCAGATCGTGGAGGGTTCAGATGTGGACGGTTGTACACCAACACGTACAGTGGGGTCAGAAAGTCTTAGACTTCTAGTAAAAAAAATGCTTCTATTTTGTAAATGAATACAAAAATGATATCATCAGCAAGAATGTTAGAAACAGTTTTCAATCCATGTTAGCTCAAACCCATCACAGTGTCTTCAGTGGAAGGGATAAGACAAAAAATCTTGTGTACAAAAGGAGTTAACATGGTCAGTAACAGATTTGCATGACCTAGTGACCTAGAAATAGTACAGAATCATGAATATTCAAGATATTACATTCTTTGTTTGAAAAATTCTACGAATTTTGTTCAAAATATTCAATTGTATTTATTTCTATAGCACTTTTAACAATGAACATTGTCACAAAACAGTTTTACAAGTCAAAGGCGACAGCGGCAATGGAAATCTCCCCGAGATGACATCGATCGGATCAAATATCAAATATAATGTATGTAACTGATTTTTCAATGTGGTTTCAGACTTTTGGACCCTACTGTACAAAGAGAAATAAGTGCAGGAGAAGGCGGGATTGGTCAGAATTGGGAGCGGCATTAAAATAAAACAGTCCACACACACACACACACACACCTCTAGTGCAGGTCAAGCGTTTCTATTCACACTGCCCACGACTCATGCGTTCATTCATTGGAGCCCGTGGATTGTCTGTACTGGACCATCACATTCTTCACAACATGCATTACTGCAGTATATAGAACGAGCGTAGCGTGGATGTTGGACAGGAATTGATGCCCTCCTCACATCAGGGACAACATCAGTTGGTGACATAGATGATGTTTTAAACAAACCATCAAAACGCTGGAGTTGCTCTTTATGGACCTTTATCATAATCTCAGTGTTGGCTCTCTAGAAGTAGCATAGAACCTCGAACGTTGACGAGCGTTGGGCAGTATTGCAATTGTAAAATCATATCAAAAGTTTTGATGAATTTTCACAGTGCATGATGGATGTAATATAATATTTTGTTTTGCCAGCAAAAACCAGTATAGCTACTTAAAGGAAAACTCCACCCTGTATAACTTGCATATTAATCTTTATAATTAACATGACATCCAAGTTCATGTTTCATTGACGTGTTGTTCTGTTTTCACTTTAGTTAATGTTCCTGTGTCATTGGTGGTGCAGTGGGATTCAGCCCTTGCTTTATCTCTACCTAAAGAGAGCGATGCGGCAGCACTTTAGTCCTTCAGTCTGTCCAGCTCTCTCACCTCCTCATCTATACACTCTGTTCAAACTTTCATGTTAATACCACCATTAATGCCATCATGCTCATCTTCTCATAGGTCACTAACTGCGTCATATAGCTGCATTGCATTCTGGAACTTTGAGTCCAACGGTCATGCCAACATTATTTTTTTTGCTGGATTTCGCTAGAAAATGGCGAGGAAGAAAATAAGCTCATGCTCTTTTGTTTTTAAGAGCAAACTGGAAAACCTGACTGTTATCACTTATGGTTGAGATTTAAAGTGCGCAGTTGTCCCCCTGTGACATCATCCACGGGGAGCTGCTATCTTCTCACAGGAATAATGAAAATACAGCACCAACCAACAAACTAGCACCATTCTCATATAACGTATAAGTGTATCAGGGTGGAGTTTTGCTTTAAATATGAACGATAAATGTATTTTTCTTATTCAAGGAGAAAAAATGTCCGATATATCCAATCAGCTCCTCGTTTCTGTGCGGAGTTGGTCAGTATTGGATCGCCGAATTCGATCTGATCTTAGGTTTCATCCCAATCAAAGCATTAATCATATGCTTTGTTTCAGTCACCCAAACCTATCACATACGCTGCTGAGACGAGTTAGAAATGATTGTTATTAAGATCTTTGTATTTCCAGCAGCGTCATGCATTTCATCTTTTAAATTGTGTGTCCTGTGTTTATGTGTGAACTGAGGGAGGGGAACAGAGGATGGTTAAACACACAACGGTGTAAGTGTGCAGTGAAAAAGCAACATGCTTGCTTATCTCTACCTTAGAGGAGTTAGAGTTATCGATCATCTCTATATAGCTTATTTTAGGAGAAAAAAAAAACAGCACAGTATTTTAAAGATTTATAGAAATATTTGAGATTTTTATGACATTTAACTGACTTGTGGTGTGCCAAAAATTGATGTGATATCGGTTAAGAAGCAATACACACTCTTAAGGGAAACTGTTTGGGTTTTTTTTGTTTTGTTTTGTTTTGTTTTGATTTTTGCCAGTATTCCACGTACAGTATATCAATGCTATTTCAATCAATCAAGAATTTATATATAGGTCTCAGTGAAATAGAAAATATTTAAATATTGAGCTAATGGCTGTCACTTGCTTCTTTTAGATCATGTAATTAAAAGATGAAGTTAAAATTTAGATTTGTGTGGTGTGAGATTTGTGTGGTGTGAATAATTTACAAAAGAGAAATCGCACACATCGTGACTTACACAGCGTGACACGTTAAAACTCACCTGTGCAGCTTATTAACGTGAACGTTATTTCTCCCCAGACAGAATTACGACCATATAAATCATGCGTATAACGTTTTATCTGACACAAAGTAGTGATGCGTCTAAGACGTCTAACCCTATTACATTTGGACATTACTCCTTATTTGATTATATGCAAAGAAGCGTTGACCGAGGTCATTTAATTTATTTTAGTCTAAATGATTAGGATGAAAAAGAGAAGTTGACGAGGGCAAACTTTTCCTCTATACTCTCCATTTTTTATATATATAAAAGAAATAAATATACAAAATGATTAGTAACAGATGTGAATGTGTGTTTGAAGTGGTGCAAGTTGTGGCGGTCAGTAAACCCATTCAGTGACATTGGATGCCGTTGGATTTAAAGCGCCGATAAGAAGATGACCAGAAGTCGTTTTATTTTTCTGGAGTTGAGGTTTTTGCGCAATTGAAGCTGTTTGGTTGATTTTGATCGAAACTGAACTCGTGTTGTTCTCTGCTGCCCTCTGCTGTTCTTTTTACATTCACATGTAAGGATTTGGCGAGTGATTATCCAGGGACTGCGGAGAGGCTTCATTTTAGAAAGAGAAAAAGTACATAGCAAAAGCACTGAGACGTCATGAATAATACGTTTTGCTACAGATTGAATGAGATTTACAGCACGCTGCGTCAAAAATATTTCATTGCCATAATTCAAAGTTGTAGTACACACATGTCCAAAAGTATTTGGACACTTGACTACTCATATGTGGCTCTTCCCCAAACTGTTGGCACAAAGTTGGAAGTATACTATTGTATAGAATGTCTTTGTATGAGCTCCATGAACACATGGCTTGCCAAGGTTGGAGTGGAAGAACTTGACAGCCCTGATTTCAACCCCACTGAACACCTTTGGGATGAATTGGAACACCGACTGTACCCCAGGCCTCCTCACCGAACATCAGTTCCTGACCTCACTAATGCTCTTGTAGCTGAATGAACACAAGTCCCTACAGCCACGCTCCAAGATCTAGTGGAAAACCTTCTCAGAAGAGTGGAGGCTATTATAACAGCAAAGATGGACAAAATCTGGCATAGGATGTTCAACAAGCACATACGAGTGTGATGGTCAGGTGTCCACAAACTTTTGGAGAGATAATGTATCAAAAAAATAACGTTTATTTTTGGAGCATTCAATGTGACATCTCGTTAACTGTAGCTGTCACACAAGCAGCTCAAATTCTCTTGATTTTCTGCCTCTAAAGCTATAGCAAAGGAATAAAATCTCATCACCATTATTACTGATAATGAAAATCTAATCCAGACAGTAAAATAGGACAGCTGACACTAGCTAGGACTGGGAAGTGTGTTGTTAGTTGGCACTATTTCTGGAGAAGCAGGAAAAAAAAGCGTGAAAGCATGCTAAGCTCTCAGCTGAGCAGTTATTGATGAAAAGTCTCACTCAAGGCCCAACAGTACCTACAACATTTTGCTCAACATCAAACCCTTGCCCACTAAGCAACCACCCCCCCCCCCTTCAAAGGTAGTGGATATAATTCAAATCAAAATCCAGTTTTGCAATTATCAAGACTTATTTATTAATGGATTCATTAGTAAGAGCTCCGCAACACCCACATCCAACAAGTAAAAAATATATATAAACCCACTTCCTGCTGTACATCTCTCCACAACTCAATCTCTCTCTCTCTGCACTTGACACCACGCTGCAATCAGACTTTCTCCTAACTCTGCTCAATTGATGGTGAGGACATCACTCTGGATCTCGTGGCTCAGCTGCGTCTGCAGGTCGCTCAGCTTCTTCTTGAGCACGGCGAGCGCAGACATCACGATCGTCTCGGGCCGGAGAGAACCGCACGACTCGACGTTATAGTAAAACCTGCGAAGCACCAACACAAGTTACGCTCACGTCATGTAGAGTACAGCTCGTTACTACGTGATCTTTTGTTTCATAAAAAACCACACATCTTGCTTTTTATCAGTTTATAGTTACACTTATATAATACATATCATACCTGGATTAATCTCCATTTTAAAAAACACACTAACTATATGGCCAAAAGTTTGTGGACACCTGACCATCACACTCGTATGTGCTTGTTGAACATCCAATGCCAGATTTAATCCACCTTTGCTGTTACAATAACCTCCAGTCTTTTGGGAATGTTTTCCACTAGATGTTGCAGCATGGTGGTGTGGATTTATGTTCATTCATCTACAAGAGCATTAAGGAGGTCAGGCAGTGATGTTGGGTGAGGAGGCCTGCAGTGCAGTCAGCGTTCCAGGTGTTCAATGGGGTTGATGTCAAGGCTCTGTGCAGGACACTCGAGTTCTTCCACTCCAATCTTGACATACCATGTCTTCATGGAGCTCGCTTTGTACACAGGGTCATTGCCATGCTGGAACAGGTTTGGGCCTCTTAATTCCAGTGAAACGAAACTGTAAGGCTACAGCGTACTAAGATATTCTATACAATTGTGTGCTTCCAACTTTGTGCCAACAGTTTGAGGAAGAAGCACATATGGGTGTGATGGTCAGGTGTCCACAAACATTTTAGCAATATAGTGTAGTTTTTGATAAATACTAATTAAAACACTTCTTTTTCAGAAAGAATGAATGTGTGATTTCAGAGGGATGTATCTATTGTAACATTATGTACCACATGGCGTCACTTACCGCTCTGGTTTGCCGTTTGGGTCGTATGGAGCTTGGACTTCTTCCTCCTCGAGCTCGGAGTACTCGCTCTTAGGCCTGAGATAAAAAAAAAAAAAATGCAAATGAGTGTGTTCATTCGTCTTTATATCACAGTGCTATTGGATTCCTCAAATGTGATTGGTCAGAAGGTGTTGATTAATTTTCTAGAACAGCAGCTCTGAAAGTAGTTCCAGCTATGAGGCAAAAATCACCTGTTTATATTAACGTCCTCGTTCTAATACATTATCATTTCTATAGTAACAGCTTACACAGGAACTTGTATGACAGATGCGCCACATGAATGCATTTTAAAACATTTTCTTTGTCATTTTTTATATGGTTTGCCTTTTCAGAAGGAGTCATAAGTGGTAAGTCTTCAGTCTTCAGAGGTAAAGCTGTAACTTCAAAAAAATGGCACATACCATTCTTCAGGACGGGGGTACACTGTGTGTCTCAGCGCGTTATCTGGGTCATACTCGAAGGCCACCCCTGCTGTCGGGTTCCACTTGGCGTGTTCCTTGCCGAAGCCCTTCTTGGCGTACGCTCGGAGTCGGAGCTCCTGACCCTTTCGGAGCTTCACCAGCAGGATGTCTGAAATCAAGAGGAGAACAGGACAGAGGGTTCAAAGGTCAAGCCAAGACAGACTCAAAGGTGCTGAATTAGATGCATTAGTGTGCAAATTTTTAACTGATCCTGTACATATCCAAATGACTTTATTATTAAACAAGCTCTTTATTTTGCAGCAGCATAAAGCCATTAATAAGTAGGTTCCAATATCTACTAGTAACTATGACGGATTACTGCTCTGTGAAATCCTTGGGCACAATTTTAAAGATAGTGTCTCACGTCACATAAACAAGTCTGCTTGAGCTCAGCACTGTTTACATGATGATCCAGACACGCCTCATTAACCTCGTAGCTCCAGTGCAAAACTAAAGGCAGCTCAGCTGGTCCGCCGAATAAATCGGTGCAAGAGTAAAACTGTGTGCTTTTTATTTTATCTATACAGAGTCTCTAAATTAAGGTGTGAGAAAATGAAGAAAACTGATGCGAGCCTTAGCTGCAGAAGAGCGAATCAAGAGACTCTCACCATCCTGCTCTACGTAGTCATTGGGGTCGCTATCTCGACTTCTGGACGTCACCTGAAGAACGACAGAAGAAGGAATTGGCTTTTTGTTTGTGCAAAAATTTTAAAACATTTAAATAAAAGAAAAAAAAGAACCCTTGTGATGGACGAAGAAATAAAAAAAAAAAAAAAAAAAAAAAGACTATGAGAGTGTGTATGATGGGGGAAAAAACTGAGGTTTGTTCAGGTTAGTGTGACTCACAGGGATAACTCGAGGGTTATTAGACAGCAGATCTCGTGAAGTCACATGACGCGTCTGATCTTCTGTGCATCTCACGTCCAGTGTGAGTTCGACTGAGCACTCTGGACAGAAATCATCGCACGTGCAGTCCTAACAGAGGTTTAAGAAACAATGTCCATGATGTATAAAATTTGCACTACAATCACACTACCTGTCAAAAGTTTGGAGGCACTCGACTGAAATGTTTCTCATGCTCTTAAAAACCTTTTTATCTGAAGGTGTATGATTAAATCTTTGAAATCAGTGTTGTAGACAAAAATATCATTGTGCCAACATGTTCATTTCTTTCATTAGAAAACTAACATTTTACTTACAAATAAAATCTTTTTTTCAACGGATGACTTAGAGGGAAATATTCCAAAAAGCAGCCAATAAGTGTCCAGCATAGGTGTGAACTCTAATACTGTTTAAAAAGCATCGCAGGGAAATTCCTCAAGAAATCGGTTGAGAAAATGCCAAGAATACATTTCTGGAAATTCTACGCAAAAAGGGCGTCTACTTTGAAGAAGCTGAAATATTAAATCATTTTTATTTATTTGATTTATTTTTTATCACAACATAATTCCCATAGTTCCATTTGTGTTAATCCAGAGTTTTGATGACTTTATTATTATTCTAAAATGTGGGGGGAGGGGGGATTATAAAAATAAAGTATGAGTTTGTGTAAACTTTTGTTTACACAAACAAATGTCTATACAGTAGCAACGTTGCACAGCTGATAAAGATTTTTGTGAGAAACATCCTGTTTCTCTGGATACTTTGTGTATTACACTTAAATTCTTACTACATCTACTATTATTACATCCTGGATTTGCATGAAATGTTGGAAAGGCTTTTCTAACCACATCTAATTATCAAGTAAATCCCAATAAACTCACCCTTGAGTACTGCATTTTGTCTACAATGTCATCGCTGGTCAGCGGTATGAGCCCTACGGAAACAAACACATCATAACATCATCACGTCTCGTACACAAACACGTGCCCGCAATTGTGACAAAAGCACCAGGATGAAGAAACGCCTCTGCAATGAACCAAAACGCAGACACGCACCCACTCTGTGCGCGATGAACTCGTCATGGAGAACTGAAGAATTGGCGTCGATCTGAACCCAGTCGATTGCTACAAAACAGAAAAGGGATTACGTGCTCTGGTTAAACATGTTAGATACAGAGCGTGCCTATTTTCCATCATGTTATTGTGTCTGGACTAATGTAATGTGATGTAAAGACACTCACCGATGGTTGGAACCTCAGACATAAACACTCGCCTAATGGAGTTGGCAACCCTGTATTTAAAAACAAGCAGCTTTTATTAACAAAAGAGAAACAAACCTCTTCATATAATGGGAACAAAAACCCAGGGAGGGAAGTACTGACAATAACATCACCTCATAAAACATTACACATGTAACGAGTAACACAATGTAAAGAATAAAAGACTTGTAGGCTGCTGTTTTTGGAAATGAATCAATAACTGCGTGGTGTGAAGAGGAGTCAAGATTACCACCACAAACTTGCTCTTATACCACAGCAATATGACGACGAGTACAATTTTTTACATAATTAAAGAACATCACACCATAAAATTTATCCGTTTAGAGCTACATTTAGTGTTGTGGAAATGTCCATGAAATATCCACTAGTCAGTCCCTGTTATCACTTACATTACAGCAGCTATAAACAGTCCTTCCCTCACTCATCTTTCTTTTATTCCCTGGAAAGCACAAAGCCGTCTGTCCTGAAGTCTTTCCCAAATCAGAAAACTTAAAGCAATAGCTCTAATTCAGACTGTTAGAAAGCACTGGAAGTAGAGAATCTTTCCATAAATCGCTAAATAAACATCTCCTTACAGAAAACTTCGTAACTCTGTTAATGTAGAGCGTCTGTGTAAACTGTTACTGGATTTCCAGTGTAGCCGGAACTACTTTCAGAGCTGCTGTTCTAGAAAATACATCAACACCTTCTGACCAATCAGAATCAAGCATTTCTCCCCGCTCAGCATTCTGGAGTGCAGCTTTTGGGACATTTTGGGACAGTTCGGATATTTTACACTGTTACACCAAAATACAATGTGATTTAGGAAGATCAAAAGGAAAGGGCTTCATATTTGATTATGATGCTAGCGGTTACTAGCAGGTCGGCTAGTTGTCTCAGCACTCACGCCAGGTCCGTGTTCTCGATTACAAACTTCACATTTTCGTCCGTCAGCTCTGTGATTTTCACTGTCGGCTGGTTGGCATACGGCATCCTCAACAATGACTAAATGGAAATGTTAACTTAAGCGCTTTCAACAAAATAAATAAATAACTGCTGTGTATATTTCATAAAGCGTTCTTCAGACCGTCCGCTGTTCGGCGCTTCTTTGCGACAATAACATTCACTGCCGTTTCATTGGTCCGTTATGACACGACGCGTTCACTTCCGGGTTTTTATTGGTGAGTTCTTCCGGTTAGTATAAAAGCCTCGTCTAATAATATTGCACATATGCGGTAACATTTACGTTAATTATTTTACAAATGTATTGTTTTATTTATTTATTGACATAATAATAATAATAATAATAATAATAATAATAATAATAATTTCACGTAATGGTTTAACTTAATGAAAAGCTTTAGGAATCTGATGGAAAACATTATGAAATTTCTGGTTACTTTTAAACATCGCCCATGCCGGCTTCTTTTATCCATCCATCAATCCATTTATTATACCGCTTATAACCTGGAACCTATCTCCAGGAGGCATGGGGCACAAGCCGGGGTACACATCCATCGCAGGGCACAATCACATACATATTCACACACCACAGACACTTTGGACATGCCAATCAGGCTACTATGCATGTCTTTGGCCTGGAGGAAACCAGAGTACCCGACGGAAACCCCCACAGCTTGGGGAAAACATGCAAACTCCACAGACACAGGGCAGCAGCAGGAATTAAACCCCCAACGCTGGAGGTGCGAGTTGAACGTGCTAACCACTAAGCCACCATGTGCCCTCATTCTTCCATACTAATATTAACTAAAATGTCTATTAAAAACATTTTTATTTTAATGGGTTCTATTCAGAATTTTCAATTTACCACTACAAACCACCTGAACCCAATAGGATCTTCATTCATAGGGAGAATAAATTTAGAAAAGGCATTAGGTACCATTATGAACAACACATTCCTTTAAACTACTACTACAGTGACCACAAGAAATACATTAAATGCCATTAGGGAACACCACAAATCCCAAATGATTATATATATTTGCCAACAGGGTTTTGTTGCTGATCACAAACCAAATCAGCCATCTGTTTACAATTGCCACAAAAACATTTTTAAATATAATTCAAATATTGCTTTATTTTTTCTTTAATCAAGAAACTCAAATATTAGCCACAATACTTAATGACAACTTTAATTTCAAGTACAATATACATTTAATCTGCTTCAAGGTTTATACAGGGCGCAAAAACAAAGCTCATGCACTGAAGCAGGGGTCTGAATCAGAGCCGATTAACCTGCTCTGTGTAATTTACTGACCCCACCTAATCAAAAGCCCATCATTGTATTCAGAAGCATCTGAATATTCAATTACATAGATTAGAGCGGAGTCACAGAGCTGGAAGATTTCTCAAAGCAGTGTAAAGCATGGTAGCTGTACAGATCAGTCAAACTTGAGAGCTTTGGCACAGGTAAACTATCAATGTGACTGAGCACACAAATTAAATACCCCAATTCAAACTATATTTAAAATAACAGCAAAGTGACTTAAGCGCTCCTCACAGTGGTCAATGATCAGAGTGTCAGACATTCATAACATGTGACTGCAGAGCATGACATATGAAGAGTAGAGGAAATGGAGGAGTGGAGGCTGGTTTATCTTCTCTGGTTCAACCCTGTGAGGTTCTTCAGCTGCAGTGGAGAGAAACAGCTGGGTCAATTTTGAACAGAGTGCACATGTGCTTTTCAATCTTGAAGCCTACTCACTTAAATTTATTTGATTAAGTCAGGTTTGTTAAGAGATTTTTGCACACAAATGTACAGAGAAGTGTACGGAAAAGTTCGGTCATTCCTGGTCAAACTACATGCATGATTTTCTAAATATTAATAATGATGTTCACCGTGACAACTTCTGCAGGGAGCAAAGCAACAAAACAGGTAATTTGACTCTAGGGTGCACAAACGTTTGCACAAGACTGTATCTGAATTAAGTGCACTAACCGTGACTGCAGCACCCATAAACCCCTGCACTACAGCCTCTCCTGTCGACTTCACCTACAACAAAAACAGAGTGAGAAAACCAGCCTGATCAGAGAATCTCAGCCCACCACTGTTCACTAAAGTCCTCTGTACCTGTTTAGCTGTGTTGGCTACATTGACCACATCCTGGATGCGGTTGCTGAGGAAGGTCCAAGTCTGCTCAAAGTCAGGCGATGTGTCCTGCAGCATCACAAGTTCTGTGGTGTTGTAGATTCCTGTTAACGCTGCACGACGCGTGTACCAGTTTAGCTAAAACATCAGCAGGAGAAAAGCACTGTTAGAACGCTAGTGTTCTGAAATACTTAATAGATGTCCTATTGACACCAGACATCTATTTACATCAAGTTACAAAACATTTGTTTGGAAAAACTTTTTTTTTTAAAAAAAAACAACAAAAACAACACAATCGTCATTTCATATATTATATACATTATATACATTATGTACTATAAAAATCAGCATGCTACTACAGGAAAAATCAATCAACAAGGTGGTGTCGAGGTCCAAAGGGAAGCAAATTAGCTCCTGTTACTCGTAACCTCTTTATTCTCTCAATAAAAGTTAATAATACAAAATAAATCACAGCCTGTCAAATCACCAAGAAACTGAGAACGCCCTCCCTCTTGATGACTTTCCAAAGAGAATAATTTCTGAGACTATCGATACTGGTAGGTGTATGAAATAAATTATATAATAATATGCATCACCAAACATCCATTTCAGTAACATCATAAAAGCAGACAAACGTAGATTGAATAAGACACGAGGGAGATGGTGTGAGAGAGAAAGTGAGTGTGAGGAGAAAAAGAGTGCAGAAAAGTGACTCGTTCAGACAAAGACATGGAAAACACACACCGAGAGAGAGTGTAGAGAGAGCGAGAAGGGTTAAGAGGAGACACTGACGTCTGTGGAGCGATCTCCTGCGTAGTACCAGATGTCATCCACCATGGTGGAGAGGTGCTTCAGACTGTCTGGGATGTTGTGGGGAAGCAGCAGTACACTCATCGCCTACAGAGTGATATACAAAACACACATCCCCGCCTTTTACAATCTGAGATTCTTACTAGAATATTTATACGCATGTAAGGCTGTGCCTGTGGGGAAATGGCTCCTATCACCTGCGGCCAAGTGTCGATGTACGGAATCAGCATCCGGAGGCGAGTCTCGACTGCATCCCTCAGGAACTCAGCTGTCTTCTTCTTTCTGAAAGGGATCAATATACAAATCAGTACCACAAAAAAAACAGACTATATTTACCCTGGAAATCTGGGCCTTCCCCTTATCTGTATTTCAGAAAGTAATTCTATGTCAGTGTACACACACACACAAGATATTTTTTTTGGTCTGAAATTGACCATATTTCTATGTGGATTTTGGGTCTATACTGGACTACCAAACACGCGACTCAAACTGTTCTCACACTCAAAACCCAGGACGCTACAGTTCATATTACAGCATTTTCTGTAATATTTATAGTTTGTGGCGTTCATATTATCAGTGGTATTTACTGCGATGCGCAGTCACACAAAACTTCCCTTTACAGTCAGGGAGCCTCATTTATCAAGCTGGGTACAAACAAATTTATTTAGGAAATCTTTCACAGGAGCGTTTACACAAGAAATGCGCTATTCACGAAAATCCGGTTGGCTCCTGACATTTTGTGTAAATGAAAGTCAAAGAAGAGTAAAGAGACTCACTAATGTTAACCTCAAATGATCAGCTTCAAATCGTATAACTGGAAACTTTATACTGGGATTTGATATGGATTATGCGGTCAAGATTAAATGATCTATTTACAGTAATTGCACATTAATGATTCATGACTGGAAAGAAGGAAATCCAATACAAATTCATAAATTAAGATAAAGCTAGATTAAGACTAACTGTTCAGTTAGCACAAAAGAATTGTCACCCTATAGAAAGAGTAAGCTGGTGCGCGTCTACAGTAGCCGATGAGGTGCAGTGTCTGACCTGCGTTACTGGACGTTTTAGCGTTTTATGGGCGGCGCTAAATTCTTCATTTGCAGGTCGACTGGCAGTTTTCAACATACGCATGTGAGCAAAGAGAAATATAGCGTTACTGAAAAGTCTGTAAAGCTGGCGGAGATTTTTGGTTCGGTGTCCACACTTTTCTTAATAATCGATAAATGAGCCCCATTGTGACAAATGAACAGATTTAGTGAAATGTTTATCAGCCATGTCTGATTGCTTGTCACATTCTCAAGAGTCTGCTGGTAATTTGGTCAAAAATGATGCATCCTGGACAAGTGAAGAAACAGCTTCATTATTTCTGAATCACGCCGATTAACAGATATTTCTCCTGTTCCTCCTTTTTTTGGCCTTTCGGCTGTTGCTTTATTAGATATTTTGTCAGCGCATTTTTTCCTGGTAATATATCAGCTTCTGTTCGTACTGAAGTCATGAGAATTTATTAGGAATTATATTAGGTCTGGCTCTGGTAGATTACCATGGCTAATCTTCCCAGGAATTTTTCGGACTCCTTTCTCTAATGTTCTCATATAACCCGGTCCTGATTAGTTACTGTTAAATTCAAAGTCTATTATGAATTTAAAACATGCTCAAGGATACTTACTCTGCTTGTCCAAGCTGGACCTGATTATTCTGCTCTGCCAGAATGTCTACGAGTTGAGTGTTACACTGGCTGATGAAATGTAGCACCAGGTCTCCTGCGCCGTTATTAAACATCCCAGCAGAGGCAGCAGACAGGCCGAGAGTCTGAATTACAGCAAAAATGGCAGAAGGTTACACAACAAACCTCTTAATATCATTCACATCGTTACGTCGTCGGTTCTCCACACCTCCGCTCCTGCAGCGATGGCCTCCACAGTCCAGCCGTGCTCGGGTACAAACTCCAGCGCAGTGGTGAGGATACGAGTCTGCAGCTGCTCCTCGGTCTCATAATCCTCCGCCTGTTCACCGCTCTGATCCTGATAACTGACACACAATGTGGACAACAAGCGCAAAGGATATTAACCTCATATGTAGATGAACAAACCAGTAACAATGCTTAAAATAACTGCATCTGCTATTGTGCCTGTAATCACACTGATGAATGACCAACACAGAACGGCAAATTTAAACAATTTAAACATAAATGGCAATAATGACAATGTTACAGCAATTTATACTTGGGCCTCAGAGAAATATTTATTCATATTTGGCTGGCAGGGGAGCTGTGCTTTATTTTGTTTATAGGCAGGTGCGCATTATTTTATTTTTATTGTATTCATTAAAGGTCATTATTCATTTGTATTGCTATTATTAGAATTATTATTATTATTAACTATAGATAGGTGCATCTTATTTCATTTATTTATTTGCAGGTTTTCATAAATTTATTTTTTATTGCATTCATTTGTTATTGTTTTTATTTATTTACTTATTTGTTGACAGGTGTGCTTTATTTCATTTTATTTATTTATTGACAGGCGTGTTATTTTATTTTATTTATTTACAGGTGTTATTTTATTTTTTCATTTACTGGCAAGTGTGCTTTTATTTATTTTTATTTACATGTGGGTTTTTTTTTTATTTACTGGCAGATTACCATTTATATTATTTATTTAATGACAGGCATGTTACATTTTATTTTATTCATTTATTTACTGGTAGTTGTATGTTATTTTATTTATTTACTGGCATGGGAGCAAGACTTAATTTTAATTTCTATTTTTTGGCCAATGTGCATTAATTTATTCAAATTTTTTAATTAGTAGGTTTGTTACTTTATTTTATTTATTAATAGATCTGTTACTTTACTTTATTTAGATACTGTCATTTATGTATTATTTTATTTATTGCCATGTATGCATACATAAATGTATGTATGCATGCATGAATACAAGTAGACAGCAGTATTGTAGATCTGGTTTGATTTTTTTTATTTACTTAATGATCAAACTTAATGAAAAAACTGCCCCAAGATGAGGATGTTATGGTAGGAGGTGTGATGTATAGGAGAGCTGGACTTTCTAACCTGGTGTTAGGCTGCGGTTCCTCATTCTGAGCATCATTAGCAAAGGTTTGCTCTGTGGAGGAAAATGACTGACTCGATCCTGAATCCTGGGTCTGCTGGTGTTCACGGTCGGATGGAAGCGGTGTCTTTTGGTGTATTTTGCCGTCATCAGTAAATCTGAGGATGGCAGCACAATGGAAGGACCGTGTCAGTGCTCTGTATTGGGGACGAGGGCTGCTCCGGACCACTACTGCTGCAAATGCATAGAAAATACTTTCATTAAAAAGGAGGACAGTTCTCAATGTCATGCAAAGTAATGAGTTTAAAAAAAAAAACTCTTAAATATGACTGAACCTCTGATTTTGATTCTATTCTATTCTATTGGCATTTCAGATTCATTGGTTAACATAGCAGAAAACAGACTTTCTCAATACTTCTGTACAAAACATATTTCATAGAAATAACTTCTAAGGATCTCTCTGCTGCAGTTTTGTTTGTTAAAGTTTTAGTCCATATCACTTTCTGGCTAAGGATCTAAAAACGGGATTAATCAAATAAATAAATAAATAAATCACAATCCAAAACATCAACTTTATTCACTTTAAAGTAAGATATTGCGACTGAGACTTAGACTCAAGCGTTAGGGTCACCTTGCAAATATCATATGACTTGGATATCAAATTTACAAAGGAAACATGCAGAGAATAACACAAGTTCTCGCCAGAAAATACGCATAAAGCCTTAAAATACAAAACAACAGGACAGAAAGCAACTCACTAGGCCCAGCTTACCGCTGCCGAGACCCATTAGGGCTCTTCCAGTGCGTAGGCCTCGCACTAACGCCGCCATATCAACAGCGGACATGGACCTGTTATTTTAGAATAATAATGTGAGCCGCGGCGACGTCATTACCGCGCGACTCAAGGTAACCAAGGCTAGCCTTGCCGCTAATGGATGCTAATGTTAGCCGTTATAAAGGAAGTGAACTATTCGCTAGAAATGTCAGAATGTATTTTATATCACATTTTTAATTGTTAGTTAATATTTAAACTTCCTACTGTAAATTTATTTTAGTATTGTTAAAAACAGTTAGCAATGAAGATAAGTCGTTTTTATTTTTATTTATTTATTTTTATTATTATTGCGGTTCCGAAACCGAATAGCGCGCTAACGTTAGCAACGAAGCGTCATTTTATCGCGACACCTGAATCAGTCGGCTCACCGGACAGTAACGACGGCAAGTTGAATCCTACATCTGGCGAACATTTAAAAATATTAGTAAGTATTTCTGCATTTTTTAAAATAAAATAAGCGGGTTCGTGGATATATTTGTAATATTTAGGAGGAATACGTCATTTTAATTAATCTGTGTTGTTTTTATTTTTGTTTGTGTTTTCTGATATTGCGTCACATCCAACACAAGGTTAAGCTTAATCACTTAAAGAAAACATGATCTTGTCGACTGAATTAAATGCAAATCTCTGAAAACTGATATGTAAGAAAAAAATCCAGTGAGTAGGTGTCCACGTGAGTCAACATGAAGCGGCAGCACTAACACTGGAGTTCTCAAGGTACAGAGGCTATCACAAGTCTACACACCCCTGTTTAAATGATAGGCATTTGTGATATAGGATACAACAAAATTCAAGTGACAAACAAATACAAAAAGTTTTCGGAAAGAAAAAGACAAAAAAAACCCCTTACAACCTGGTTGCGTAAATGTGCACACCACTTTAAATGGGGCATGTGGCTGCAAATGTTCAAAAGTCATTATCATACACTTGTCACCCATATAGTGATTCTGGTTAACTCCAAATAAAGACCAGCTGTTTCTGTAGGATTTTCTTGACAGCTTCTTGGTTCCATCCGATTGCTGAAGCCATGGGCCGCAAAGAGCTTCCAAAGCATTTACGGGACCTCATTGTCGAAAGGTACCGATCAGGAGAGGGGTACAAAAGAATTTCCAAAACATTAGATGTACCATGGAACACCGTGAAAGCCATCATCAACAAGTGGAAAAAATGGGGCACCACAGTGACGTTACCAAGAACAGGACGTCCCTCCAAAATTGACGTAAGGACAGGAAGGAAACTGATCAGGGAGGCCGCCAAGAGACCTACAGCAACACTAAAGGAGCTGCAGGAATATCTGGCAAGTACTAGTCGTTCCCTGCATGTGACAACAATCTTGCGTATTCTTCACATGCCTGGACTATGGGGTAGGGTGGCTATGCCCCCTTTCTTTTTCCCCTTTCCTCATGAGGGGAAAAAATAACATCCAAGTATGCCTAAATCATCCCAAACCATGTGGCAAAATGTGTCATGGTCCGATGAGACCAAGGTAGAATTTTTGAGCATAATTCTAAAAGATCCATTTGGCACAAAAACAAGACAGTTTATCACCCAAAGACCACCATACCCACAGTGAAGCATGGTGGTGACAGTATCATGCTGTGGGACGAATGCTATTCAGCTGGGACTGGGGTTCTAGTTAAGATCAAGCAAATAATGGATAGCAACCAGGTTATTGTAAGTTTTCTTTTACTTTTTTGGCCTAAAGCATTTCTATTTGATTTCACTTGAATTTTGTTGGTTTCTATAACACATTTAAGGTGGAAAAAGATCGGACATGATTTATCTTGGTTTCATGTTTTACATCTCACAAACCTACAGTTTTAACAGGACTGTGTAGACTTTTTATATCATCTGTACGCTAAATTATTCACTGTTTTTGAGGATTACTGTTGTTGTTTTTTTAACAATAATTTGGCCCGATCTTTATCTATTAAAAGAGTATAATTACAATTATGGCATTTTTATATAATGCAAACATAATTATGGCATATATATGTGTGTATATAATGTGTGTGTGTGTGTGTGTGTGTGTGTGTATGTATATATATATATATATATATATATATATATATATATATATATATATATATATATATATATATATTACACTCCACAAAACGATAAAACACGGCATCTCTGTTTACCTGATTTACTCTGCATGACTCATGGAAAAACCCCTAAGTCATGTTTCTGCTGAGTCATTGTATGCTTTGTTGTATTAGTCACTAATATAATAACTGGTTTTATTAGCAGGTGGTCATGGCAGATCTTGGACTGAAACAAGGAGATAAAGTATTGGTGGTGTGGACCCACCCATCCTCTCCTACAGCTTTGAAGGAATTTGCTGAGGGTGTCAGTGCTGTGGTTGGTGGCCAGAACCTGGTGTCCCTTGAGAACATGGAAAGGCTCCAGATATGTGAGTTACTACACAGCATCTCTGGAGCTTTTGTTGGTAGTATCTTGGTATACTATGGTATATCCATCTGACTTCTAAATGCAGCATTACTGAAGTGATTGTTATATTAAGCCTTGTTCATTTCGTGTTTTCATTGACCGTGTGTGTGTGTGTGTGTGTGTGTGTGTGTGGTACTCTGTGATGGACTGGCATCCCATCCAGAGTGTACTCCTGCCTCACTCACTGGGGGAGAGTTTCTGGATCCACCTTGACCCTGGCCAGGATAAAGTGCTTACTGAAGATGAATGAATGAATTTGATTGTTTTAACATCTAAAGAGCTGGCCTGAGTCACAGGGACAGGGCCTGAGTCACAGTGTTGCTAATCAATAGGGGTGGACAGTATGAGAAAAATATCATATCAGGATACCATAAGACATGTCACTAACAACAACAGCTGAGAAATTGTCTAGAACGTAACCGTTAATGTGTAGCACATATGTTGTAAATAATAAAAATAAACTTAAGTATATGTAGTTTTACTCCCATCGGTTCCTGACTTTTCGGACACCCTGTATATTAGGATATATAGGTTTGCTAACAAACTGCCAATAAAACAGTAGTGTTTTGAAACACACCCTAATTGAGTTCCTATTTTAAAATTCAACACATGAAATCAGCTGTGTCCAATAAGAGTTTGTTTTTGATTTTTTTTTTTTTTTTTAAATTGAAACAAAATGTTTATAGAAAGATATTTTGATACTTGCGAAATCTCATAAAAGTGACGTAATTTGTCAGGATATCGAATTTATATCCCTGAACAAGACAGAAAGTGAGGGTTAAGCAGCTTTTCTTCCTGTTCCAGCCTCTCACTCGGCTTCAAGTTGTGACTGGGTTCTGTCCCAGCTGCTTCCTGACACCGCTTCAGTCCACAGCTCTGAGATTCTGGCGGAGATGGCCCGTGTCCTGAAACCTGGCGGGAAGCTGGTCCTGGAAGAGCCAGTATCAGGTTAGACTCTGTTTCCTGAATGATGTGTATATAAAAGTTATAATAGAGTAGTATCTTACTCATACTTGACCTCTTGACCTGGTCCGAGTTACCAAAAGCAAAGATTTTTACTACCAGGGTTCAAAATGATCATTACTACAATATCTCAGTGTTTCAGGACTGTTTTTAACATACCATTACTGACTTCCCCTCACCATTTCCCTTTGGGAATATTTTCTTGTTCTGATAATTTATTACTTCAAGTGAAGTTGCATCTGACTTCTTGGGGAGGCAAAGGAACAATCAAAGAAACATTGTGCAGTCCAGAATCTGACAGTGTAGCTGTTAAAAATGCAAACTGGCAATAATAGGCATAATATTTCAAACATGTTCCACCTAATTAGCTGCTAAAAGTAAATGGTACTAACCTAGCCGTTTAATTTATACATGGCAGCTGACAGTTTATTTTATTTTATTGTGACAGCCTTTAACAATCCACCTAAATACTCTTCATGGGCAAATGTTTGTTCAGACCTGACCATCACACCCATATGTGGTTCTTCCTCAAACCGTTGCCACAAAGTTGGAAGCAGAAAATTGTATAGAACGTCTTTGTATACTGCAACTTTACAATTTCCTTTCACTGGAACTGAGAGGCCCAAACCTGTTCCAGCATGACAATGCCCCTGTGTACAAAGCGAGCTCCATGAAAACATGTCTGCCAAAATTGAGAGTGGAAGAACTCAAGTGTCCTGCACAGAGCCCTGACCTCAACCCCACTGAACACCTTTGGGATGAACTGGAACCCCGACTGTACACCAGGCCTCCTCACCGAACATCAGTGCGCACAAAATCCTCACAGCCATAGTCCAAAATCTAGTGGGGGACTAAATCTGGAATGGGATGTTCAAAAAGCACATGTGTGTGTGATGCTTAGGTGTCCACAAACCTTTGGCCATATAGTTAGGAATGCTAGCTTGTTATCGAACATTTAAGAGCAATAAAATGCCTAATATTTCCAAAATAGACATACAAGTTGAAGCTATATTCAAATCAGGGTGTATGTAGGCACAGCTCCAACTAGATAGGACAGCCGCCATGATTTATTTACTTGAATCTGTGAATAATTAGCAAGCTGCAAGCAAATTAGCAACTGATTAGCACACTACATAGTAATCTTCAAGCGAAATCATCAAATTAATTGCTTCTTGTTGCTAAGGGAAGTGTATTGGATGCTCACGTGGTGGAGTAAAAGAGGGGATATTGTCCAGGGTGTATTTTAACATGATTCGCACACAGTCTAGTTAACAGCTCAGTGAGCTGATTTAATAGGTCAAGAGGATGAGTGAATAAATTTGTATCCGCAGGTTCCGAGGAGGTGAATGGATTCAGGACAGCTGGGAAGCTCATGTCAGCCCTCAAACTATCCGGCCTGGTTTCTGTCACAGAGGTAAGAACCCTGTTCATTAATTGTAACTCACTGTGTTCCAGATGCTCCTACTAGGGACATCAGGGACATTTCTCCCCATTCCTTCACTAGATTCCTGTTAAATACAGAATTGACTTTAATGTTTTTATTTATTTATTTTATACATTTTATACCACAGCAGTGTTGAATTCGCAAATCAGATTGGTCAGAACATGATGATTAATTTTCTCTGATGCTCTAATGGTAGTTCTGATTCCTATTCAAATTAATGCACTCGTCGTAATTAATTTTCTTAAGAGACATTAACTTTTTTTAGTTAGTTTGTTTGTTTTTTTTTTTAACGAAAGAGTCTCCAGTTTCCATCAAAGGTAAACCTGTAACTTTAAGATGGAGGGTTTTGTGGTTTCTTGGAAACATGCTGCATTTTTTGTCTTAACAGCAAGACAGAAAACTGAAAAGAGGCTACTTAAGGAACTATAAATTGTTAAAAAGCACAATGTTTAATTCCGTAATAAATGAAACACTGTATTCATTGGCAAATTGCTGTGATATAAGAGGAATAAAACACCTCAGGACTTGACGTTATAGGAAAATAATCTTCAGGATGGTAACAGTAACTCACACCACCCCGTTTATTCCTTCCTGGTTGTATAAATGTAAAATTATGTAGATCTTTATAGGATTAACTGTGCATCCCCAATTTTGCACAATACTAAAGCATTATGGATCTTATTGAATGTTTCATTATGGGATCAATGAGATACAATATAAAAGACATACAATTAACGTTATATTGTTATCATCTCAGAAGGAGAGGTACACAGCTCTATTATAAATGACTTGACTAACTTATGGTGAATCTCCTCTAGGTGAAGAGTGAAGCCCTGAGCCCTGAGGCGCTTAGTCAGCTCACAGATGTCCAGGGAAAATCTCTGTCTCGGGTACGAATTTCAGCTTCCAAACCCAACTTTGAGGTCGGATCGTCATCTCAGCTCAAACTGTCTTTTGCCAAGAAAACAGGTCAGTCTTTACTGATGTAACATTCACGTCTTCGTGAAAGTTTGTGCCACTCCACCTGTGCCACTCAAATATAGATATATATATATCAGCGGGTATATTTGACTCCATGTTTCAGTGGAAGAAATTTGAAAACAATTGGCTTGACTGCCAAATATACAATCATGAACGTGGAATATGCAGGTTTGATTGGTTTATTGCAGAATAGTGTTTTAGTTAAGTATGAATAGTTATGTATACACCAATCTGCCATAACATTACAACCACTGAGATGTGATTCTCATTACAGTGCCACCTGTCGAGGGGTGGGATATATTAGGCAGCAAGTGAACAGTCAATTGTCAAAGTTGATGTGTTGGAAGCAGGAAAAATGGGCAAGTGTAAGGATCTGAGCGACTCTGACAAAGGGCCAAATTGTGATGGCTAGACGACTGGGTCAGAGCATCTCCAAAGCAGTAGGTCTTGTGGGGTGTTCTCAGTATGCACTGGTTAGTACCTACCAAAAATGGTCCAAGGAAGGACAACCCATGAACCAGCGACAGGGTCATGGGTGTTCAAGGCTCACTGATACACGTGAGGAGCGAAGGCTAGCCCGTCTGGTCCCAGCCCAGAGAAGAGCTCAAATTAGCACAAATTGCTGAAAACGTTAATGCAGGCTGTGATAGAAAGGTGTGCCCTGCCACCCTGCAAAAATTGTTCAGGGATGGTTTGAGGAGCATGACAAAGAGTTCAAGGTGTTACCTTGGCCTCCAAATTCCCCAGATCTCAATCCGATCGAGTATCTGTGGGATGAGCTGGACAAACAAGTCTGATCCATGAACGTCCCACTTCGCGACAAAGGATCTGCTGCTAACGTCTTGGTGCCAGATACCACACCACACCCTCAGAAGTGTTGTGGAGTCCATGCCTCGACGGCTCAGAGCTGTTTTGGTGGCACAAGTGGAACACGCAATATTTGGCAGGTGGTTTTAATATTATGGTGGATCGGTTTATATTGTGGATATAACTGAAATACGAGTACATTACTCGAGACCAGGGTGCATCGGCTCTGGAACAACCGCATCCCTCATACAGCGCTCATCCCTGAAGATGAACGAATGAATATATCAGTAAATAAATAATACTCAGCCTGGTTATCCTGGCAAGCAGAAATCACCAAACAGTAGCCAGACATGTAGCTCTATAAGTGATCTGTACTCCTGTTGCTACTCCCCTTGTGCTAATCTGTAGGATAATAAAAATGCTACAGTTTACATGCACATCAAATTCAGTTTAAGGTCTATATTCGGGTTGCAGCCATATTCCGAATACGATGTTTATATGTGTAAAGGCATCGGAATATTCCTGTATACACGGTTGTTGTAAGTATGCCTGAGTTGCCATTCCTAAACATCTAGCCTACAGCTAAACATCTGTTAGCACCCACAATTCCTTGTGGACTGAACATGTGCATATATCTCCTTTCAGTGGATTTTCTGAATAAGGTGTTTACATGCAACAATTTTCAAATTAAAACCGGCATAATACAGGGTTGGGAATCAGAATATTATCTTAATCCAAATTGGGCAATCAGATTGCGGCGTTTATGTGACTCAATACTAATCAGAATATTGCCAAATTCTGATTAATATCAATGTGCATGTAAACGTAATCACTTTCTCCAGAGTGACTTGTAGTTCGGGGAAACAAACCAGCAGTCTGTCATGAGCTGATGGTCAATATATACGTAGAAAGGTACCTGGATTTATTAACAGATCTCTAAATTATTTCACACACGAAAAATGAATGAAAATGAAATATTACTGTACAACAGAGCTATGAGTGTTAAAGGTTATCTCTCTTGTTTCTCAGAAAAGCCAGCTCTCGATCCAGGTGCTGCCAAACTGTGGACCCTTTCAGCTAATGACATGGATGATGATGACATTGTAAGTACAGATGACATTTTTACATACAAGTGTGTTGCATGCACTGTGTCTTGGAGATACAACACTGCTGTTTTCATTCAGTGGAATTCTCTAGTTTGAATACAATGCAGAAGGAAAAAAAAAACCAGGATGAATGCAGTCATGTGACGGAAATGAGTCACACACACTCACGTATGTGTTTGTGCTCACTGTTGAATGAAAATTGAATGATTTTGGGATTCTGAGAAGTGTTATTTAAATATTTCTTGACGTGTCCTTTCACAAAGACTCGCTCATGTCTCCGTGTAGGACTTGGTGGACTCGGACGCCTTGCTGGATGCTGAAGACCTGAAAAAGCCCGACCCAGCTTCGCTCAGAGCATCATCGTGTGGAGAATCAGCAACTAAGAAGAAAGCCTGCAAGAACTGGTGAGAAAGCTGGAAGATGATCTCTCTCTAGAAAGCTTTCAGTTAATACACTCAAATGGTTGTTTATGAACTTTCAAATTGGACATCATCTGCCATCCTGTAATTACTGTAATTGCTGATCGTGTTTGGTCGTGTCTCGATGAAGCACGTGTGGCCTCGCGGAGGAGCTGGAGCAGGAGAGCAAAGCCGTTCAGAAAACCAGTCAACCCAAATCCGCCTGTGGAAACGTAAGTGTTTGCATTTCAGCTCTGAGCATGTCGAGTCAAGTTCAGTCGAGACCCCTTTCCTCAGCTCTTAATCCACAGCTTTCTGCACTGTATCCTTCAGTTCATTATAGCTTTTCGTTATACGTTCAGTCATTCTTCTTTTTGTCTCAGTGTTATTTAGGAGATGCTTTCCGCTGTGCCAGCTGTCCGTATCTCGGCATGCCTGCGTTTAAACCAGGAGAGAAGATCGTACTGGCCAACACACAGATTGCAGATACATAAAACATACCGATTCCCCAAAGCGATAATTCGACCATTCCTTTCGATTATGGTCATGGGTGGATTGAACATCAACATCACACCTGAATGGTTTTGATCGCTTCAGATATCAAACTCATTCAATGCAGCCTTTTGAACAATGTAATATTTAGATGTTTAAAAGCTGAACTATATATTATAGTATAATATGCCTTAAGAACTTGATCCACTGAAATTAAACCGGACCATCTTTTTTTTTTTTTTTTTTTAGTTTCATTGATTTATTTTTCCTGGTGTTTTTTTTTTTCTTTTCTTTTTTCAAACCCCAAAATGTTCTCTTGATCATATGTAGCTTATGCTTTGTATAATATAGAATGGCATTTGATGCAAAAATAAAATGATTGCACACTGTTTCAGCAGGAGTGTGTTATTCTGCTACTGGAATGATGCAATGCATATTCAATGTCGATGATTAGCGTTGAAGCAAGCCAGCATGTGAGGGAGGGAGGGAGGGAGGGAGAAAAAGTCAATCATTCAGTGGATCGTTTATCTCCACTGAGGGCTTGATCAAGGTCAGGAGCCTATCTCAAGAACACACAGGCTCTGTCCCAAACACTACAGTTCAGTCTATTTTGTGTTTTTTCTAGATCAGCACTCATTTTGGAGAAACTATACCCTCAGATTTCCAGTGGTACTGCGGTGGAACAATATGACAAATCTTTTAAAAAAGCCTGCATCTGTAACATGTATACTTTTAAACTAGTAAAAACTCTACAGAAACTTTCATTAATTTCAGAGTTTTTCTTGACTTGTGACCACTGTTATCTGAACTTCACAACACTGAAGGACGGGTGCCTCACACCTCCAGGGTTGGGGGTTTGATTCCTGCTGCTGCTCTGTGTGTGCGGAGTTTGCGTGTGCTCACCGTGGTGTGGGGGTTTCCTCCGGGTACTCCAGTTTCCTCCCCTGGTCCAAAGACATGCATGGAAGGGTGATTGGCATGTCCAAAGTGTCCATAGTGTATGAATGGGTGTGTGAATGTGTATGTGCCCTGCAATGGATTGGCACACTGTTCAGGGTGTACCCTGCCTTGTGCCCCATGCTCCCTGGGATAGGCTCCAGGTTCCCCGTGACCCTGTATGATAAGCAGTATAGAAAATGGATGGATGAAACACTGAAGAACACTTTAAGCTCAACCCTCTTGGCACAATCACATCATATATCCCTGACTCGTTTGTTTCTTGATATAACTATCATGTTGTATGTATAGATATATATCCATACAAGACAGAAAAACATCCTGAAGGAGATGCCAGTACATCCACTCAAAGGGCAGTGATTGCTCAACAGTTAAGGCTCTGGGTTACTAAGCAGAAGATTGGGAGGTTCAAGTCCCTTAACGCTCTTTGCTTTAGGGGCCGTATCATGGCTGACTCTGCGCTCTGACCCCAGCTTCCTAACAAGCTGGGATGTGCAAAGAAAAGAATTTCACTGTGCTGTAATGTATGTGTGACAAAATAAAGGTTTCTTCTTATTCACACCTAGGGGCCATTTACATTAGCCAGTCCACCCACCGACAGGTTTTTTGGGAGGTAAGAGGATATCTGAGAATCCGAAGAGAAAACACAGACACCGGAAGATCACGCAACAGTAACCCAAGCTGAGGATTGAACACCAGAGCCTAGAGCTGTGAGATAACAACGCTACCACCATACCTGCGGTGAATCAGTCCATGTTTACATTTCAGATTTGACCCGCATTCAGACGCACTGCAAGTCAAAGTAACTCCACCGCATTTAATGTGTTAAAAGCTTCAATACAAAACCAAAGAAGCTCAAACAAATTCATGAGCATCACTGCAGACAAACTTTTCACTGCTTCAGTAGAGAATATGTGAACATGTAGAAATCATATGCATCTTAACAGAATAGTTTGATGACAAATATAATTTACACAATTTTAAAACATTTAACCGTAAATGTCATGGCTAAGGTGCATTTGGTATCTGATGCTTGCTTCTTTAGTTTTATACTAGAGCTATGACACTAGTGTAGATAAGAAATGGAAGTATTGGTAAATACAGGCATAAAATATCTCTGTACTACATTTAAATTACATTGTTCAGCTATAGCTTGTTCTTAAACAAAAGAATGTTCTAAACAAGTATAAGTTCATAGTCAAACTAGTTTTCTGTATAATGTCCAGAACATTACAGTTCAGTTACACTGATGTTTTGTTCATGTGTATAGAAACCTAGATATAGTTTAGGGCAGAGATTTACAGAAAATATTTTGGTTGAGAAACTTTAAATTAACCTCTTAGCATCACAGTTTCCAAAATAAAGAAGAGGACTAAGAAAAAAAAACATACATTTTCTTTAATAAAACCATTAAAATGGATTTGTGATAACGTCAACATTACACAACACCTGGTGCAAGTATTTCTTTGGATCACAGCAACAAACAAAAAAAATGACTGCTGTGTGAATCAGTACATTTCACCTGGTCAAGGCCGAGTGACTGAAAAGTCGGTTTTGATGTCACCAATATTGGGATCGAAGGTTAAATTGTAGGACATGCTTGCCTGTCCGTCTCCTGAGCTTTCCCATGGATCCTGTAAGAAATACACTCCCTGTTTTCGGTGTGGACTCCACACACACTGTCCCTGTTGAAATACAGGTGTATAAAGGGTCATGTTCACCAATAGCTTATTACACACTTAATATTCAATTTCTTTTGTTGAGCAGGGACACACAGACGTATGAAACACTGCTACATTTACAGGTAATATTTACAAGTAAAGGATGCCATGAAATACCTCCTCATTGACGGGTTCAGTCAGGCCCATGCTGACGGTGATGTCATCAGTCAGGCTGTACTCCATCCACAATGCCACGCCGTGACAGCGCCCTCTCCTGGTAAAAACAACAAACATTTCATAAAGTTATGAATTTTCCTTACATGCACAGATTGAGTGCAAGAACAAATGCAGAAACACAGTGTGGAAGTTGACATAAGTCAGAGCAGTGTTATAAGGCATCTAATGCCCTGTTTTACAAGAATAAGAATATATTGTGATAAAGAAAAGTACATTGACTTGTATAATCAAATCAAAAATCAATTACACTTTTTGCAGTAGACATCAGTACGGCGCAGCTGTGCAGAAATCCGTTTCTAAATCTAGAGCTCTAATAAGCAAACATGAGAACAAAATCATCCAAATGGTGACCCCAGATGGTGAGTTTTGGTTCAGGAATGATTTGATTAAAATGATTATTTTATGGCCCTCCTACCCCATGGTAAATACTTCGCTGCATTAAATTTCAAGATCCGATTCATGTTGAGATTTATTTTTAAAGCTTTTTTTTTTACCCAGTAAGCAGCACTGTTCCTTGACTGCTGATTGGCTGCTCAGGGACACACTGTTGGAAGTCAAAGGTCATCACTGAGTGTGGCTTGGACAGGGCTCGACAGGGGTACTCCCACAGGGGATGAGGTTCTGCCTCACGAGACTCCCGGAAGTCCAGAGAGCGCTGAGAAAGAGACACGTCATGCATGACTCAGTGCTTTTTCAGTCTTTACACACAGCTCTAAAAGACTGTAAACCACTGAAAAATGTTGAGCTTCCATGAAGATATGGCTGACGGTCATGTTACATCACCAAACATTACTCACTAAAAATAGGGGTTAGGGTGCAAAATTTCATCTAGAAATTTCAGCTGCCATCAATAAAATCAGCTGATATACGCAGATTTACTTCTTTTAATATTTACTCCAGTAGAAATCTATGAAGCACACAAATCACTAATATAATCTCTTTAAATGTTATGAACAACCTGATGGAAGCTTGCAATAAAACGGTGTGCACCAGGACTGGAATATTACTACAAACAAAAACAAAAACAACAGGGGTGGGCTTTTTTTTTACCTCTCAATTCTGGTTAGTGTCGCTGTGGATTAAATTATGAAATGTCCATATTTTGGTAAACACAACCAACTAACTTCATTAGAATACATCGCAGGCTGGTGCAAAAAGAAATAACTGCTAGAGTGGCCAGGATTGGTAAGAATCCATATGGGAGTGGATGGGACAGAAAAATAAGCTCAAACACCATATGTCCTCGCATACCATTAGTGCAAGATCATGTATACTTGATTGTGCCAATCTGCCCCTGTACAGTATTGGAGAACGTGCACCATCACGTTCCACCTCACTGACAGAAATGTGTGTGTACCTGCACCATTTCATCCATCGGGCTCACGTCAAATCCTTCACAGGTTCCACACGGGGCTCGGATTCTCCACAAATCCTGACAGAGAGAAGGGAAATGATGCCACCTGGTGTTAAAGTGACAGCTTTAGGCTGTTCAGTGAACTGGAGAAAAATGATTACTAGGATAGCTATAGCACAGCCTGGTGTATATTCATTGCTCAGAGTTGTTGCTTCAATCTGATTACAATTTTAATACAAACATTAATTTTAATTTTAATGTTTGTATTTATGTGTTATAGTCATGCTAGGATCTACACTTAGAAGTTGAGTCAGTTGCAGGCTTTTTGCAGAGAAGCTAAAGCACCTGGAATTCCACGGCGATCAGGTAGAGTGTGGCGGAGGAAGGCAAGACGGTGGCATCGGGCCGGAGGAGGCAGCTCAGCGCTGTACGGCAGTACCAGAAGAACAGGGAGTGCCAGGGCAACAGGCTGGTACTGAAATACGGCTCGCCAATCAACACCGAGATCTAACAGCGGGACACGCAAACCATGCTCATGTTTCTGTATATAACTGTAAGGAACTTTCACATACACACCGCATACACCTAATAATAATAATAATAATAATAATAATAATGACTGCAACAACTACTCAATATAATAAATAAAATACAATATTAAAAATAGCTCAAATCTATTCATTATATATATACACACAGATCATATATAACTGTGTGGAACCTGTAAAAATATGCATGTAATAATGTTTTTAATTTGGGGTCTGACTTGGGGGTAAAAAAGGTCATCAATACTTAATTATATTCACACTCCATAAGACATTGTCTGATAAATGTCAGCAATATTGCAACTTTTAACCTGTTATTAGTTGACTGATTTTTTAAAATTAATATTCATTCAATAATAATAATAAAAAAACATTTCCATTCATGGCATTACACTTACAGAAGTACTACTACTAGGAAGAAGAAGGAGAAGGAGGAGGAGAAGGAGGAGAAGGAGAAGAAGAAGAAGGAGAGGGAGAAAGAGAAGGAGAAGAAGGAGATGAAGAAGCATTTTAAATAATCAACCTAAAATAGAACAAAATAAATTGAAATAGTTCAATGTAATGTAAATAAATATGTACAACATAAACAGAAAATATTAAATGAAATTTGAAAGATGAAATTTTAAAAAGTAATAGGAAAAGCAAAGACAATGATATAATAATCAATAACACTATAAGTAAAGGTGTTTCGTTTATTCATTAAAATAATTAACTAGACAGGTAAGAGTTTATATCTGATAAACCTTTGAGGACATATTAAGTTGTACCTGTTCTCCCTCCACATCCGCTGATGTCAGCTGCTCTGGCCGAATCTCTAGCAGCTGAACGCTGTTTTTCAGCGAGTTCACCTCCAAAAACTGAACAAAAAACACACAAAAACACATGAAATGCTTTAAAAATTGTCTGTTTTTGTCACTTCAGACATTCACTTCCGTCTCGGTCTAACCTGCTCGATCACTCGCTTTGACATTCCGGAGTTTTCCAAACTGAACACCTGCGAGACAAAAAATGAAAACAGAAAACATTTTTATTTCCGGAAGTGACGTGGAACTTATACAATGTAAGACAGTGTAGATAAATAACAGAAAGACAAACCTCGAAAGAAATACACACCTTTTTAGCTCCGAGCAGATGTGCAAAGACGGGGAGAAGACTCCCATCACTGACTGATAAACACACACTGTCTGGCCTCAGAATCTACAGGGGACACAAACACAGGTGTACAATATCTATATTTATATTACTGAATTAGACACTAATACGGTCTAATCTCAACTCTAAGACAAATCTCAGTATTATGGTTACAGTAACTGCTTCAAACAAGTGTGTCTGTCTTTAATAAGCCACGCACTTAGTGTCTCATTACAATCTGAGACTAGACGAGGAAGAAGTCTCTAAAACAAGCATTTAGGAATTAATAGAACACTTGTGGGGTTTTTTTGTTTGTTTGTTTTACTAAACTTAAAATATTTTTACTTACTCATGTACACAGCTTGAGAAGCATTTTCACATCACAGCTGAGGAACTACTTTTGTCGAAAATGTAATTCTTAAGGGTATGTACTGTAAGTTCATGCAGACTGTAACAGTACTTACACTGCGGAGAGCACTGAGGTAACACTCTCTTCTGCGCTGGTCATTAAGCTCCCCGAACCGCGGCCGAGTCCACAGCAGGTGAGCTTGACAGGTACAACACGGTGTGGGCACATCAGATTGGTCGCTGGGAAAAAAAAAAAAAGATACCCAGTCCACCACACTGATAACACGTACAAACACAAATCCACCTTCAGTACTTGGCATCCTGCGAGGGTTCGTGATATAACAATTTTGTGATTTTTAATTTTAACAAAACTTGTTTTTTTCCTTCACCTAGAAACTTCGTCTAAACTTTATGAAAGGTGAACTGCATTGTCAGATCACGCTGAACAAGACTTACTTCTCGAATTCCTGTTTCAGGACATTTAACAAATTTGATCACCAAGTTACCAAAAACTGGAAGTGAGGCCATATGTCCTAGTAGCAGCTTGATGTATCCATCCATGCATCCATCCATCCATTTTCTTTACTGCTTATCCTACACAGGGTTGTATCCCAGGGGACTCGGGGCACGAGGCAGGGTACAACCTGGATGGGGTGCCAACCCAACGCAGGTCACAATCGCATACACACTCACACACCCATTCACACACTAAGGATAATTTGGATTATAATTATTATTGAATTTGGATAATTTTTGGACACGGGCGTGGAAACTGGAGTACCCAGAGGAAACCCCTGAAGCACGAGGAGAACATGCAAGCTCCGCATACAGGGTGGTGGCGGGAATCGAAGCCCAAACCCTGGAGGTATGAGGCAAATGTGCTAACCACTAACCACTGTGCCCCCAAGCTTGATGTACTGCCATCAAATTTAGTACGTCTCCATGGGAACAAGCACTGATGGTCCATTCAGGTCTTCCTCCATTGCTAAGGTTTGGGGCCAGAAAGTGCTTGGCCCCTTAAGCTCTGCTTGCATCTCTGCAGCTATATTTATCTTTTATTGTTGTCTGAATGAGGTTCTGTTACAAACTGTATAAAAAAAAGAAGCTGTATTTACCTATCAGAGAGGCTGTACCACAAGCTGTAGTCATCATGTGAGACAGTTAGACTGAGCTCTTCTCCCTCACACACACTCCTCTCAGCAGGCAGGAAGTACACACTCTGCATCCAATGATCCCTCCACTGAGCCCAAAACACAACATAACATTCAAATCATGAATCACATTGCATATTTCTTCATCTAGTAATCTCATTAGGCGAGGTTTTGCTGTACACGTTACAGATGTATGTGTGAGATATTTTGCATCTGGCGTACAGGATACTCGCGCGGGTCAGAGTAAGTCCAGCTGGGGGCCATGGAGCAGACGATGCTGCCGCTCGGGTCCATGTCCAAATCCCACCAGGACAAAACTACCTGAGCTCGACCGCTGGCCTCCACCACAAACCTGCACGAGTGTGAACGAGGAGCGCTGCTGACTGGCCTGCTGAAGTCCACACTAACACACAGACGCAAACCTGGTTTCACCCATGTGTACAGAACATCATACGCAGACCATACATTTGTGACTCACTCTGACAAAATACTGCCAATAAAATATTAGTGAAATGCAGACAGAAAGAAAGAAAATGAGGAGAAAGTGTGTATGTAAGAGAGAGAATGAGAATTCCTTCTTGGTCTTCAAAATGTATTTGAAGAAAGCAGTGTACAAGTTGTGACAGTCTGCATGAGATATTATGCAGAAAGGAGGGGGTCAAACTGAAAAGATGTGAAGAAGGTTTGAGGCACTTATAAAGGCCATAGAAGTAATGAAATACAAATTGTTAATTTTCTTCTATGGGTATGCAAATATTCACTCAACTGTAAATGAGTATATACGTACACAAAGCATTTTATTGCTAAGAAAAGATACGCTGGCAGTCAAAAGCTTTTGAACTCCATGTATTACGGTTTTTGTTTAAATTGAATACTCTAGCATTAGAAAATCTAAGAAAGAAATAGGTCTAAGTGAACTGAGAAATGTTAGCGTCTTTTTATTTTACTGTGGAAAAATAATACAAACATTCAGCTATTTGATGGAATATGTATAAAATGTTTATCCTCATTTAATTGCTAATATTGGGTAAACTGTAAAAAAAATTTTAAAAAATAAAAAAATAAAAAAAGGTTCAAATTAACCCACAAGTTCAACAAAGACAAATAAGACAAGTAAGATTAAGATAAATAAATAGTACGCGTGAACTCCACCTGAACATGGAACACAGGGGTCCGAGGTTGGCGAAGGCACTTGGGGTCACCTGGCTGAGCTGTATATCACAGACAGATGGCGCTCCAGCGCACCGTGTCACTGCAGCAGGGGGCAGCAGTGTGCACTCCTCCACCTGGATGGGCTGAATCTGTGCCCAGCTCCACAGCTGCTCTGACTCAACCACCCGGGCGTAGACTGTGGCACGATGTGGTACGGCTTCACAGCCCACCTGCAGGAAGGACGCGAACATGAGGACACTTTCATTCCGGAAAAAAGAAGCCAACTCTCGTTTCCTTGAGCTACTTCCACTTGTGAAACTCCTGGAGTGCAGAACCGTCATACTGAAAATAATACTATACCATACAGACTCGAATACCAGCCCAAATTAATGGATAATCCCAAAATCCTAAGCTTTTACCAATTGTTTGATCAACATTATCTCTTAAAAAAAAAAAAAAAAATCATTGATACTTTCAAAGGAGTTGCACTGCAAACAGTTAACTCACTCTCCCTTTTAAAAAAAATAAATAGTAAATTTATTACAATAATAATAAAATAATAATAATAATAATAATAATAATAATAATAGCAATAACAAGCATACTATTTCTCATATGAATATTTTCTAATTATTGTGTTTAATTAAACAAAAAATAACATTTTAAATTATTTATACAGTATATCATAATGTTATAATGGACAACTAATTGAAAAGGGATGCCTGGTTTTTAAATTCTGTACACACGGTTCAAAAGTTATGACCATAAACGTACAGTACTTCCAAATTAGGCCAAAATTTGACCCAATGGTGGCGCTAGAGCATTAGCAGCCATTGGCCCAAATTTGGTCACAATGTTCCTTAGACCATCCCCAGTCAGTGTGCCAAATTTCACAACTTTTTAAAATACGGTTCAATGGGCTGCCATAGACACCATGCCGGAAGCAGAAGAAGAAGAAGAAGAAGAAGAAGAAGAAGAAGAAGGTAGAATAACATTAGGGTGTCTGTGCACTTTCTGTGATTGGCTCCATAATAATAATACATCTGAATTTATCATCAATATTTATAAAAGTGGTCTTTAGTGGTAACTAAGAAATTTAAGAATAAAAACAACAATGATAAATGAACAGACGTTGTTATGGCCCGTACCTGTACCAGGTGTAAGTGTGCGTGTTCATAGCTGGGTAAAGCTCCCTCTCCAATCAGCTCTGTATCAAACAGTTCTGTCACTAATATGTTTGCTTTCTCCTGCATGTCTCCATCTTTAAAGGGGGGGGGGGGGAAAGGCAGCAGTCATTACAGCATCTTTCAAAATTCACCAGAGAAATAATCATTAATATGTTACAAGCCTCCAAAGATCCAGGTACCACATCATGAAGTAAACAGTGAAGAGTGTACAAGACTATACAGTGCAATGAGACAGTGAGACCATGTTTTCCTTATTATAAACACAATACATACAGTATTTTCACTGCTTTATTTAGCTGCAGGGAAACTTGCTGTTTTAAAAAAAATTATTTAATCTGAGCTGAGCTTTGACCCAATTATTTCAAATCATCATTTCACACTGCATAAAATCTGACAAATTTTAATTCACAAAATGTAACTCTGTATTTCATGCTAAGGAAGACATCATGAGAATGGTGGTAGGTTAAAAATAAAAATATATATTGGAGGAAAAAACCCTTAAGATTTTTTTCTTTTCCAAGTACTTTAAATTTGTCCTAGAGGAACTGCTGATGATCTAACCTGGACCAACTGTAACCTTAGTTGAGTGCTTATTGATGATTTTGATCTTGTCCGAGAAGCCGTTTTTCTTTACGATACAAGCTGCAGCCTCGGCCATGGGCTTAAACACCTGTACGAGATACAGAGTTAAGAACACAGAACATTATCCAGGGTGATTTTTTTTTATAGCAGTCAAAGCACTCAAAGCTCAGTCTAGAGTTTAGAGATCACCTCTACGGCATAGCAGTAGTCCGCTCCTGCAGTAACCGCCATCATGGAGAGAAGTCCTGTTCCTGTGCCGATATCCAGAACGATGACTCTCTCGCCTCGAGCCTTCACCCGGGTCACTGCTGCTCGAATGCCCTGGTAATATTTCTCATTCTGGTGGATACAAAGCACAGTTTTCCAAATAACAATACAAATCAATGAGCATTTGGAACAGATCAGATCTGGACTCCTGGTTTGGACTGAATTCTGAGATCTGAGATCTAACTGTTGTGGATCAACCATTATTTTATTAAAAAATATTTATTAAACCTGGTCTGAAGAATATCGACACTGAGGTAAAAAGTTTTGCACAAATGAAACTCACCCTGTCTCTGTCATGCAGCATATCAGCATAACAGGACCTGACCAACAAGCAAAAAAAAAAAAACAGTTTTTATTTATGTATTTATTTATTCTCTCTCTCTCTCTCTCTCTCTCTCTCTCACCCACCTGGCGATCTCCTGATGATAATCGTACTCATCTCCCTCTTCCACCCAGTCTAGCGCGCCCGTGGTGGGGTTAGCACGACCACAAAACGTCTTCATTATCCCACTACTACTAATCATCACAAATGGTACCGATACGACAAACAACGAAAGGCGTATAACAGATTTTGTACTAATCCGGTGTGACTACACTGCGCGCCGCCATATTGTTTCTCGTAATCACGCCCTCTCGTGTCACGTGACCAGCTCTGTCTCCACCGCAGTTAGCATCTTTCCCATTAGCGTCTTTCCCTTGTAGCACAGTTTGGGACATAAAGTTCTTGTTGATTCTTACTCATTAGAATTAATTTTGATAAATTGTACAAATATAAACTTTCATTTTTGGGATCCACATCAGATTATTTGCTGTTATAAAATGTTTTAGAGCTTTTTTTGTGGAACCAAGCTAGAGCAATATGATGCTATAATATCCATAGCTTGATAAACTGTTACAATGCAATTTTCTGAGTTATCATGATATTTTTGAATTTGATTTTTGGATGGTTTACTAGTGTTTGAAACTTTGCAATTGTGAAATTTGAGAAGGAAAAAACAGTTTTTAAAACATTTTCACACCATTTTAGTGTTATGCAATAAATAGGCAATAAATAAAAGTATAACTAAATAAATGTTTTAATGTTTATTGACTGGGGGGTATGGTGGCTTTGTGGTTAGCACGTTTGCCTCACACCTCCAGGGTTGGGGGCCTGAATCCCATCCCTGCCCTGTGTGCGGAGTTTGCAGGGCCTCCCTGTGCCTTGGGGGTTTCCTCCGGGTACTCTGGCTTTCTCCCCAGTCCATGACATGCGTTGTAGGCTGATTGACATTTCCAAATTGTCCATAGTGTGTGAATGTGTGTCCGATTCTGCCCTGTGATGGGATGGCACTCTGTCCATGGTGTCCCCTGCTGTGTGCCCCAGGCTCCATGGAATAGGCTCCAGGTTCAAACCCCCCCCCCCCAACCTATTTAGGATAAGTAACCTATTTATGAAAAATGGATGGTTGGATGGATATTTATTGAATGTTTGTGATACGTCCTGTGTATCATATAAATGCTTTGAAATATAGTGATATATTTTTAGCAATTCACTCATCCCTCAACGAAGTACAAAAGCCCCATCAATGATTTCCCCGTCAAGCTGGTGTTCATCTTACCTATTTACTAATTAGATTGTTTTATTATTTCTATCGACTGATAAGGGTAATTACAAGGGTAGTCAGGCAGGCTTGATAGCATAGCTTAACTACTTATTTCAGTTGTTAATAATCTAAATTATATCAGAAAATTCTACAACAAAATGATTAAACTGGATGGACAAATAAATTAGAACATATAATCTGTAGCATGCTGTGAATCATACCAGATTGAAATATTGTCTGAACAAATACGTTCACCATAAGTTGTCTGACCAAATATAGTCCACTTTTTTATTTTGAAAATTTTAGTATTCAGTAGACTTGTACACAAATTACAAGTGAAACAGACATAGTCTTTATATAATAATAAATAACAACATTAGTATCATATGTGAATGTGAAGTACTTTCAGAACTGACCCCACCTGTCATTTTTTTCCATTTCTGTTTAATGTGATTCTGTCAAATGTAATGAATTCTTAAATTTTATTTTGAATTAACTTAAATTGTAACTTACCTAACCCCCTTAAACTTTTCATTTTATATCTCTTTTTCAACCCTGTAATCCTATACACACAAGTTTAGTTAAATCTATTTTCTCAGGACAAATAGAAGACATCATGTAATCAGTTAATCAAACAGACTGTCAGTCAGATCAATCAGTGATTCTTTAGCATTTTTGTTTTTAAATACAATGAAGTAGTCTATATGTTACCCAGCCAACATCAGCAGTTAAGTCTGGTTAGCTATTACCAGCTAAGACAAGCCTGACCAACACTGACCAGCTAAGACCGGCCTGTCCAACACTGACCAGCTAAGACCAGATTGACCAACACTGACCATCTAAGACCAGCCTGACCAGCTAAAAAAAAGTGGCCAAAACCCCTCTAAAATCAGCCTGCTCTACCAGTTATGACCAGGCTGGGAGACCAGCTAAGACCAGCCAATCAGTTTAAGCTGGTTTTAGCTGTTTTTTTCAGCAGGGACCAGATTATAAATAATTTTTCTTCTATAGCTGTGTACTATATAGTCAAAAACTGCTAACTGTGTTAACAGGAATTTGAGCATGAGTGTCAGAGTTATTTCTGAATTCATTATAGTTTTAACTTAAAAACTTTTAAATCTATGAAGTTATTAACTGTTTAATAATGGAGACTTGAGTGCAAACTGTTCTTAGCAATTGCAGTCCTAATGCTATCCAAGGAAGAACATCCACGGCCATCTTTATGGTTTCTATGTGGTACTATCCATCCACAGTAATCTCATTGTGATCTTTAAGCTGTCCATGTGAGGCCGTTCTTAGGAGCAGCGAGCAATTTTCAGGTGACAAAAACATCTACCAGAAGTAACGCATCAGGATGGATCAAACGGGTCCAGAGAGCAAAAGTAGACTAACTAAATAAATTTTCCAATCAACTAATCGATCTACGTAACATGGATCTGAATTATGTTGAATCATGTACAGAACTGTTAAAGCAGTTAAAATGTATAAAAACAAAAGGGTGAATCCATGATTATGAAGCCACTTAGCCCTTGTAACTCCTAAAAATTTAAGTTTATTTTGAAAAATTATATTGAATCAATATAGTCTCTCTATTATAACATAGTGTCTCCTCACTGTGCTTCAGTGCTTACATGAAGAAGGTATTGACTGCTTCTTACCCGCTCCACAACCAAACCCACACAATCAATAATACGCATGCAGTCAGAATGATATGCTAATTAAATGCTCACTCTGAGTAAAGAGCCTGTAATCTGCTATGCATTTTCAGTGTTGTATTTGTGCCCTGCTTTACAGGGTCTCCTGCATCTGAGGACTTGTATGAAAGTCCATCAGTAAAGCAGACATCTGCTGATGTGAAACCTGGCAGGAAGAAGAAAACTGCAGGGAGCGTTTGTTTGTCTGGTGCTGATACACCATGCTGCAAGTCTGTTAAGGTTAGGTGTTGGGCTCTACTACAGAGGACATGTGCATTACTATTACTATTAAATTCACTGCTAACAAGCATCCAGTTAACCATTTTCCTTCATAATCAGAGGTCAGGTTTCATATTGAGGTGAATCATTACTAAACATACTGTGTGAATAAATTACCCTAAATATGGTGCACAACATGATTCTCTCCCCTTGTAGTGTCTGGCAGAAGACCGTCTTTAACACCATGAGAGAAGACACAACCATTGCCCTAACTCCTGTCACATCCACTTAGGTAGAGCGAGCCTGTGGATAAATACAGATAAAGCTGCACTGAAAATATCTTAGGCTGAGATATGTAACAGTTTACAGAAACAGGAGGAAGACTACAGAATTCTGGTCCTAGTTGCAAAACATTTGCAAAAATGACTTTAAATGGAAGGTTGTATTAAGTGTGTATTTCTCTTAGGTCAAGATAGAATGAGAATGGAGTAGAATTAGATCTCAGAGATCGGCATCAATAAAACTAAAGGTTTATGTGATTATACCTTTGAATTTAAGATTAGGGACCCCTTGTGGTTAGTGACATAATTACAGAGAGTCCTGGAGACTGTTTCTAAAAATATTTCAAATATGTATAAGTGGTATTTTTGTTAAATATTACAAAATACACTTGAAATACATTGTTAGGCCCATTACATTTCAGAAAAGCCACAGGTGCTCTGTTTATTATTATTATTATTATTATTATTATTATTATTATTATTTATTTATTTATTTATTTATTTATTTATTTATTTAAAGTAACCTATATGCTAGTCAAGCTAGCATGGTACAGTGACTTTGTGCTTAGAACATTTGCCTCACATTTTTGGTCTTTGTGGACTTGAATCCCAGGCTCACCCAGATGCTCCCCCTGTGCCTCAGGAGCCTCTTCCCCAAGTCTCCCAGTGGCTCATAGGCTGATTGGCATTTCAAAATTGTCTGCACTGTGTGATTGTGCCCTGCAATGGGTTGGTATACCATCCAAAGTTTTTGACAGTGGCAAGGGAAAAACTCTTAAGACAGCACTAATCCTGAGAGGAAGCAGATGCAGAAAGGGAGCCCTGAGTGTAATGAATTTTATGCAAAATAGTCCACAAATTCTATTTCATATGAAATTTCTTAGTGGTTAATAACATGGATTTGACAGTTATCACTTCAGTTAGCATATCTTTAACTATGCATATAACTCCTTTGTTTAAATTAAATGTCAAAAAAGTTCCATTTCATTGCAATATAGCAATAATTCCACAATGTGTCTATAACTACAGTATATTTCGAAGCTCAGTTTGTGTGCTCCGACCCAGAGCACCAGCTCAAAGGACCAACTCCACTGTGCCTGATGTATAATGTAGAAAGATTTTATTGTATACATTAAGCCATGATATACAAATATTTTGTAAACCACAATACAACAAGTATTTCATCACAACACAGTGTATCACAAGTAATCCCCAATATTACTCTTTTAAAATATCCCACAGCAATTCATCTTTGGGTTCCCAGCCTCTTGTTCTGGTATTACACGTGATATTTGATTTCAGAAATATTGTATATTTCACCAATCTCCAAATGCACATGCATACTTTCAGAGACATTTTATCCATAAATAATACCAAGGAGTTCAGTCCAAGTATAGAGGGTCTTGTTCATGGGTTCAACTCTGACTCTCTGGCAATTCTGGACGTCGAAGCACAGAACCTGAACTACTAAAGCTTCCATCAATCAGAGGTCAGTGAGGAAAGGAAGTTGCTAAATTTAGCTTTGACGCCGAGTTGATTCCTGTTTGCTCTGGCTGGACAGGATGGTGTGACTGAGGCTGTTCCATAGAGATTACTCATCAAGCACACTTGGCTGTAGGCAAGCAGAAAGGCATGCTGGAAGGAGGCACAAGGATGTCTGGGAAGATAGGGCGGTATCCTGGTGGCAACGGCGGCGAGCTCTGTTCTAATAAACACAGTACTGTCCCTCTCACATCTCGGGGAACATCCCCACGTACGTCCAGCAGCACAGAGACATGTTCCTCACTTTAAAAAAAAGAAACATTAAGAGATTGTAAACAACAAGCTGTTATGAAAAACACTCACCCATATAAAAGGTCTTTACTTGGTCTTAGACCAAATATGGGTGGATTTGTCTAGATTTGTGACATCATAACTGGCAAGCGGTATTTTTCCTAGTACTAACATTTGTAGTACTATATTGTTCACAAACACTTAAACAGTCTATACACCACCGAAAAATGACTGATATTTACAAGTGTGCAGCCAGCATTTCAAACCAGAGGACTATGAACAAGATTTCAAAGCAGAGTTTACTGTGTTCTCTACCAAAAAGGATGCTAAAGAAACCAATGTTTCCATCTGTATTTAGTACAAAAGAGAAACCAGAGGAGAGGAGCCAAAAGGAGCTGAACTGAGGTAGAACCTCTAGTTAATGTCCACTAGCAAATGCTTCTCCTCACCCATATACAGTAACTGCTAGTAATATGGCTAGTAAGCTCGCTAACACAAAGCAAGGTAATCATGTAGCACTGTAGAGATGCTGGGATCAACATTGTATACACTTATTAAAGGGTCGATCTTCTAGGGAAACCACAGTTTTTTTGTTTTTTTAAAAATATAGTTTTTCCATTTGAGAGTTGGAAGAAGCCTTGGATATTAGAAATTTTAGAAGAGAAATCATGTATGGAAATCATGTATGGTTTCTCTATATTCAGTTTAGATAAAAGCTAAAATAATCAAATAACTAGTGTTAACATCCCTACAACTAACATAATTTAACAACGTTGTAGGAATGTTATATAAAAACAATAACAGAAACACCCCAAAACATTCCCTCAACAGATGTCCATTAAAAGAAAAGATTCTTAAAATGGAACATTAAGAAATCATTAACCTATAATTGTTAGCAGGAAGGTAACCTACCTGATGTCAGGGTACTTGGATATCAGCCCGGACACCTCGAGTATTAGCATGCCAGGATCTTTTAGCTTGATTAAATCAGCCAGCACGGGGATCAGAGCTGTGGGATTCACCTCACTGGCGGTCCCATCAACTTCCTAAAGATAAACAGACATCTTTAAAGAAACTGTATGACTAAAATCAAACATGCACGATAACATGGTTAAGAAGGAAATTAAAGCTAATCATGCCCAATCAGTGCTGTGCCTTCAACCATAATAGAGGCACTACTGTTGAGTCTCAGTGCCTCAACTGGACTGTAGCTGCATGGTTCATTTACAACCTACTCACCATCTTACATAATCAAATAACCACAAATATAACAACTTCAGACTGGAAAAAAACAAGATCATATTGTTCATCAGGTATGAATACACTGCATGTACCTCTTTGTCATAGATTGTGATGAGATATTTTCCTAGTTTGCAAACCATTATTATGTAGTATGCAGTAAGCGTCACTGATTTTCACCATGCTCTGGAAGTGCTCCTTCAGCTGCTGGGCATCCTGGACCATCTGCTGTGCTAATAGCTGCCTCTCCTCATCGCTCCGGCAGATCAGCTTCTTCTGCATCAGCGCACGCACATACTCCACCACCGTCAGCCACTGGCACTCCTCCTGGAGCCGCTGTACAGTCACACACATACATGACAGTGTTGTAGGTAGTTTTGACATTTATTTTAGTTTAGTGCAATTTCTATTAAACTCACGTTAAGTGGGCTAACTCCATCCATCCATCCATCCATCCATTTTCCATATTGCTTATCCTATATATGGTTGTAGGGGAGCCTGGAGCCTATCCCAGGGAGCTCAGGGCACAAGGTGGGGGACACACTGGATGGGTGTAACCCATCGCAGGACACAAACATTCACACACCCACTCACACACTACATGGTGCAGAGGTAGGTTACGAACCACCAACTCTGGAAGTAATGCTAACCATTAAGCCACCATGCCTTTACAGTTAACACTTTACAGTTAATTCAATAATCTGTATCTTAGAGTGAGTAAATAACTAATTCTTCAACATAATAAGTGTCTGTTAATCCTTTACTCTTGGTTAGTAGTCTGATACCTGACTATACAGTATGTGGTGCAATCAAATATTGCATTAGCATGAGTTGCACTTATATTCCACTTATATTGGGTGTGGGTGTGTTTCCTTGTGGGGGCTTTTTTAAAAGGACTGGCCAATATACACAGTAGGCCTGACTGAAGATATATACAATTATATGGATGCCTCTTTCATCATCACCATAATAACTGAAGAAGAGCCTCATTTTTGCAGAATGATAGCCAGGGCAAGATTATATATTAAATATATACATTTCCACATCATTTTGGTTAACTTTATTTGTGGTTGTTCATGAAATTGAATGTTAGTCAAACAAAAATCCACAATTTTGGCCACACTATTGGCCGTTTGGCAGAATTCAGACACAGCACCATCTGATGGGTTTTCCCAGACCACCACAAATATTATCTAATTGATGCAAAGTGCTGTATGTTAATATATTGTTTGATGGTTGTAGAATGGCGTAAACACCAACCTCTTTGCAAGGTGAGCGCACCCGCCCATATAATTCACAGTGGTGCTCCAGAACGTCACACACATTAGAGACGACATCTCCCTGGACCAGCCAGGAACGTGACAAGAGCCCCTGCAAGTGGGGTTGAAGATCCACGAGCAGCTGGTCCATCACGAGACGACACGCTTTCCTCACGGCTCGATCCAGAGCAGCCAGCGGTCCAGGGGGTATCCGGGAAAACCTCACCGATTGACGAGAGCTAACTTGCTGATGAAGGGTCTCTGTGGATGTCCTGGAGGAACATTTAAAGCATGTAGAGAGGAATGAGTCCATGCAGAATCCCATTTCCTGGGCACAGTTTAAGGCTTGTTATGTCAGCAGCACAAACGCAGATATACTGTAAGTATATACTTGTTCACCATCTCACTTGAGGATGATGCAGTTGCTTATGCAGGCCAGGAGGTAATGGAGGTAGAATTTGGTGTTGTTTGCCATTGGATCCTTTCGATGCTCCTTGCCGAATTCTATGATAGCGTCTCGAAATCTGAGTGGGATTTACAGGGATTTTATTCTTAAAAGGTACACTACATGCACCTACATGCAAAAACGCATACTGAAGGTACAAAAAATGTACTCTTGATGGTACTACAGCAACAAAGTAAGGTACCGTTTGGTACCATTATTTCTGAGAGTGTATTTTTGGATTCCACAACAATACATGAGCATGTCTTGACACAGGAAAACTACTGTACAGTATACTGTCAACTATAGTGAAGCACAAACCTGGTTAGGAGGGTTTCCATTTCATACAGACCCATCTGGATTGTCTGATCCCGCAGACTTTCACTGATCATCAGAGCCACGCGTGCATTCTCCTCTAACATCTAACAAACCAGAGACAAAAGTATGAACTGTTTTAATTTCTTAAATAGTGACACTTGTTTTTTTATTCATTTATAGTTACATTAACTTTTGGGAAACATCCACGAAACAAGTTAGCTAATTTTATCACTTACGTTATAGCAACTATAAACAGTCGTTCTCTCACCTGCCTCTCTTTTTCCTCTGTCTTGAAGTTAATAATACAAAAATCACAGCTTGTCATGTTACCAAGAATCCACAAAGCCCTTTCCAGTGGTTACAGCTTTACCTCTAACTGTTACAACACACTGACACTGGAGACTCCTTCCAAAATTAAAGAAACGTCTCCATGTCAATGATTATGTATTGTTTTTATTTCTTAACGAGCATGTTTGTTTTTCATTTGTTTACTATTAGGATTAGATTAGCCTATGTTGAGTATCTGCATGCAAGCCCCCATGTAAGTGGTTACTATAGAAACGATAATATATTAGAACAAGCACTTTTATATAACACTGTGGTTTGAATTTCAGCCAGGAATACTGTTAGAGCTGCTGTTCTAGAAAATTAATCAACACCTTCTGACCAATCAGATTTGAGTATTCTATAAGACTGTGGTATAAAATTGAGTAGACAATGTAACATTTTTTAATGGTTTTTCTAGGTTGCCAAACGTTAAATTGTCCATGTAAATGAGCCCAGTTCAATGCACCAATTTTAATATTCATGGTCAGTATGTATGGTTAAATGAAGCTCTGCACTAACCTGTGTGATGATTGTAGGAAGGCTGGTATGGTAACAGCCCTCGTTGTCAATATCAGGCTCCTGATCCCTTTGCCAGTCTGTAAGTTCGACCTCCAGTGCCTTCCGCATCCATTCTGAGAGGCTTTTCTACAAAAAACATTCACAGAGAGACTTCAGCCATGCAACCCTGCATTCCTGAGATGTTTTGTGGTGACTTAATATTTCCTGTCCACGACAAATGGCAGTCTCACCTGAACACACTGAACATATTTGTTCTGCAGTTGTTCCAAACCGTCCTGAGATATCAGAGGGCCCATCTCTTCCAGGTCCAGATGTGCAGCAATTCCTGGGTCGCTCATCATTTCAGGGCTATAGGAAAAAAAAATAATGAGTGTCTTTAAGAAATTGATGTGCGCACACAACCTTTTGACTACAAAATGAACAGATACTTTGTCGATGAGCAAAAAAACAAAACAAAACAAAACAAAAAAACTAGACGAGGGATGTCAACCAATAAAAGCCCCAAAATTGTGTGGGTTCAGCAAGGTGTATTTAATGAGCTAACAGAATGATCATAACATTAAAGTAGCTTTCTTGAAAGCAAAACCACAAAAACTAAATTTGTGCAAAAAATGCAAAAGTAGAAATAATCACAATAAATTATTACATAAAAAGACATTTCTCAAAAGGAATTTTTTTTTTTACATTTACAAAATTTACATTTAAAGATGCAGAATTCTATTTCTTTGTTGTTGATTTGTTGAATCTGATTGGTCAGAAGGTGTTGATTGTTTTTCTATAACAGCAGCTCGGACAGTAGGCTTATAGTAATGGCTATAATACTTAATCGTTTCTTAAGTAACAACTTACACATAAATAGATATGTGTATAATTTGTATGTGTATAATTGTTGATATGGTCAAGTTTTTCTTTTAACGACACATTTACGTAACATTTATGGAAAGAGTCTCCAGTGTCAGTGCTTACAAAGCTGTAACTTTATGTTTTCCGAAGCCTTTGATGTCTTCATAACTTAACATAATATGATAAATTGCATTTTTAACTTAGAAAGATGAATGAGAGGCTGGTGAGGGAATGACTGTGTACAGATGCTCATACCAGGAACATCTTCCTCAGATGTTTCGTGACATTAAATGCAGCTATAAACAGATATAAAGTACAACATGCTGTGCTTTAATGAATTAAAACGTGCACTTTCTGGCAAATAGCTGTGGTATAAGAGAAATAAAACACTTTGGAACATGTTGCTATAGGAAAATAATCATCTTCAGGGTGGTAACAGATCAAATCACTGTTAATATTCCAAAGACAGGACTGTCACGAGTTCCCCTTTAAGCAGCGCGCTGTGGAGCATGTGAGCGCGCGTGCACGAGCAGGTGCGCGAGCACCTGCTTTTCCTTTGTGGACAATCGTGACATTTCTACAAGTGCATTTGTTTATGTTTCTGTTATGTCTCCTCCCCGTTCTGTCATTGGCTATTGTTTCACGTGTGTCTGAATTGCCCTTAGCCGTCAGCTATTACGACGCTGAGTAGGTTTGTATATATACCGCGCGCCTCCCAGCACACAGCGCGGAATATTAGATAGAATAGCATAGAGAAGTTTAGTTTAGACGCGATTCGTTACCATAGTTATTCATAGTCCTAGTTTATGTCCATGTCAGGTTTCTTGTTAAAGTTAGTTAGGTTAAACATTAGATTTAGTCCACGCTGGTTTCTCCGCTACCAGTCCCTCGCTGTTGGTTATGTTTCATGTTTGGTATTTCGACCCTGTATCCCATGACCGCGACTTTGATCCCTGCCTTGTCCAGTTTATGCCTGTTTGCCGATCGTCTGACCTTTGCATGTTTTGGATTACGTTTACGGATTACGATTTGGATTTTCCTGCCTGTGTCTCTCCTAAATAAAACCGTTCATACTGCACTTGCATCCGTCATATCTCCGTTATGTCACGAAACGTGACAGAATATTCCGCCATACCATGGATGCAGCACGAGGACGAGAGAGACATCACACTACAATGGGAGTAACAGGACAATACCTTATCGGAGACGTTCGGATTACTGGCCGCATTTCTTGTCCATGCAGTTCCCTCAACGGTACGCCGTTGAACTGCCGCCAGAGACAGCGGGATTGGGGAGCTACCTGCTGGAGTTTCTCTTCAGCTCCCAGGAATATTTCTGCAGCCTGGCGTTTCCCAAGCCTACTAAGAGACAGTGGATCGGATTCTTGGTGTCCAGGTTTTGCGGTCCGGCCCGTGACTGGGCGGAGCAGCTGGTGAGCACTGGGTCCTCTGCCCTCCAGGATGTCACTCAATTTTTTATGGAGGAGTTCACGCAGCCAGGGCAGGTTCATGGCCTGGATTTACTGGGGTGGAGAGTCAATGGACAGCCCCAGCCTAACCTGCCATTTAACATCTATTATGAGAGGATTGACAGGTCAGCCTCCACCGATCTGCTTCAGGTTGCAGCGAACGTGGTGGAGGTGGCACCGACATGCATGTCTGAGGGCTGCAGGAGGGAGACCAAGCTACAATGCCCTACCTGCAAAAAACTGGGTCTCCAGGAAGCATTTTACTGCTCTTATGAATGCTTCAAGAGCAGCTGGCGGGAGCATAAAAAACTCCACCGGAGAGCCCGTGCAGAGATCCAGCCCGGGGTCAACAGGGTGACCTTGGAGTTCCCGTCGGAGGTCTCAGCACCCGAGCCCCAGCCGGAGGTTAACCTGGCGACCTCAGAGCTCGAACCTGAGACCCACGAGGTGGGCTCACCTGCCGAGCTCCAGCCAGAGGTCGACAGGGAGGCCCCAGCCCCAGAGCTCCAGACTGAAGTTCAGGAGGGGGTCTCAGCTCCATAGCAACACTGCAAAGCCCAGTTACTGTCCCAAGTGTCTGTTAACCTGGACAACCAAGCCCTGCTCAAGCCCATGTCTACTGACACGGCCGACCAAGTTCTGCTCACACCCAAGTTTACTGATACGGCCAACCAAGTTCTGCTCAAGCCCAAGTCTACTGAAATGGCCGACCAAGTTCTGCTCACGCCCGAGTCTGCCGACACTGACAGCCAAGTTCTGTTCACGCCCGAGTCCGCTGACAAGGACAGCCAAGTTCTGCTCACGCCCGAGTCCGCCAACAAGGACAGCCAAGTTCTGCTCACGCCCGAGTCTGTTGACACGGACAACCGAGCTCTGCTCACGTCCATGTCTGCTGACATGCACAACCAAGTGTCTGTTGAAGCAAACAACCAAGCTCTGCTCATGTTCCCATCTGATGACCTGAATCACCAAGTTATGCTCACGCCAGAGGCAGAAGAACCGTTCGACCAAGTTCTGCTCACGCCTGAGTTTGCTGAAACAAACAACCAAGCTCTGCTCATGTCTACGTCTGATAACCTAACCAACCAAGTTATGTTCACGCCCAAGTCAGGTGACGGGGACAACCAAGTTCTGCTCACGTCCGAGTCTGCTGACACGCACAGCCAAGTTCTGCTCATGCCCGAGTCTGCTGACACGCACAGCCAAGTTCTGCTCACGCCCGAGTCTGCTGACACGCACAGCCAAGTTCTGCTCACGCCCGAATCTGCTGACACGCACAGCCAAGTTCTGCTCACGCCCGAGTCTGCTGACACGCACAGCCAAGTTCTATTCATGCCCGAGTCTGCTGACATGCACAGCCAAGTTCTGCTCACGCCCGAGTCTACCGACACGACCACCCAAGATCCGCCCATGGCCAAGGTTTACCTGGTGACCTCAGAGCCTCAGCCTCCCTGCTCAGCTGAGGTCATCGCTCAGCCTCCCTGTTCAGCTGTGGACGTCGCTCAGCCTCCCTGTTTAGCTGTGGACATCACTCAGCCTCCCTGTTCAGCTGTGGACGTCGCTCAGCCTCCCTGTTCGGCTGAGGTCGTCATTCAGTCTCCCTGCTCGGCTGAGGTCGTCGCTCAGCCTTCCTGCTCCATGGCGAACATAGTTCCCCCCTCCTGCTTCGAGGAGACCCACGCTCCTCTCCCTGGCCTCACGGAAACCCACGCTCCTCTCCCTGGCCTTACAGGGGACTTCGCTCTGCTTTTCTGCTCCACCGAGGAAGTCGCTCAGCCTGTCTGCCCGGCTGTGGTCGTCGCTCTGTTTCCCTGTTCAGCTGAGGACGTCGCTCTGCCTTCATTCTCCGCCGAGGACTTCGCTCAGCCTGTCTGCCCGGCTATGGTTGTAGCTCTGCCTACCTGTTCAGCCAGGGACGTCGCTCCACTTTCATGCTCCGACGAGGACGTCGCCCTGCTTCCCTGCTCTGCTGAGTACAGTGCTCTGTTTCCCTGTTCAGCCGAGGACGTCGCTCTGCTTTCCTGCTCCGCCGAGGACGTCGTTCTGCCTTCATGCTCCGCCAAGGACTTCGCTCAGCTTGCCTGCCCTGCTGTGAATGTTGCTCTGCTTCTCTGCTCCGCCGAGGACGTCTCTCCGCTTTCATGCTCCGCCGAGGACGTTGCTGTGCTTCCCTGCTCCGCCAAGGTCGTCACTCTGCCTTCATGCTCCGCCAAGGACTTCGCTCAGCCTGTCTGCCCGGCTGTGGTCGTCGCTCTGTTTCCCTGCTCCGCCGAGGACGTCGCTCTGCTTTCCTTCTCTGCCGAGGACGTCGCTCTGCCTTCATGCTCCGCCGAGGACTTCGCTCAGCCTGTCTGCCCGGCTGTGGTTGTTGCTCTGCCTACCTGTTCAGCTGGGGACGTCGCTCCACTTTCATGCTCCGACGAGGACGTCGCCCTGTTTTCCTGCTCTGCCGTGTACATCGCTCTGCTTTTTTGTTTCGCCAAGAACGCCGTGCGGTCTACAGGCTCTGCTTGGGACATTCTGCCCAGGGGGCCGGGGCCGCCAATGGAGATGGATGTTTCATGGCACTCTGGGAGGAGTGCCCTTGGGGGGGAGGGTTCTGTCACGAGTTCTCCTTTAAGCAGTGCGCTGTGGAGCATGTGAGTGCGCGTGCACGAGCAGGTGCGCGAGCACCTGCTCTTCCCTTGTGGACAATCGTGACATTTCTACACGTGCATTTGTTTATATTTCTGTTATGTCTCCTCCCCGTTCTGTCATTGGCTATTGTTTCACGTGTGTCTGAATTGCCCTTAGCCGTCAGCTATTACGACGCTGAGTAGGTTTGTATATATACCGCGCGCCTCCCAGCACACAGCGCGGAATATTAGATAGAATAGCATTGAGAAGTTTAGTTTAGACGTGATTCGTTACCATAGTTATTCATAGTCCTAGTTTATGTCCATGTTAGGTTCCTTGTTAAAGTTAGTTAGGTTAAACATTAGATTTAGTCCACGCTGGTTTCTCCGCTACCAGTCCCTCGCTGTTGTTTATGTTTCATGTTTGGTATATCGACCCTGTATTCCGTGACCGCGACTTTGATCCCTGCCTTGTCCAGTTTATACCTGTTTGCCGATCGTCTGACCTTTGCATGTTTTGGATTACGTTTACGGATTACGATTTGGATTTTCCTGCCTGTGTCTCTCCTAAATAAAACCGTTCATACTGCACTTGCATCCGTCATATCTCCGTTACGTCACGAAACGTGACACAGGACATTTTATTCCTTACTTGAAAGGTTTCTTTAACCACGTTTCTTTTTGGTTCAACTGATAAAAATGTTTTGGAAGAAATCCTAGATTTTAGGTGCATTATTCTTAAAATAAATCTATAAAATAATTTACTGTTCACTAATTAGCAGTGTCCCGTGGACAATCTCTTTTAATTGTCTCAATTAGTTGATATGAAAATAAAAATGATCCAACATATTTAACTATATTTAACTAGTTTACTGACAATCAGAGTTGGGTACTGTATTCTAATTACTTTTTTCTGTTAACGTAGTAATGTAAAGTATTACATTTTAAATTTATGTAATTTGATTACAGTTACTGATGTCAATGAAATTACGTAACTTGCGTAACAAATGTATTGTTAGTAAAACAATATTAAGTAAAATGCATTTTTAATAAATCACGGTTTGCCCCGAAGATTTTTTATTCAGCCCCGAATAATTCTCCACTCTGAGCGGTTTGTCACTACGTAACTGAACGTCAGTACAGAAGACGGCGGTGTTGTAATTTTATATCTTTAGTGAATGGAGGCGAGACCAATCAGACAGGGTTTACAGGAAAATACATGGAAACACTTGTGTCTTATTGACTGACAGCTCTCAATTTATATATATATATATATATATATATATATATATATATATATATATATATATATATATATATGACCTCAGTAAAGGGGTTGAAACTGAAACAGTAACATCCTCTGATACTGAGCAGGAAAACAAGCTGTGTAAATGTCTGTATGAGTTCCAGTTTATGTGAACATGATGTGAGCAGAGCATAAGGAAAGATAATGTACTTTGCATGGCTCTATAGCAGCTAAACCCATACACTGATAGCTTAGCTATGCCTCACCTTGGCTAGCGACACCAAACTAGCCTCGTTAGAAAAGTTTTATATTTTATCGGTGTATTTGTGTAGATTTGATAGGTTTTAAAAGTAACTTGAAAGTAAGGTAATTAGTAATCTGATTACTTTTTACACGCAGTAGTCAGTAATGTAATCAAATTGCAATTTTAATGTAGTAATTTTGTAGTGGATTACTCTTTTTGAGTAACTTACCCAACACTGCTGACGATATGATTTTGCCCAAAACAGCTCTCCCTACTGGTAACTATTCATTTATATCAACAGTTATATAGAAATAAGGATTTACAGAAATAGTTCATGAGTCGTAATGATGTCCAGCTCAGGATGGACACAGACACAGACGCAGCTTTACCTGTTGTAGATGTGAAGAACCCAGTTCAGAACAGCAAAGATTTCCCCACTTTGCAGCTCCCAGCCAATGATTTGTCCTAAATGGACCTGCAGGCAGCGGTGACATGCATGTAGATATGCTTTGGTGAGGTGGTAATGTGGAGGAACACACTGCTCCAGCAGGTTGCACACTGTAGTCAAGTCTCCCATGATGCTGTGCTGTAGGGCTGAAAGGTGGCCAGCGAGTCCGGGGCCTCGAGTGTGTAAATACGATGCACTGCGGAAACGAGCGGCAACGGCCTCCTCCAACACCTGAGCAACACACAATTCTTTTATCAGTAATTAAATACAATGTTTTATTTATTACTGATGATACCCATATTTTTACTCACTGTACTCAAAAAATAATATATTTTTTGCAAAAATTCCTCAATCAGGATTTTACTTTCTTGGTGTCTAGGTAGCTACAGCTAACCTACAGTGGAATCAGTCAACATCAGGGGAATTCGTCAATCGCTTTCATTTCCAACAGCTGGGACTGTTTTATACATTACTGGCTGTGAGCAAAAGCAGTAGCTTTCATTGATTTATATATTATTTTGACGTATTTTACATAAATCCAACAAACCACTCTGCTTTGACTTAGTTAGCAATGGTAGCATATATCCATTAAAGCAGAAATTAATCTATCAAAGTGTTGCAATGGCAGAGTGAGAACCAACAGATTTGCCTGTGGATTCATCTCAGCCAGAGCTTTTCCACACTTTTTCTAGCCACAAACATCAGAATTTTGAAGGTTGCCATCTTATTGGTTGTTTGTACTGGTTTCCTGGTTCCAAACCAGGAAACAAGTGCAGAGAAGCAATAAGATGGCTACCTTCAAAATTTTGAACTGTTTTTACTAGGCAGATTATGTAGCGTGCATGGATGGCAGATGATCATTTCAGAATGAGGAACATGCAGGTATGTGGAAACCCTCAGGAAAATTAGAAAAATGAGTCTTTGTGTAATTAATTATTGAAATCACATTACCATGAAATTAGAAAAAGGGTCTTATAACACTCTGGCACTTAATTCCATCATTAATGTGCATCAAACCTTAAAGAAGTGTTCTCTCCAGCAGCGAGGCCTTCCTGGGGGCATGGGCCTGCCATGCCTTGCACCTGACGCACACTGCCTCTCCTCTAGAAAGTAGTGATCAAGTGCTTCCTCACGCTCCACGATGCGTACTGCTGACACAAACGGCGTGGGGTTCTGCAGGGAAAGAGTCAGTCCGCTCCCCACCACCGCCCACAGCTCTTTTGCCAAGGCCTCTACTAGCCGTCCCACTCCTGAAAAATAATTCTGCACCAGTGCATCATCCTCTGGGCTCAGCATGGATCGGGATGAGCCTCTGAGTCCATGGAGCTGAAGAAGAACCTCATCCTGCCAGTGTTCCAGCTCCATGAGGCGAGCATGGGCTTCCAGCAACCGGCGTGACTCCACGAGGCGCTCTGTTTCCATCACCATGCTCTTCACTGATAAAATCCAAACACAGAAAGAAGCACAGTGAGATAGATACGGTATCATTAGAAACATGGTGGACGTTTATGTGACTGAATGTCTTGCAGTGTGATTAGTACGAAAACCTATACATCGCATTCACATTTCTGTGCAAGGTGCCAGAAGGATACAAAAGTTCAGTTTCCAGAACTGAGTCACTGTTGAGCCTTTGGGCAATGCCCTTAAGGATTATTTGCTCAGGTATGTACTTGGAATCTGCCTCATTTGTAAGTTTCTTTGAGTAAAAACTCGTCCAAGGAATACATTTAGCAATTTACTGAAGTAAGAAGCAACGTATACACCTTATTGGATTCGTTTGTCCCTAATTTAGTCAAAACCCCAATGTGCTCTAAACAGACACAAATACAGATACAAGTAGGAGATGAACTATTCGGTGTTATCTGGGCCAGTTATGCTGTCTTGGATTTCTAGCCACAGATCCCAGTGGCTTCAATGGCATTTGAACTTGTGATCACTCAATGATGGGAATGCACACTATATGAATCCTGAAGGCTTTATATTTCATTCCAATTTCCATGCACATAAAGACAGTATTGTTAAACAATTAAAAATGAATTGAAATTGCTTGGCGTAATACACGGACAATAATTGTTTTAGTAGAGACAGATGTTTCATGTTATTAACTGAGCTCCTTGCAGTAGGACTGTTCAAATGAGAACTATAAAACTTCCAGTTAATTGCTTTACATTTCACGCTCTGCTCAGTGGTGGTGGTCATTCAACACTGGCATTCAGATGTTCAGGAAAATGAACAACCAGTTTTACGACAAGCATATTGCCAATTTCCTGCAGGCAACACATCTAAAATTCGCTCAACTGTTCCCTGAGTAGCAATAAAATGGGAATTTAGTGGGTGGGCCATTAGCAGTAAACAGAAATGAGATGATCAGTAATGTAGGGTAACTAATATCTGAAGCTACTGTCATTACACATAAAGACAACATGATTGGTAGATAAGGTCATGTTCAGGTTCTTTGGTGTAATGGTTAGCATGTAGGACTCTGAATCAAAAGATCTGTTAATTAAAGAAATATTAGAATTGAGATGAAAATATTTCTTAAAAACATTATTTAGGGCAGGGATACTTACAAATTTCAACAAAAATTTGTGAAGATTGCTTATAAAGGCCTGGATAAGCAACTAGCAACAGGCTCTAAAGAGATGAGAGATGACTGCTTTGAATTTGATACTAGGAATAAAAACTGCTTTGTCTATTCATCTGTTTTCACTGTTGTTGTCTTTTTAAACATCTTTCCTTTCTTTCCTATTGGCTTTAGTCCAGTAGCTAGTATCTGTTCCAACACCTAAATCTCTGTGTTTGGATGGCCCACAAAAGAAGATCTCCATCAAATCTACAGACATATTTTTTTCTATACATTTTTTACTTCTGCCAAGGTGTTGTTTCATACATTTTGTACCATGTCCAGACCACTGTCTTCTAGCTGATAACTCATAATTTAGGGTTTCACAATGCTCCGATAAGTATGCTAAATCCTTCGTGTGATTCACTAATATTATAATTATATATATATATATATAAAATTGTGAATTTATATCCCAGGACTGCTAGAGAACCTCTGCTGTGCCCTTGAGCAAGGCCCTTAACCCCCTGCAGTTTTACAGCTCTGTATTTGAGCATTATTCTATCATGATTGGATAAACATGTCCTCCCAATAAATACATGCAAATGTAATGCAAAATAATGTCAGAATAGAACCGAACCTGCGTGGAGGTGTGGCAGGTTAGTAACAGCAGCCAGCAGTTGACAGTGTTTGATGGACGTCTCTCTCAGGGTGTCCAGGGCTTTAATGCTTTCCGCGTTCTTACTGGATTCGAGTCTCACCAACTTCATAGCATGAGACACTTCTCTCAAGTCAGCACGAGCCTCTCTGAGCTGTCCCAGTCCCCAGTCTACACCTTCTAGATATGACTGGACAACTGACTGCAAGAAAACAGCAGCACTTGAACAGGAACATAAAGAATAATTTTTGTGCTAGATGAATATGCAATAGGGTCCAAACTAATGAGTCCACAACCAAGAACTATTTTTTACTAGTGATAATTATGTTTAATCTTCATCAACTCTTATTGTTTTAAGTGAAAAATGTATTCTTATAGACTGAGAGCAATGATGATTGAGTTAAAAGATTACAATAATTGATAGGAGCATAATGTGTGGATGTTTTAATTAAATATATGACATTATAACATTAATTCATTTATCCTCAGTAAGTGCTTTATCCTGGTCAGGGTTGAGGTGGATGCAGAGTCTGTTTGGGAACACTGGGTTCTAGGTTCTGTACACCATGGTTAGGGTGCCAGTCCATCACAGGGCATACACACATTCACAGCTGTGTATTTGGGAGGTCGGAAGGAAGCTAAAGAACCTGGAGGAAACCCCACATCGACACGGGGAGAACATGCAAACCTCTATGCAAACATTTACTAGAGCTCAGGATAGAACCAGGAACCCTGTAGCTGTAAGTAGGCAACTACTCTGCTGGCATCATGAAGAATATAAAAAATGTTTTTTTAAATTTTTTATTATTACTTGGATTAGTTAAATATATATATATATATATATATATATATATATATATATATATATATATATATATATATATAAATGTAAACATTTTTATGGAGGTAGTTGGTAAATTGTTCCAATATGGCAACAATGTGCAATGGTGGAAAGTATCATATGGACACAAATGAAAGTTGCAAAAAAGAATTAACTGTACCTTTAACCTAGAGTTTATGGATGCTGTTCTTTGACTCTCCCTCTTCCTGTAGTGTGCAAGCCTCTCAAGGTGTTCTGGGCGGCAGAACACACCTGAAGCCCATTTGAGAGCTGCACCCCGTGCCAAGCACTCTGCCCGCTCCACTTCCGGCCAAACCTCCTCACCTGCTGCCGGGGAATCTAGCATCCCAAAGGAGAAAGATTTATTCAGCTTATATACCTGATATATTTCAGATCTGAAGTTTTTGTAGGATTGTGTGCTAATCTAACCTTTTAAAAATTTCCAGCTACAAATATAATTCATTTGTCTGGTGCCACCCTGATGATGAGGGTTCTACTTTTGTGATTTCTCCTCTATGCCCTCTTACGGGCATTCCTTTGGGTTTACATTTACCTACTTGGCTGACATTTTTACCCAAAGCAACTTACATTTGAGACAGTTGAGGGATAATGGCCTTGGTCAAGCACCAAACCATGGTTGCTTGGTGGTGCTGGGATTTGAATACACAACCTTCCAGTCAGTAGCCCAGTCACCCAAAGACTTAACCCCTGAGCTACTACTGCCCCTAATTTCAAATGACTATACACTCTCAATAAAACTGTACTAAACTAGGCTTTTAAAGTACACTTGTTACAACAGTGACTAGTATAAATGTGGGCTATCAGAGTTAAGAACCCCCTGGTCTTTCAAAGATAAACAGGCATCCCTATAGTTTGTGTGTGTGTGTGTGTGTGTGTGTGTGTGTGTGTGTGTGTGTGTGTGTGTATCCACATCAGATTATTTGCTGTTCAATGTTTTAAGTGAATTTTGGACATTTGTGAAACCAAGCACCACAGTACCAGGAACATCCATCCCTGCATCCATCCATTTTCTTCAGCTTATCTGGGTCCAGGTCATGGGAGCAGCAGTCTAAGCAGATGCCCAGACCTCCCTCTCCCTAGCCACCTCCTCCACGGGGATACCCAAGCACTCCCAGGCCAGATCAGTGATATAATCTCCCCCTGGAGAAAAGCTTCAGGCATGTCTAATGGGAAGAAGACCCCGGGGCAGACCAAAGACTAACACCAGGAACAGTTGTTTGAAAATACACAGAATGGTATGAATGGAGCTTATTTCTTTCTAGCCCAGACTGTAGATTGACACAGCTTATCAGTGTTGAGTGACAGTTATATCAGGACAGAACTATAAGTTTAGTGAGTTTCCCCCGACATAATTCTTGTACTATCTATGAGACTTAGTGACGTAATGCATTGTCCAACGCTTATGATTTATTTATCAAGCTATTGACACATATTAGATTTTAAACTCCAAATATAATATCACAAGCAACCATCACTAATAGGGTGGCCCTCTCAATGCTATACCTTTTGTAATCTTGAACATCACTTAGCTTAACAACCAGTGTTGAAACTTTGGTGGTGCATTTCTATTGTTTGTATTCCTTTGGGAACAATAAATGTACATATACTGACAGCAAACCTATTCAGTAACCTGGCCAGGACAGGGATTGGAAAGCATTTCATCTAGAGACTCTTCATCTAGAGATGAGCCAAAGCACTCTTATCAAGTGTCTATAGTGAAATCTATACTGCAACAATAAACAACTTCTCTCTCCTTTCCCCAACAATAAAGTATGATTCCACATGGTTTGTTTTGTATTCCTTACATGTATGGAGTGACCTGTGCATCTCACTTAGATGTACAACTGAGATACTGAGGTATAGCGTGTATATACAAGCTCTGTCACAATAGAAGAACCTTGGCTAAGTCTCACGTGTTTTTTAAATGAATAAGTCTGTTCATCCTTCTCCACGGTCATGAGACTGAGATCATTTCATGCAGCATGTGAGGGTTTGACATCATCACTGTCTCCAACCCCACAGTTTACTGGATTATTGGTGTTGTCAGGAATGACTCAGCTTAGTATCCTGATCATTCTCAACTCCTTTAGTCTTCTATTGTCAGGATGCTGAATCTCAATCATGCTGTTATGTAGTCAAACCATTCCCTATTTTCTACCTTCATATCACTCTCTGCATTAGCTATACTTATTTTCACAACTTGTGCTGAAACACTGGCTTGCCAAGCATACATAAAAGTGAATAGTGAGTGAAAAGGTAGAGCTGTACCTTCACGATTGTCACAGCCATTCTCGTTTCCTTGTGACATTTAGGTTCAGGTTTGTTGGAGTTTAGCTGTTGTCTTCTCGGTTGTGAAGAAGGAGCCCTTCGCTAAGGGCCAGCAGCACACACGGAGAGAGAAAACAGGGGGAAGAGAAGAGAGGGTACATAGCCACGCTGCTGCCTTCCTCCAGCCTTCCTCTGTCCCTCTTCCAGACACATCCTCCACTCCACGGTCGACAGGAAGGGAGGGAGAGAGAGAGAGAGGGGGGGGGGGGGAGGACGGGGGAGGGAGAAAGAGAGATGGAGCAAGAGAGAGAGAGAGAGAGAGAGAGAGACAGAGTAGGGACAAAGGGAGGGGACTCAGTTAGTAGAAGGGATCCAGATGTAGAATTGTTTGGGTGGGGGTGTACTTCATATCCAACACAGACTCTGTGCCCTCGCGCCAGTCTTAATCAAATCTGCAAATTTGCCGACAACCTCGGCAAAATGACCCGTTTCGATCAGCTTACAGAATGATATCAAGGTCAAAGCATTTACAAGCTGGAGAAATGTGTTAAGGCACCAGGGATGTCGTTATTAATTAGTTTCTGACTATAAATGGTTCCACAATTCTTTACTATAAAGCATAGAAATGAAGCGTAGAAGATTTTGGATTTTATACAACAGAGCTTTTGAATTCTCCATTCTGATTGGTCAGAAGGTGTTGATTCATTTTCTAAAATGGCAAATGAAAGGTTTGTAAAAAAAAAAAAAAAAAAGCATTGTTATTTAACAAAGAAAAACTTATGCTTATATAGTGATGTTTTCTGTAAGAAAATTGTTATGTAACATTTATGGAAGGAGTCTCCAGCGCTGTCAGTGCTTTGTAACAGTATTAACCTTAGGAGAGAGAAAATATAAAGCTTGATGAGGGAACAACTGTTTATAGCTGCTGTAATGTAAGTGATATCAGCAACTATCTTTTCTTGCAGAAGTTACTCAACATTAAATGTGACTATAAACTGATAAAAAATTCTGTGTGTTTCTTTAATAAATGATATCTGTAATCGCTTTAGTATAGAGGACAGTAAAACACTGTGCTATTATTGGAAAAACGGTAACTCTGCTTCGTGTCAGCTGCATCACACCACCTTACCATTGATTATTGTCCTCTAACAGCACCCATTGTCGTGTTTTATTCCCTAAAAAAAGGTGTCCCTAATGTGATTTCTATTTCTGTAAGTGTAAATTACTTTACTGAAGGAATTCATTACATTTTGCACTGTTCAAGGTCTTCATCAATCTAAAATGTGCAATAAACGATTAATACATTTTAATGTTGTTCTCCAAAATCATTCAATTTGAGGACCATATTAATTATATTTGCAATTTAAATAACCTGCCCATTGATTTTCCCTTATATATTATAAGTGTCTTGGTAATACAACTTTCATTGTAAATGTAAATGTAAATGTATTACTACATTTTGTGATGTTCAATTTTTCTTTTTGTTTCCAAGTTTTAGATTTAAATTTTTATATTCTATTTCTTCACTACACTCCATTGTTTTGTGTTTCTTTGTTACACTCCATTATAAATGGCCATGTGTAAATAAATAATGAGAGGAACTCACATCATGATGTCACCCTGAATTCAAACCATTTCAGATTTCATCTTGACTCCCAGCTGTTTGAGGGTGTAGTGTTAATAGTCAAGTGAAGTTTTAGGGCTTCTCAGGAAATGTGCAAAAGATGCTCCACAGCTGCACGCTCTGGGAAAAGCACAATTGTGATCTGAACACTGAGACCGCTTCAGGAGGCTGTTTATCCATGCGGCCTTTGACCTCGACCCCATGTCCATGTTTACTTCATGTTTCCCAGAGAAGAACATACTCACACTGCCTGGACAAATGACCTAGATGCTGATGTCAGAGTGTGAGAATAAGTGTGTGTGTTTGTTAAGAAGGTGAAAATGGCATATTAATATAGAAGTGTTTTGTTTCAGTATATACTGTATGTAAGACAGGTATATTAGTACAATACTTTAATAAAGTCACAAGTTGTTCAGTAAAAGGTTATTCATAGTGTTTCATGAATATACCGTTGAGAATGTTGTGGCATACTGTAACTTCCCTGTTTGGCTACAGTGTGTTCCAAAAATAGGAATCAATTGTATGTTGACGGCACAAAATGCCATACTAATTAAAGCACTGTGACAGATTAACTGAGCTGAAAGCAGCAGTTCCCTTTGCATAAGGAAGAGGAAAAAGGCTAGTTTTTAGTGCCGATCTCATTCTCAAGGGCACACAGCCATTGTTATTACTTGATCATTAAGTCCACTGAGAGCACTTGTATTGCCTCATACATAGTTCATACCCAGTCATAATGTAATAGTGTTATGCAAACCATCTGCCAGAGCTTTTACCAACTACAAGGGCCTGTAGTGGGCCTGTGTGTCTGTAGTAGAGAATAGTCTGACCATTTCTTACTTTAACACACCCTTAATAATTAATGACAAAATGTAATAGGTCAGTTGAATGAGAAAATCAACAGATGTGCTGTCCACTGAATTCACAGCATCACAGATGGACAAATTTGACTATTAGCTACCAGAATTTCCATTTTTTTCATTTTCATGGCTGAAAAATCTTCCAGATGCATTTGAACATCAATACTGAAGCATGCTCCATGTTGTCTTACTGTTTTCGAGCAAAGAGGGGGCTGTGGTCTATCAAAATAAACTCGATCCTGAGCTTGGGTTACCGTCTGTGTGGACGTTTGGACATGTTCTTGCTGTGTCCATATGGGTTTTCTATGGGTTCTACTGCTGGTAGGTGTATTGGTTATGATAAAATTTCCCTAGATGTGAACTTTGTTCATTGTGCTCTGCAATGGGTGTATTCCCACCTCATGCCCAGTGTTCCTGAGATCCACCGAGATGAATGAATGAAATGCCTTCATTTTACTGAGCTGACTGTTGCTTTATCACTAGTACTCTGTGTACTAATTACTAAGAATTAAAGCTATTAATTGCTTAGTTGTTGCTCACTGTTTCGGGTCATTTGTTGAAAAATAGTATCACTGGAACTCCTTTAGCAACTTGGATCGGATTCTGTCTCACTTCTAAAAAAAAAAACACATCTAAAATGAATAAATGGAAGTGTAAACACAGGAAAAGCTTAGGCAACATACTTATGCAAAACCCAATCCTAATCACTTGATACTGTAACCTAAATTAAATAAGAGATTAGATGAAGTGGTCAGGTGTGTTAGAGCAGTAAAAGTCCTCAGACTTTGCTAAACTGCAAGCTTAACACCCACCCACCCACCCACACACACACACACACAAGCTAGATCCCAGATGGTGGGTTCCTCAGCTGTAGCTTTAAATGGCCTACCTTCTCTGTCAACACCTCAGAAGAAGCCCAACCCACACCCAAAGGGGCAGCAGGGAACAGGAAGTCTATTTCTGAAGCAGCCGGAGGACTTCCTGCCTGACATTCCTGACCTGGGCCGAGTTCCTGCTTTGCCAAAGCTGTTTCAGGCACAAACAGTCTAACAGTCTCTCTCTCTCTCTCTCTCTCTCTCTCTCTCTCTCACACACACACACACACACACACACTCACTCACGCAAGGAAATACATAAATATCCACACGTGGCTTTTTCTGCACAAATTAGGTGTCAGTAAAAAACTATTACCTATACTGTTTTTTTATCAGATTACCTACTCATATCAAATCTTTAATATACAGTAGACATAAAGATATTTAAGGATAAACATAAATGTTTTATTGACTATTTGGTCTTAAAGATTTTGTGATATTATATTATCATATCCTCTTCAGTTACCCTATTCTATTTATGTGGCTGTGCACAGTGGTTTGTTCTGCACTAGTATCAGGTTGTGAGTTCAAATCCCAGAACTCCAGACCTCCTCTGCTGCTCCCTTGACAAAGGGTCTTTCATCCATCTGTTTTTCCCTTGTTTCCTTTCTTTCATGGCCGTGTAAGGTGAAATTTTGAGTGTTTCACTGTGAGCAAAAATGTGATGTTTGAAAGATACGTTCAGCACAGTGAATGATTCACTAAAATGTGATAGACAGCTGTTTCTATGTAATATTATCTAATACAGCATGATTCAGTATTGCGTGATTCAGTATTGCGTGATTCAGTATTGTGTGATTCAGTATTGCGTGATTCAGTATTATGTGACTGAGTATTGTGTGAATGTTTTAATCAAAACAGAGTGTTAGTTTTGAAGAGGTTGATGCCTCGCCTCCTTCAATGAAACTTACTGGAACAGAGGCCACGCCTCCTTCATTGCAATCGATAAACATACATTCCATGCCATTTTCACTACAACTGACAGGGACAGAGGCTACGCTTCCTTAAGTGCTGCTGGCAGACATAAAGGCCATGCCTTTTTCACTGTGACTGACAGGTGCCAAGGCCATGCCTTATTTACTGCAACTCACTGTAGCAGAGGCCACGCCTCTTTCACTGGAGCTGACAGGCACAGAGGCCACGCCCTTCACTGAGACTGACAGACATAACAGGCACACCTTTCTCACTACAACTGACAGGCACAGAGGCCACGCCTCTTTCACTGGAACTGACAGGCACAGAGGCCACGCCCTTCACTGAGACCGACAGACATAACAGTCACACCTTTCTCACTACAACTGACAGTCACAGAGACTGACAGACATGAAAGCCGCACCTCCTTCACTACAACCCGCAGGACATTCTTACTTTATTGGCACTGAAAGGCATAGAGAAAAACATGAGAAGAAGAGAGAGAGAGCAATAAGGAAATGCCCGGTGCTAAAGCAAACTCATGCAATAACGTTTCTATAATAATGAGCACCCAGATTCAACCACATTCATTCAGCATGCGTGTACAAACATTTGCACCCCACACACTGTTTTGAATGGGTGCAGCTGTATAGTAAATTTTGCCATATAAATTATGAAAGTTATTGTTATTATCCTGAATTGTGCTGCACTAAACAAAAATAAATGAAATAAGTAAAATAAAGTGAGATCTAACAAAGCGTTGCTATACATTTATTTATAATTATATTTCACAACCATTAGAAAATGTAGACTGTATCATGTTTCAAGTGTATTGTGCTGAGAATGCTGGGAGACATTAGTTACTCAAGCTCACCATCTGGTGGTTAATCCACTAAACTAAAATATAAACTAAATACAGATTTTCACAGTGCCACAGGCATACTGCTAAACCTCTCAAGCACAGTGCACAATTTCTCAAGCTTGGCACTGATCTAAAATAATAATAATAAACATTACAAATAGAAAACATATATAAATATGAACAATAAATCAATTAAAGTAAAAAAGGAAGGGAAAAAATCCCATACTTTTTTGGGGAATGGTTCATTTTAACCCTAAATCATCTCCATAAAAAAACAACACCTTGAATAATACCAGTATTTGAAATTAAAAATTCTATTTATAAATAATGCAATTAAAAATGCAATAAATGTGAATAATATGTTATTTTAAAATGACCTCAGTTCCCCCTTTTCACTTTCTTTACTACTAGACTTCTATCATTGCCTCAGCATGGAGTGTTACTTTACAATATGTGTCATGTCTGTGGGGAAGTAGTTACAAACCTGGAGAAATATCTACAACATCCATTCATTTTCCATACCGCTTATCCTTCACAGGGTCACGGGGGAGCCTGGAGCATATCCCAGGGAACTCAGGGCACAAGGTGAGGGACACCCTGGATGGGGTGCCAACATATTGCAGGGCACAATCACACACCCATTTACAAACTATGGCACCAATCAGCCTACATCACATGTCTTTGGACTTGGGGAGGAAACCAGCATACCCAGAGAAACCCCCTGAAACATGGGGAGAACATGCAAACTCCACGCACACAGGCCGGAGGCAGAATCTGAGACCCCAACCCCAGAGGTGCGAGGCAAACTTACTAACCACTAAGCCACCGTGCCCTGCCCTTCTGAAATTTACTGTTACTTTTAAAATGATGTATTCTGACTCTTCCGCCTACTTAAACACTAAATATGGATTTTATCCATCTATCCATCCATCCATCCATCTTCAACCGCTTAATCCTTTTCAGGGTCGCGGGGGAACCTGGAGCCTATCCCAGGGAGCATCGGGCACAAGGCGGGGTACACCCTGGACAGGGTGGGAGTTTATCCTCAATCCTTAAATTATCTCATGAAAACTTTCAAAAAGTTCCAAAAATCCTATTTGTTTGAAATATTAGAAACTAAAATCATAATCTGATGACATGTTGCAAAAGTCTCATTAGAGTATCATTTTTATTTATTTATTTATTATTATTTATTTTTACATATTAAGGCATTGCTTCCAGTTATTATATTTAGTCTGATTATATGCTGATTATTAACAACTTCATGATCCTTTACTTTTGTGTCAATTTTTTTTTTTTTTTTTTACACATTTAAAATTTGCTCTCTGGGGAAAGTGCTAGCTGCCAGCACTGCCTCATTTTAATGCGATTCAGGAGAAAGCAGGAGAAAGAGCAGGAGGGATTAGATATGGGGGCCCCTAATTATTTTGGCTTTAGTTCTGGATTAGCCCTCTGTACTGTCGACTTCAGTTCACACCCTCACAATCTGATGAGATGTGAACTGACATAAACAATGCTGGCTCACTTTCAATCCGATTTTACACAGTTAAATTAGCACAGCCCAAACCTGAATATGGGACGCGTCCCTTTTCTCCAAGCCCTGTGAACAACAGGCGGATCCTCCCTGGAGCACAGGGGTGATCACTGTGTTTTATTTAGACACCATCATGCCTATTCCCTACTTCCTACGAAGTCTACTTCACCCTCCACAGTGAAAACTCAGGAGGGTTAGATAGTGCGGGGGTCTAAAAAAACGTGTTTACATTTGTGTTTACATAATGCTCATTTTAGCATAAATCTAGTTGGTTATATCCTACTAATGGTTACAGCAACAGTTAATTGATCTTTTATTCATTCAGTAACCACCTGATTATCCTGTTTAGGGCTGTGATGGAGCCAGAGCTTATCCAATAATCATTTAGCATGAGGTTGCAATACACACTGGATGCAAATCCAGTCAATCACAGCCCACTATGTACACATTCACACACTTATTCACACCTAGGGGAAGTTTACTACTGGCATATTGTTTTGTAAATTAGTTCACCACACCTGTAGCATATTTCTACTACCAAATGCTAGTTATTTCCAAATGCTACATAAATGCTAGTTTGGTTTATGCTTGTATAAATAGTTCACTCATATGGATATTTCAAACACTGAAAAGAATCTTGAGAGCAAAATGTCAATCTCTTTGTCCCTTGAGTGAAATTCATTTATATAAAAATAAGCCATTTAAAGGAACTGTATTTCAATAGTTCAGGTTAACACAAAAAAATGGCCGCCATTAGTATTTTTACTTGAAAGTAGGCCTCATTCTTACTGTAGCTAGTGCAATCTAACAAGAATTTACCAGCTTTTAGGCATACAACTAGTCAGTATGATTCAACATCATGATTGCTCTAGTTTCTGGAAATGGTTAGTGAGTTGCTTAGCTTGTTAGCCATGTTTAAAAACAAGTGGATGCAAATTTTATTAATCCAATATGGTTACGTCCTCACTGATCAAAATAATAGATAACGGAATTTTGGGAATAAAACATTTTGCCAGGTTACTTGAGGTCATTTTTTGCTTGTTCTCAAATGTTCAGAACACACTAGCAAGTGGTAGGAAGGATACACACCAGCCAATTGCCCTAGTTAGAACACAAGTACTGGGATTAGAGCACAGCCCAGGACCCACGCTGCACCACGCTGCCCCCCGCAGCCCCACGCTGCACTCTTAAACCCACATGAATAGACCCCATTTATCCAGGCGACGCTCACCTCATGCTAGTTCACGCTAAATATGGTTTTATTAGCACAAAATAGATGCCACCACCAAATGAAAGCTCACATCCTTGGACTCACTGGGGTTCCCATCGCTCCTGCTTTTCGCTAATGCCACAGAGCCGCCATTATATTACAATGACCAGTCTTGTCTTCTCTTTTCTTTAAATAATGAAAAGGAGCCTGGAACAAGAAGATCATAAGGAAAGGCTGAAAACATCAGAACTTCACACACATTTAGGCGATTCGTTTCAGCACAATGGATCTTAAGGTGGTGTATTGTGGAGACGTTGGTATTACATAGTTAGTATAAATTCCTCAGGGGAATTTATGACAGAATAAAGTGTTTATAGACTCATCATAGGCTTCTTACATACAGAGCACAAAACTGCATTTCAAAAGAGATTAGTTTATGCTCAATGAGAACCAGGTCGATTTAAATCTGTGTATGAATCAGAGCAATAAAAGTTCATAGACAGATGAATTGATCATCTATGAATTATCATTAAAAAATGTTTTGTTAATTAAAACAAAACTCCAATGTTGAGGATATTCTCTTGAGAATTGAGTCTTATCCTATTGCAAATTGCTGCTCAAGGTGTTTAATATCCAGGCATTAGATTAGGGTTAAAAAATAATAAGAAAAAGAAAAATTTCACCAGAGTACAGGTCATCTGGGTAATTGTTCATTTTCACTTCTCGGATTCAGATTTATATTTCAGGCATGCAGATTTTGTACAGTTTCACTTCCTGAAAAACCCTAAAACATGTTCCACCTAATGTATTTATTAATTGAGTCATCCCAATAAGCACTGGTCTGTGTTGTGGTGGATCTGGACCCTATCCCGGGAACACTGGTTGCGAGCAGGAATACACCCTGGATGGGACCCCAGTTCAACGCAGTTTTATCAAATACTCACTCCATATATGGGGCAATTTATAGTCGCTAATTCACCTACTGGCATGTTTTTACAAGGTCAGAGGAAGTCATAGAACCTGGAGGAAACCCACACAGACACAAGAACATGTGAAACTCTGAACACAGTTACTGAACTGGGGAAAGTGGTGCTGTGAGACAGCAATGCTATGCACTGCACCACTCTGCTGCCCCCAGAATCTTTGTAATTAAGATATTGTATTTAACTGTATACACTCAGATCTAATGTAACTTGAGTAAAATACTGTACATACTGTACTAACTAATGTAAAATGAGATTTGTTAAAGGTGAACTTGGAGGATAAACCAGGTAAACCTGAGCAGTATGACAAATATATATGCTGTTGTTGATGATGATGATGATGATTATAATAATAATAATTATTATTATAATAATAATTATTATTACTACTACTACACACTCGCAGGAGGATATTGTCAGAATATAATACCAGCATTAATAAATGTACAAATGTTCTTTTCCGGACAGCAGAGGGCAACATAACATGACTTGGTAAGACTTTCTTTGAAGTCTGTAAACATAATGACTTCATAACACATGCATAAGCACTGAATAATGTATTTATACAATAACCCACACCTAGATTTGAAAATCTGTTGTTATTATATGCGATAACATACTTTTACTACTTCAGATAGTGTAACATATACATAAATCTTTGTCTATCTATCTATCGATCTATCTATCTATCTATTTATGTAACTTTATTGTCCTATACCATTTTAATGATATTTAGTGTCTGTAGTGTCATCAGTATGGAGCTTCATCTGCTTACTAGCGGAACTTTATAGCCCTAAACTTAAGTGATGCATGATTACTCCATTTATAGCACTATAATAAAGCATCATTACTAGGTAATACAGAGAGTCAAGAACCACCAAGACAGTTCAAATATATAATTTTGATCTAGTTAAACATAAGTGGCAATACAATTTCATTTATAACCCATACCTTATAAAACATTTTATGTCATTTTGCAAATAGTGATGTGTTTTGAAGCTGTTTATATACTAATGTCTTGTTCTCAGTATTTAGGTGTGTCTTATATGTAGATATACTGATACTGATATTGTTTAACCATTTGATCTTTTGTTAAAAGAAAATTACAAAAATACTCTGCTCTAAAGGATATCAACTGTTGGAAAGACAATACAGGTTTATCAAAATATGTCTTTGTTAAATATAGGTATATAACAATTATTGGCACCCCAGGAATTCATATGAGAAAAATATATTTGAAGTATATTCCCATTGACTAGGAACAGGGAATTGTTCAACCATGACTTCCTGTTTCCTGTTTCAGAGGGGTATAAAAATTGTTCAACCATGACTTCCTGTTTCACAAGGGTATAAATATGAGGTAACACATAGGCCATATTCCCTTAGTCATTCATAAAAATGGGTGAGACCAAGGAATATAGCTGTGATGTGCGGCAAAAGGTTGTTGAGCTTCACAAAATGGGAAGTGGCTATAAGAAAATAGCACAAGCATTGAAAATGCCCATTTCCACCATCAGGGCAATAATTAAGAAGTTCCAGTCAACTGGAAATGTTATGAATCAACCTAGATTTGGACGTGGGTCTATATTGTCTCAATGCACTGTAAAGAGGATGGTTCGAGTGGCCAATAAATCTCCAAGGATCACAGCTGGAGAATTGCAGAAGTTAGTTGCATCTTGGGGTCAGAAAGTCTCCAAAACTACAATCCGAAGTCACCTACATCACCACAAGTTGTTTGGAAGGGTTTCAAGAAAAAAGCTTCTACTCTCATCCAAAAACAAACTCAAGTGTCTTCAGTTTGCCAGACACTACTGGAACTTCAAATGGGATCGGGTTCTATAGTCAGATGAAACCAAAATAGAGCTTTGTGGCAATAAACTCCAGAGGTGGTTTTGGGGCACACAGGGAGTTAGCCATATGAAAAGTACTTCATGCCCACGGTTAAATATGGCGGTGGCTCTTTAATGTTTTGGGGCTGTTTTTCTGCCAGAGGACCTGGACATTTTGTTAGGATACATGGCATCATGGACTCTATGAAATACCAACAGATATTTAATGAAAACCTGACTGCCTCTGCCACAAAGCTTAAACTGGGTCGTGGTTGGATCTTCCTGCAGGACAATGATCCAAAACATACATCAAAATCAACACAAAAATGGTTTACTGACCACAAAATCAAGGTCCTGCCATGGCCATCCCAGTCCCCTGACTTGAACCCCAAAGAAAACCTGTGGGGTGAACTGAAGAAGAGAGTCCACCAGCATAGACCTCAAAATTTGAAGGATCTGGAGAGATTCTGTATGGAGGAATGGTCTCAGATCCCTTGCCATGTATTCTCCAAGCTCATCAAGCATTATAGGAGCAGAGCATATAGTCAGTTGTATTAGTCCAGTTGTGTTCCATTGTCACTTTTGTCACTTTCAGTGAGGCAGAACACTATCTGAGCACAGTGTATTAACAGAAAACTTACACTGATACAAGTGATGTGACCAGACCAGTCAGCTGCATCTGGTCAGGTGACATCCAGTGTGCTTCTCTATAGTCTCTCCAGTGAATGAAGTTGTGTTAGCATTAGCATTAGCGAGTGCATATGTGCTCAATTCATATATTGTCACACACATACAGACATTTCTGTAGAGAATTGTTCACAGTAATTTGGTAAATAGTGAAGCTGATTTCAGGCATTCCAATCATGGACAATGCTTTTGAACACATCAAAAAAAAAAAGAAAGAAAGAAAGACAGAGCTCTGTGATTTTCCCAGAACAGTGAGAGAAGGTTCATAAATCTCCAAATTGGTATGGACCTCACTAACACACCAAAGCCTCTTAGACAAAGCGCGGTTTGATTTGCCTCCTCTGTTTGCTGTTTCCAACCTCTCTTTTGTCGTGCCGAGATAATCTTAATGACTTGTTTGCCTCACCAGAACTCTTACAAAAGGGGATATTAGTTACTCTGAAACAGACATTCTTACACATATTGAATGTTGTAATGTAGATGTCATCACTATTAAAACAGTTTATCTGAAGTTCATGAGCAAGGGAGTATGTGTAGTGCTGAAATGATACAATTATGATGAAGGTGTTGTGGGTGTAAATAATTAAGACATTTAGACAGGATTGACACAATCAAAGGCTTAATATATCAACAAACTGCCTCTGAAACCTCCATGCGGATTAAACTAAAGAACCGTGAATACATTGGTGTTGTGTATTTGCACCAGTGTGTGTGTGTGTGTGTGTGGCTCAGCCCAGCCCTGAACGAGGACCCACCACAGCACAAAAACATTGTTTCCTCCATCATCAGTATCAAACGCAGCTCCAGAGCTGCTGGATTGGTCATCATATGAATAGGATAGCATTAGCCGAGCCCTTAATGCCCGTTTACCAACATCTGTAATAACTGTTAGACGAGTAGTAATCCCATAATCTCCAGCTCCATTAACATATCCTCCATTAGCTCATTCAGAGCTGAAGGAGGCTGCATCTCTCCTCGCCTGCTCTCGGGCTTCCTGGGTGGCTGTGAAGCCATGCTGCTGAATGTGATATGTACATGTATGTGAGGGATTAGCACTAGTCTTGTCGATGTGAACCAATCGTGCCATATTCTCAGCATAATTGCAGTGGGCGGAGAAGAAGGGGATCCATTAGATTGTTCTGTTTGTTTAGCAGACGTCCAACTTTTCCATTTGTCCCTCTTTAAGCTCTGAGGGACTTTTGTAAAGAGGTGCGTTTGTGTGTGTGTGTGTGTGTGTGTGTGTGTGTGTGTGTGTGTTAGAAAGAGAGAGAGAGAGAGAGAGAGAGAGAGAGAGAGAGAGAGAGAGAGAGAGAGAAAGTATCAGGGATTTTTTTTGTCCCAAATCTTCTGCATGCTAACCAAACTAAGCACTACAAAGCGAATACCTTAAAGTCTTTGCACAACAGACACCCTGAAATCCAGAATGGACCTTTCAAGTGATGCTCGAGAAAATGACTCGATCGGACCACACAACTCTGAGCTCCACGAGAGAGCCGTTTTTATAAACCTATAAACACTCTGAAAAGGCCCACTTGTATTTCTGGAACCTCATTCTGACACTTTCAGGATCAAACATGCCGAAAAAGTACTTCAGAGCAAATGGAAATGTTTGAAATTGTGTCAGAGGAGAAAAGGATTACTGACAGGCTTACACTACAACTAAATAGTTTCTTCGGTATGGCAGGTTTTTCTTTCTTTTTTTTTATTTCACCCTTTGGACAGCTGATAACTGTCGCACTGGAACTCATGCTGGATCTGTGGCTCACTTTTGTTAAAAGATGGAGTTGAATTAATTCTCTGAAATCGTGGAACTCTGGAAACATAGTGTATGTGGTATGTTGGTTTAAAACCAGAGGTTTTATAGCAAATAAATTCTACAGACCCTCATCACAAGTGTTGTAAGTTTAATCGAACATAATCCCAATATTCAGATACACTGGGGGAAAAAAGAATTTTAAAAAAATTAACGTTGCATGTTTTAATGTTTTTTTAGTTTTTCTCACCTGAATATGTTTTTTTTTTTTTTTTTTTTTCGGTTCTAACTTTTTTCAGTTCAGAAAAAACAAGTTGATGCAACTGTTTTTAGTTTGATCCAAGTTTTCGTTCCCCCCCCCAGTATATTAGGCTCATTATTTTAATATTAAAATAAACACTAGATTTATTAGAACCATACAGATTTCTGTTCTTTTATATTCCACCACAGAACACATTACATCCAGGTTAACATTGTTTATAGGATATGTGTTTTAGAATTATTGAGGTTTGCATTAAATCCATTTAGTTCACGTGACTAATAACAGGCTAATAGGACCTCAATAATAAACGTAACTTAGTGCTTAGGGCTGGTTGATTTCCACCACTCTGAGATGATATATATATATATATATATATATATATATATATATATATACATATATATATATATTGTGAATAATGATGAGGTGTGAATGAGGTGTGACCTGAAATAATAAGTGCTTGGATAAAAAACAGAAAGTATTTCTCCATTGTTTTGATAATCTACCAAATTATTTTTTTTAAATTATTTAACTCCCCCACCCTTCCCCATTTTCATACAATTTTACCTCTATTTCTGATCAAGCAGTTTTTACCTGATGCAAAATCCTTTAAAGATTAACGAATGTGATTAGACCAGAGTAGGGTGGCCATTATTTTAACTACACGACGTCAGCTGAAAGAGTCGGTCCAGTAATATTTTAACTGTTAAGTTATAAATGCTACGGATCCCCTAAGAGGACATGGTGACTGAAAAGATATGAGATGATATAAAAGCTTTTGAGTTCGCTTGCAAAACTTTTGTGTTCAGATGTGGTGACAGTTCAACACTAGCTATGTTTCCATCCACATGTTTTTATGCGATTTTTGGGATAACACATTAAAAAAAACTGCACAATGCACAATGACTGCTAAACTGGCTTTGAGATTACCAAATATTACCAAATATATTTGACATTACTAAATATATTCTCGCCTGATTAACTAACCTATATTGGTAAATTATAGGTTGGATTATAGATTTGGCAAAGGGTAAAACTTCATTGTAATTTTTATTGTTACCTGAATTATTCCTTTAACTGACAATTCATGAATTACTTAACCCTGTACATGATTATATTACACCGGAACAGAATCCAATCAAGATCTGGTGCTTGGCCCCTCTCTCTTTCCCTCTCTCTCTTTCTTTCTCTCTCTCTCTCTCTCTCTCTCTCTCTCTCTCTCTCTCTCTCTGTGGGTGGAGCGCTCCGGGTCTGACAGGGGGCAGCACCACCCGTGAGCAACAGATCCGAGCAGCTGGTACGACTCAGTCATGCCTCGTTAGCCTGCGCCGGTGTGGGTGTATGCAGGAGGGAGGGGAAAGGGTGAGCAGGGAAGAAACCCCAGCAGTGCATTTCTTACATCACACCAACTGTTCGCATTTTCAACGGCGACCCCTCCTTCCTCCGTCTTTCTGATAATGCGCTGGTTAACAAAACAGTTTACAAATCACGGGTGATGCATTATCCCGCTGGTCTATGGTGAGATTTATACGTAGCAGAGGGTTGGGTGAAGACCATATGGAAGCCACAACATCCTCATTGTGTGACTTGTCAAAGAAAGACAGCAGTTTAAGGATTCAGCGTTTAACACATAAAGACTCGTACAATGCAGCACAGGATGCAGCCTGGCACTGTGACGCTGTGCCAAACCCTAGCAATGACAGACAGGCACTAAACTTACTCACAGTGTCTGTGTGTATAGAGTCGTGATGGAAATATACATTTGAGTATTAATCGAGAAATAAAATCTGAATCAGAATTTCACTTGGGAATCACTGTGGGCTGTGAATGACGTCTTTGGTGACTATAAATTTGTAGTTTTCATGCTGAATGCATAACATTCGTTTGTATCAATATATAAAGGGAAAAAATGAGCTTAAACACAGCAGGTTGTGGGAAATAAGGGAAATAATCAACGACTGTGCAATGTTTCCTATAACAGCACACACTGTTTTTTTCTTTTTATACCACAGCAATTCGCTGAGAATGACAACGTTTAATTTATTTAAGTACTTTTTTTTTTACCCATTTATAGTTACATTTAATTTTGTGGAATGTCCTTGAGGCAAGTCCCTGTGAATACTTATATTCCTGTGTCACTATAGAAACGATAACGTATTAGAACGAGTGCATTCATCTGAACCTGTGACTTTCCTTGTAGCCACCACTACTGTCCAAGCTGCTGTTGTAGAAGATGAATCAACACCTTCTGACTAATCAGCTTCAAGAATTCAACAGTTCTGTGGTATAAATCTATATATTTATACTGTATTTTACATGCTAACTCTGTGCTAACCTTCAGGGTTTGAAGCAAAAAGCTAACAAAGAATTAAGGCTAGTATCTCATTTGTTTGAACTTTTTATAAGCAAGACGATCCACTAATCCACTATACTCTGCTAGGTCATAACTAAGTCTGGAATTTAAACAGGTGTTAAAGGGATGGTTCACTCATTAAGAAATAAGTGGAAATCACTGACCGCTAGCATGCTTAGCACCATCTATTAACTTTCATTAATTATTGGCGACATTAGCATACAGTATACTGTACATTGTATATATGTTTACTTAGTTAACTTGGAACTTGCCATGTGTGGTTCTGCTTTAATGCTATCTCGTGAGATATAAAGGAGATTGTAATAGCTATTTCATCTATAAAACAGTGATTTGGCTAACAGCGAGTAAAAACTAGCGTGTCCAATCATGTTTTTTCACTGGTTATTCGCAAGCATTAGAACACTTACTATAATATACTACTGAATATGATGTATGTTTGTTGTAACTCAGAACTTGTCCTGGGATTCAAATGAATATTTAACTTAATAAACAGGTGCTTTGGCTAACATTGAATGTCAACGATGCTGTCACATTACAATAGCTAACTAGCTGGCTTGTACTAGCTTTTATACATCATCTGAATGATTGTGAAATTTGAATAGGTGGAAGAGGTATTTGTGTTTTACTGATCCCAATACATAAACTTACACGTATTATGGCATAACACTATAGCATATTTTAAATGCATAAATGCCATCATCACACACAATAATGGCTCTGTTTGCATATAGGCAAAAGTTAGCTAAGCAGGGATTCTCTGTGAAGTAAAAGTCTGCCAGCCGATCCATCAAAGCCCATCTCCGTTTATCTCTGCTACGGATAGTGGAATAACGTGACTTTAACTGGATCATCTTTCTCCTCCTTTCAGGGAGTCAGGAGCCCTGGGGAGCTGACAATAGAGTCTTTGAGAGGGTGAAAGGAGGCCCGCGCTGGTCAGAGGTTAACCTGGGCTTTTGCCTGATGATAAATCACTGGCTAATGAGGCCTGCATTGTGGCTGCTCACTTTCAGAGACGCTAGCCTGCGCTTGTAAAGCCGACAGAGCTAATGAACTGGCTGCTTTGAAGCGGAGAGGGGGAGCAAGACGAACAATATTGACTGGTTGCACGGAGCAGATGTCTCAACCCAAGCAACTAGTAAATGTACATTTGATGGAGAAAGACTCTTGGGGTCTTTGGAGGAGGTGGGGACCGATTCGACGGGGTTGAAGCTGAGGCTTTAGGGTGGAGGACTCTGGACTTAATGAAACCACTTAGGGAAGTTCATTTTAAAACAAAGGGGTCTGACAGTGAATTGGGACAGGGCAAAGAGTGAAAGGCGCCATGTTTGCTGTTTTTTCTTCTTCTTCTTTTTAAAGCACCCTGCTAATGGTTAGCCTTAACATCGAATGCTTACTTCCTCCTAAAGTTCATATGTAAAGACTTTTTTTTGTGTATGTTTTTTTAACAAAATAATATTGACACTTAATTTTTTTTAGCACATAATAATGGACACCGTTTCCACCACTTTATTTTAACACTGATAAAACTGGAAATTTGCTCCATATTTAATCGAGCACAAGCGACTTCTTTAGCTAGATCTGTCAGTTCACAAAAGGAAATGAGCTCAATGAGCTTTAATGAGATCTAGGCACCACAGATAAGCCACATTAGTGTCCATTTCACTTTGACATTTCGTAACAAATGCTTATTCGACACACATCTAAGCAGATTTCTGTGTGTGTGTGTGTGTGTGTGTCTGTGTGTGTGTGTGTGTGTGTGTGTGGCGTATTGCTTTAAGAGGAAGCAGGCCGGGCCTATTGCCTCCTGTGAGACAGACGGATGGAGCTGAGCCAGCGTCGAGTTGAGCTGATTAGCATATAATTGCTCCTTTTGTATTAAACACAAGGAATTAGCCTAATGTTCAGCCTGCTGTTAAGGACTGGTTTCCCATTCATTCAATCATTCATTCATCCGGAGAGAGAAAGACAGAGTGAGATGGAGAGTCCAAACCTGCTGGGCTCTTGTAAAGATCTTTTTTTTTATTTTTTTATTTTTTTTAGAGATCTACCACTATAGAATAAATAATAAATAGTACAGGACTGAAAATATTTTGATTGCAACTTTGCAGAGGCCCATTTGAAAAGAACTGCAATAAAAGTGCTGTGTGAAATGCTAAACGATTTCATTAAATGGTTATATGTTGAAGCAATTACAGTTGTAAATGATATATAATATATTTCTCTCCATGTGCCAGGTTCTGAGACAGAAAGCAGTCACATGGGCAGAAGCACAGAAGTAAACTTATCTACTGCTATTACTGTTGTGTTCTATATTAACATTAGACTACAATATAGTAATGTTACCATATACTATAACACACTGGCATACAAAATGTTCCAAATCAAGTCACTATTTTATCAATGGTAGGAAGAGATGCCCTTGTGCCTTTTCCTTTTATTTTCTCCTTATTTGTTTTATTCAGTTTATTTATTTAATGCTTATCATAAGCATAAAATTACAAGTGGTTTGATTTATCATAACTGTAACACTTCACACTTCACATCAGAGCTGATTCGAGTGTTCATTATATATTTAACGTTTAAGCAAACATCAGTTAATACAATTACATTAATTACTGATCAAACTGCTGAAGTAATGCTGAGATTGTTCATGATCACTAGTGCAGTACCTAGTCCAATGAATAAACTAATAAACAACAACAACAACAACAACAACAACAACAATAATAATAATAATAATAATTATTATTATTATTATTATTATTTTTCTTCATCTTATTATTATTTATTGGTTAAAGAAATGTCCTGTTACCAGTAGAACATTTGTAGTTATACATTCATTTAAAAAGTTTTCTTCATCTTTTCTTCCTTTTCTTCTTTTTCATCATCTTTCTATTCTTCTATTTTTTTATCTTGTTTTTCTTCCCTTTATTTTTCATATTTTCATTCTTCATTTTTTTCATCTTCTTTTCTTCTTATTTTAATCTTCTTCTTTTTCCTACCTTTTCATCTTATTCTTCTTTTTCTTTCTTTCTTTCTTTCTTTCTTTCTTTCTCTTCTTCTGTTTTCTTTCTTTAATTATTTATTTTTTCTACTTTGTTTCTTTTTTTCATCTACTTTTTTGTTTGATCTTTTCTGCATTTGCAGTGCATTTAGCTATTTTTGTGTTTTCTTGTCCTTTTTTCTTTTTCATCTTATTTTTCCCTTTTCTCCTTTTTCATCATCATTTTCTTCTCCTCCTCCTCCTCCTCCTCCTTCTTCTTCTTCTTCTTCTTCTTCTTCTTCTTCTTCTATTTCTTCTTATTATTATTACATTTGAATCTTTCTGGAAAATCAAATGTATTGTTGTGCTAATCAGCAATTAATCCTGTGCTTAATCTATGTATATTGGTGTATAAGTATGCAAAATGATTATATAATTTTACAATACTTTTATACCGATGAGTTACACTTGCACCATTTTGTCAAACTCACATCTTTTTTTTGTTACAGGGCACCAAACAGTTGTTCTCCGAGGCTGTGTGCCTGTGCGATTACTCATCACACTGACCCACGCTGCATTTCCACGCTGTTGTAAATGTGTTGTAACACGCTGTCTCTGCCACGGTCCCTGCAGCATAGTTGTAGGGTTAGTGTGTGTGAGTACGGCTCTAAGCCGTGTGTGTGTGTGAGCTTGTGGTCAGTCGCAGCAGGGGTGCTGTGAGGTGTATGTGGAGGGGGTTCGAGGTGGACCCATGCCAATTAAAGCCTTTTGTCCAGTCTGACTCAGTGATTGACACCGGCACTACCCTTTCCCTCCGGCCTCTGTTTGGGCCCGGTGGCCATTCGCTGACCTGCGCAGAGTCGTCAATGCATTTAAACGGAATTAAACCTCGCAGCTGACTTCTGTCTGTGTTCAAAATAATCCATACTCATATTGGTATTGCTTGTGTTGGTTTAGGTGAGGCCCAAACTTATTATAGAGTGTAACTTTTGCTAACTTTTCACCCAGTAGGTGTTATGATCACATGACCACTGAAGTTTGCGGAAATTCCAGTTATGGAGATGTAACACACCCCACCCACCCACACACACACCCACACACACAAACACACACATACACGTCTCCCCCAAATGACAATGACATGGCCCACAAAATGCTCTAATTACTTTTTGAGATCTCTTTCTGTCCAATTTTTCGATCAATTTATAAAAGGAATGTTGCCTTTCTGCGCCTCCCTGCCAGCGAGCGTTTTTTTTTTTACGCAGTCCTTTGTTTTCTCCCCGGAGACAGCTGAATGCGCGCACTGCAAAATGAGAGCATAATGACCCCAGCAATGGTGACAAAGCCTAATTGGTCACGGGGGCCAGTGACTAATGAGGTGAGAAACCGAACCCATGGGTGTGTAACAACTGTATTTTTCTTCACTTCTTCGCCTTTCGTCACAGCCCTGTGTGGCATTTTTAGCCAACTAAAATGGCACCAGATGCAACAGGGCTCAGACATTTTGACTTGAATTGGGAAACCATATGTTCGGATAAGTCATGGTTTCCCCTTTCCCACAGGCAGGGGGACCATTGCGTCTGTGAGGAGTGCACTGGTGGCCAGGAAGCATCACTTTGCCACTCACTAAGGTTGCACGGACAGGGAGAGGGGAAAAAAAGAGAAATTGTTGACAAACACAAAAAAAAATTAGCTAGATATTTTGTACATTCTACATTTAATTTATAAAGAATCTTCAATCCACATATTGTCCAAAATAAAAAAAAATTAAACTCATTTAATTGTTTATCTCTGAAAAGGCTAATACAAAAAAAAGAATCCAGAAGAATAAAGTTTTTTTTTTTGTGAAGCTGTCTGTTCGAGTGTCCTCGGCTCCAGACAAGTGAAGTTATCCCCCCCCCCCCTTTTTTAATATACTGCACTTGTTGCCCTTGTGAACCTGTCGAGAGGCGCTGAATGGAACGAGAGGAGTGTCGCTGGCTCCTGAAAACACTGCTGACCATCAGGGGAGAAAAGGGGACTCCTCTCGCATTCAGCACCTAAGATAACAGCGCACAGAATGATAGACTTCTCTGGATTGTTTGTTCCCTCCGTCTATTGTCCTCCTTAGACCCCCTACCCCACCCCCCCACCCCACCCCTCAGTGGCTCTCTTAGGCGCACTTGAGGGGGGCCGTCACAGGTAGGAAGGCGAGCAAGCTCATTCCCAATGCATGCTTGATTGCTCCCTTACACAGTCACCCTCTCAGGGCTGTGAAAAGAGCCCGCGGCGGGGCCGGCTGAATAAACTCCTACTCGCCTCCATAAACTTTTTCTCATCCCCCGAATTTTCCGAGGATGTGAGCAGCACCCGGCGGCTCCCAGGCCTGGCTTGGGGGATGCGTTTGAAAAGAGAGGGGCCGTCGGGGAACCAAAGCCCCCCAACCCTAAAGGTCCATCCTTCTCTGCACACACACAAAAGCAGAGGGTCATTAAGATCCAACACCAACGAAACACTGAAATGCTACACTATCTTCTTCCTCCTGCATTCCACTTGCAGGTAGAAACCCTGCTAAACACAAGTCCCATAAGTTGCACACAAGTTACTCTGTTACAATTGTGATATTATTTATAAACAGATTGTCGAATACCTGAGTATTAGCACTGCCATGCTTTTGATTTCACTGAAATGTGCAGGTTGAAATGTGCTCATGGAGCAGAGTAAAATCCCTAGTGTTGAATTAACACCCAGAGTGTTTATTTGAGTCCAGTGGACTTATATAAACACTTTAGGGTGTGAATTCAACACTGTGGGTGTTAAATCAACACTGGTGATTTTGCTGTGAGCACACAAGCAGAGGTCTGGCTTTTTAATTCAGCCATTTGACTAATTGCATTCATGTATACAAGTATTTCATGTAGAAAAAACATTTCGGTAACACTTTAGAATAACAGTACATGAATAATCATGCACTAATACCTGAATTAATGCTTAATTAAATATGAACTAATGATAAGTTAACGAATGTAGTAATCACAAACTAATGAAGAGCTGACCTTAACTATGAAGAGTGTCTTATGAAGTCATGTGTGAATAACAACCTCCTTATGTACATGTTAGTAGATGTTTGTTAGTTGATGTAGTAATTAACACATTGGGGTAAACCAAATCAAACATGCTCTATAAGAAAGAATATGAATTAAATGTGCATCATTTCAAATCGTTTATATAATTTGTCATATGCAGCTGCACAGTACACAGCCATCATTGCATGGTGTTGAGATGAAATTATTTGTGTTTATTATTAGTGTATCTTTCTACGTTCGATAAGGAGGATCAATGTAAATTATGAAAGTAATCCAGCGCTATCCAATAATGTTTGTGTACGCAGCTGCATATGGCAAATTATATAAACAATTTGAACTCATGCATGTTTAATGCACATTTTTCACACATGCATTCACAAGACTCACGTCGTAGTTAAGGTTAGCTCTTCATTAGTTTGTGATTATTACATGCCTTAACTCATCATTAGTTCATATTTAAGCAAGTATTAACTCAGGTATTAGTGCATGATTATTCATGTACTGTTATTGTAAATTGTTACCAACATAACTGATAAAAACTCTATTATGTCATTACATTTAAACTGACATTGTGTTATTACAATGTTATTACTGTTATATAATTATTATATTTTATTAAATATAAGGAATGACACACAGTAAAGTGTGTTACTCCTCTTACACAACAGCAATATATAATAAAAAATTCCATTTTTAAAAATGTATTAATGAAGGCATTACTGTTTACAGTTACAATTACCGTAACTATCTGTTTGACAAATTGGCTCTTGTTATCGCTTATGTTATAGAAGCTATAAAGTCATTTGTTCACTGTTTTCTCTCTCTTGAAGTTAACAAGACAAAAAAAATACCACACCAGCTTGTCATATTACCGACAAAACAAGAACTTGTAAAGTCCTCTGTCCTGAAGACTCTGCTGTGATGAAAACTTACTGACTGTAACAAAACATTGACACTGGAGACTCCATCCATAAATAATACAAAACTATTTCCTAACATAAAACTTACATCAATCAGAATTTTTTCTCTATAAAATAACTACATAATAATAATAATAATAATAATAATAATAATAATAATAATAATAATAATAATAAGTTTATTATCCAATTTAGACTATGTGGCTTATCTGCTATACAATCCTAATATTACTGTAGTATAATATAGTAATATAATAATATAGCAATACAATCAACACCTTCTGATTCAAGAATTCATCTGTGTTCTAGTAGAAATTATTATAATTGATGGAAAACATATATTTAAACATCTCCATAACTCATAGTTGTACCAGTGTTATAGTTTTAATTTTGTTATATTTATACTTGTAGTGTTATAGTTTTATCAGTTTATTTTTTAGTTAGTTTCTAGTTTGACTAATTAATTTTTAGTAGTTTGTATTTTAAAAAATACTTTCAGCTCATTTTCTTTCTTTCTCCCGCCCCCCCCCCCCCAGCTTTGTTTTAGTTTTATTAACTTTCATTTGACTGCTTGATCCTTAGAGAGAAACACAACATAGTGTAAAAGTAAAATGTGAAATGTTATTTCTAAAAAATAAAAAAAGAAAAAGAAAAAAAATGAAACGAGTGAAAAAAAATACAATTATAATATACTTTTGCTGGCTATAGATATTTTTCCATTAAATGCAAAGTAGAAGTTATTACAGATTTGATTTGATTTTTGATAGAGAGGCTATATTTATAATTAATTTCATATTTTGTCATTGATTTACAGTATATTATTCTATTTCAGGAATAGTTTAATTTATAGTATATTATTCTATTTATTATTATTATTAGTAGTAGTAGTAGTAGTAGTAGTAGTAGTAGTAGTAGTAGTAGTATTTAGTTTTTTTTTGTAGTTTTAGCTTAAAATTGAATAAACTCTAACAACCTGGAACCTGATTTTAATACCTGCAGTGTGATAATGTATATGCTAGAAGAAATGTATGTTTCTGTGCAAATAATGTCTTGGTCATTGTAGTTAATTTTGTCTTACATCAACTCTTCATACTTTTTTGGTGAATACTGTATCAAATAACTTTTACAAGTTATGTGTTATTTTAAAGAATTCCACACAAAATCGGACAACAAACTCCATGCTGCTGTCAGTATCACTCTTAGAAAAGAAAGTTTTTCAGCAGGGTTTGTAGTAGGCCATAAAAGGTTCTAATCTTGGACCAAAACACTGCTGGAGGTTTCTACATGGTTCTCCAACAAATGGACAAATGATATTTGTCAGTTTTTTTTCTATGTGTGTACTGATATTGAGAGCAAGTTGAAACATTTATTCATCTGAATCTCCATAAAGCAGATAAAAAGTCTACAAGCATACTAGCAAGTATGCTTGCATCAAATTTTATGCTTTATATAGAAATCCAGAATATTACATTAATCAATGAGCTGTATATTTCACAAAATTTAAATGTTGAACACATTTAACTTTTTTCAAATTTTTAAATTATGAATTCTGAATTCTTAATAAAAAGGACACATTTTCAAACTATTATTTTACAATATTTGCAAGATTTCCAGCATCAGAATTATCTGCTCAATAAAAGTTCAAACATGTCATTCAAAAATGCTACAGCGTCTAACAGTGTGCTACAAGTATTCAGGACAACTGAGAGCTAAACAATGCTAATGGTCTCCTGCTAGCTGTCATTCATTATTGCCCATGTTGCTTTTTAAAGGGTACAGCCTTTATATTAAACACATCACTGTTTATTTGCTTCCTGATTGTTGGTGTTCTCTTGTTAATGAACACAGTGAGACAGCAGAACTTGCTGGGCCATACAGGAGGATCATTAGCATGCGTTAGGGAAAAGTTAACCATTATCACTAAAGTCAAAAGAGTGTTAGCTCGCCTTCCAAAGCTAATGCTGACCAAATGCATTTTAATAGACTTCATGGAAATGGATGACTTGTGGTCACTGTCTCTAAAGAGGTCTACAAAAATGGTTTCTAAGTATTTAGAAAAATTTCAGACTGAGATCGTTAAAGTTTTTGTAATCCAAGCAGAGAGCTGAGAAGCTGAGCATTATGAGTATTACTCAAGGCTCAAAATGTTTTCAACTTTTTATTTGCTAAAGCCAGGTTAACAGTGTAGGATTTGGTCATGAGATGATGTGACAAGCTCAGTATGATCAAAGACAAAGTTCTGGTAGATCCAAATACAGTATTTGATTAAAATCTCAAAGTATGATTGCTGCTTTGATCTAAAAGCCACCAATAGGAAGATGGCATAGGATTAAGTTAAACTCACGGGACAGATACAAAAATTCTCTAGTGGCATTGATGACATGTAAACCAAATATGTTAATGGTCAGAAAAAACCTTATTACTTCAAATTCACTTTGTAGAGTATTTCTGTTTGATGTTGTAAGCGTAATGTAGTCATGTTTCCTTAATCACAGGTCTACCATTAGAGGATCTTCATTTAATCAGATAATCTGACATAGAGAACAGAAGTATCACAAATTATACAACAGTTAGTTCCAGTCCACTACATTAATTGGTTGAGCAGTGTTCCAAGAGTGCTTATATTTACTACAGCCACACTGGGACATTTCATTGTGTGTATCACTCTGCTCGTCTGTGCTCCTTTGTGTACCACAGTAGTGTTAGCAGCATTATTGGTGGACATGATAACCGATAAAACTTTTAACTTATAAAATATGAAAGTTCATCAGATGAAGATGAAAAGGAAGAAGGGACACCAATTTAACCAAAAGCACCTTTAATGAGAACGTACATATCAATGTGAGCTAGCTAGGCAGCTAGTCGATGGCTATAAAGTGCGTCTGGAGCAAAAATAAACAGAACATTTGGCCATATTGTGTCTGAAATATGACTATGTCTATATTAATTTCTTCTTTATATAACTGTTGTATAAAAGTACTATAGAACTTGCACCTAGCTACAGTTAATTGTAGAATTCATACAAGATTTTAATGGGATCATGTCTTACAGTTTGACCAGTTATAGTCTTTAAAGACAGCTGGAATCACACCATATTATACCTGTTGATTGAAAACTTTCACAACTGCTTAACTGACTATACTGAACTAAAAATATGTACATATTTATTTATGCATTTTAAATATGTTCGGCTTGAATTGAACTCAAACGGGATGTTCCAAGGAATGATGCCTGATGCTTGACAAAATCCCTCAGGATGTGTGGATAAGAACACACACCATGTCACACTGAGATCAGAGATGGTCACACAGCATGGTGGTGATTTATACGTAGTGGTGGCCAGATGCTTATTCAGATCTAATTCAGCTCAGCTGGAATGAGGAAACACTAGTAGAACAGAATTTCTATAGATGTAGTGCATTTCCGCCTCACAGCTCTGGAGATCCCAGTTTAGTCCGGATCTCAGGTTACTGCCTGTGTGGAGTTTTACTTTTTCTCCTAGTGTGTATGTGTGATTGGATTCTTCAGTTTCCTTCCACTTCCCAAAAACATGGATTGTTGGATTGGCTACTGTAAATGTGTGAATGTGTGTGTGCATGGTGCCCTGCGAAGAACTGGTGCTCCAGAGTCATAAAACAGAGTTCAGATTCTATATTTGACCAAATGACTCGTCGAAAGCAGATTGCTCCAAGCCTGATGAGCATGAAGAAACAAATCGGTTGATTAGTTGGCCCATAAATGCCAAACAAAACAAAACAAAAGAAAACATTCCAATTCAAGTCAGGAAATGCAACAACAAAAACAAAAACACAAGGGCAAATTTGAAACCATGACACAAGACAAGAGTTAACAATAGTTAACTGTGATATGTTTCTGATTTAGTTGTTGTGTTTTTGGTTCGTTAATGTGTTTTGCACTTCCAGGCCACCATATAAATATTATTGATAATTGAATACTGTTCAAATGAAAAACACTGGTACATATTGCACTTTTTCTCCTTGTGCATTACTTAAAGAACGACGCCAAAACGTACACGTGACCTTGACACTAACGGTGTTTGGCGAAGAACTCCACTTAACCAGTAGCTTTATTATGTGCAGTCTCTGTGTTTACCTGTTGGACTGTGACTCCTCCATCTGCTCACACTAATCTAGCCATTATTTAACCACTGACTGCTCCTTAATGCCACCGAGCCCGCCCGCTCCTGAGCCAAAGCCAACTCTGAATAACAGCTTTCACACTGAGTCCTGGCACAGCTCACAGGAACCTGACACCATAATGTTGTCCCAGTAGCTAACCTTACTTAATTTTTAATCCAAGGTGTGTTTTATTATTATCATTATTAAATTGGACAATAAAATGATTTGATGATAAAATTCAGAGGTAATAATTCAAGTTATCACTGAGTACATACACCAAGTGGAAATATGATATTCCCATGTTAGTGATCTTATGAGTGATATACAGTATTAAGGACACTTTGACAGTTTTGCTTGGAACATTTTCCAACCTGTTTGATTTTTAAAGTACAGTACAGTACATATGTCTTAGGCACATGGAAAGAAATGCTGCAAAGCAAAGATGCCTTCAAAAATAATGAAATTACACTATTCTACATGCTAAAAAATGCACTATAATGATCAATAAACATTAATAAACTAAACAAAGTCAATATTTCACATGGCAATCCTTTTATTTACCCTTTAACCCCTTTGACTCTGACTGTCGTGCTTGCTTCTGTTGCTGCAGGTAAAACCTGGCAATTTTCATGATTATTTTTTCTGAAAAGTGGTGTATTATTTAATATGTTGCTTTCTTTAGTAACATACAAACTTTTCTTTCAGTGTGTCCCTAAAATATCACTTATAAGACCATTTTCTTTTGTTGGAAAAGTAGTGTTTGGAAAATCTAAAAGATTCAATAATGCAAAATTCAGAAAATAAAAATGTATATTTAAATTTTTATTTTTTTTAAATCAGGGAGCCTAAGACTTTTGTGCAGTACTGTACATGCTCTGAACAAACATAAAGGCATTATCTTAGAATATAAAGGCAGAAATTGTTTTAAAGCCCATGAGCTTTCGCAAAACTATCAGAACCTAGCAGAAAGTTAAAAAATAAATGGAATTGACAAGCTGCTTGTAATTACAGACAAACCTTGGCTGTTTCCTGTCTGAATTTCTATCTTTATGTGGATTGTTTCTCACATTTTATTCTTTTGTTAGTTTGTATTACATTTACAGTACTCTACATTGTAAAACCAGGTTCAATGCATCAGTTATGTATGTGAAGGTACATACAGTGCTACATGTCATGTCTGTCTTTAAACACAAACTCTTCCTCTTTCCAGAATCCTCTACTACATAACAAACCATGATCCATCACATGACTTTACTAATCAAACACACCTGTTCCTAATCATTGGTTTACTACAAATACACAACACAAATCTTAGTTCCTGGTTCTAGCTAATCACTAGTGATGTACCAGGCCTTTTAACTGTACTCATTTCTATCCAGCAGCAACTTGATCAAAGCGTGGCATTCACTGTGTGAGGAAAGTACACCATCCTAGTGAGGTTTTAGACATGTTTACGCAGACTGACTGTTTTTACCACTCTTTTGGATAAACTTGCTCCTTACACAATATAATTTTTTGTAGTAAGATAGTCTAGGCAATTTTTTAAAAAGTAAAACAACAAAACAAAACATTGTTTATTTATGATTTCTTAAAGAGGTGTCAAAGAATGTTAGTTTAGCCAAAACTGGATTTTTTAAAATCTCTCTTTTTTTGCCACAGTGACATCCAACATGTTTTCCCAGATATGACCCATAGACCAATAGATAGATAGACCGATATATAGATAGATAGATAGATAGATAGATAGATGGTTCTTTATTGAACTCCAAGGGGAAATTTGGGAATAGCTTTGCCATTTGTACAAATTTTGGATAGAGGAAAATACATTTACAGTATAAGAATGCTTTAAGGTACTTCAGAGGAACTTTTGGACCCTGTTTGAGTGTATTTCAGGAAATGAAAAGCTGGATCTGATACTCACATTGGAATAATGGGGATTCACATATGAACTGTACACCTGTAGAGCGTGTGTTTTTAATTTCACATTTGATTTTATCACATGTATGCCATGAGGATTTTATTTATAGACAGGATTTTTATTTTCACATGATCACAGGTGGAAAAAGTCAATCAAATGTGTATGCGTGTGTGTGTGTGTGTGTGATTTATATAAGGATTGCTCAGGGGTCAGTTTCTTTAAAGCACAGGAGTGATTCTAAAAAGTTAGAGCAAGAGTGCAACGTGACGCTCGTCCCTTTTCAGGTAATGGTTTTGGGACTCGGGTACACAGTGGCTTAGTGGTTAGCACGTTTGTCTTGCACCTCTGGGATTGAGGGTTTGAATCTGGCCTCCGCCCTGTGTCCGTGGCATTTCCATGTTCTCCCCATGCTTTGGGGGTTTCCTCCCCCAGTCCAAAGACATGCGTTCTAGTCTGATTGGCATTTCTAAATGGTGTGAATGTGTGTGTGATTGTGTCCTGTGATGGGCTGGCCCCATCGTGGGTGTCACCCTCCTTGTAGCCCAGAGTTCCCTGGCTCCCCTGCGACCCTGTGTTGGATAAGTGGTATAGAAAATAAATAAATAGATGGATTGTAGAAAACAGAATCTTTATAACAAGGACAAGATGTACTAAAATTATCATTTTAGTATTGGTATTTTATCTTCAAATACCAAGAAGATTTGAGATAAAAATACAGTAAAATATATAATGAGTAAAGTAAAAATCTAAATTAGTTGAGAAATTAGTGGTTATTTTCAGAGATTTCTGGATTGTTTCGAGTCTTGTTCAAACGACAAGTGAACACTGGCCCTCCCAAAGATCACACAACGCCTGTGCTTTAAAGCCAGTGATTCATAATCTGACTTGTCACTGAGTCACTCAGGGGTGGCGCGAAGGATTAGGACAAGTCCCAAAGAAATATGAGAGACAGAGAGGGAGAGCGGCTTTTCATGCTCATTATTATTGGCCTTGACCCCATGTGTCTCTTAACCTCAGAGAGGCTCAGTAAGCCTAGATCAAGGCAGAGCATTAGAGAGGGACAGAGAGGGATGATGGAAGCGACAAGAGACAGGAAAGACACAGGACAGAAGAGAACAGATTCATAAAAGCACCAGGTGCTCAGGGACGGGATTTACACACAGTACAAGCTGCTGTCCTTTACAACAGAAATGTCTGTTTAAGTTGTTTAAGGTTTAAGCCATAAGACTTTAAAGCAATAGCTTGAATATGTTTTACACCCAGACTGCTATAAACAAACAAAACAAAACAAACAAAGAAAAACATCCCAGATTTTCTTTGTTGAGGATTTTATGTATGGAATAAAACATGATGGGACATATGTCCTGCTTTTTATCCATTTATAGTTACTTTTAATGTTGTGGAATGTAAAAACTTAAAATTTCAGCGTTTGCCTTCTGACCGGTGCAAAATGCTGACACTGGAGTCTCCTTCCAAAAATGTTAAATAAACATCCTTTTAGAGAAAATCACCTGAACAATTACACATTTCTAAAATGCTTTTGTGTGGAGCATCTGCCAGACAACTCCCGTGCAGTTGTTACTATAAAAACGGTACCACATCAGAAAGTCACATTAATACAACCTTGGAGCTGGATTTATTGTCAGAGGTGTTGTTATCAAAAATTAATCAACAACTTCTGAACAATCAGAATCAAGAATTCAACAGCACTGTGTGTACACTATGAACATATTATTACGTGTTTCATGTGAATGAAAATGTGAAGGCTATGTGAGTTCAGGAAAAAAAAATATTTTCCTAATTTCCATACCAGATTGGAAAGTGAATCCCTGTTAACTCCCTTTTTAAATCCCTGTTTGGTGTTTGTTTCTTTAGTTTTGCACTGGAATAACTACCCTGCTGGGGGAAAAAAAAACAAAACAATATAAACCCTCATAGAATTTGTAATGGTTTTAATGGTTATAATGGAAATTGCATTGGTCTTAATGAAAACTATAATGGTCCCTGTGGGTCTCTACTGGTAATTTGTTGCCTTCTATTGGTGGCATGTTAAATCTAGTGGATACCATTAAGGACCAATAATGGTAATGGTAATGGTTTTAATGGTTAGCTAGTTTCTATTGTTTTGTTGTTTTTTTTTTTTTTATCCCACTAATTTAGCTAACAAAGAAGGGCAGTTTACAGCCTCCAGTTAAGCATTTGTGTACACTCCTAAATCAAAATAATCACACGCTCACTAAAAACAGCTTTGTTGATTTGTTTAGTATCTCAGACTTGTTCAGTAAAGGAAAAGTTATCTAATAGTTCTCATTATGAAATTATTATATAACAAATATAAGACCTTTAACCCTTGTGTGTCCTTATGGACATTTTGTCCCTATGGACAATTTTTTTTTATCATTTCATCTGTATTAATGCAAACGGCATAAAGTTTGCAAAAGGAGTGTATTTTTATTGGAATTTTAATAATTCCATTGAAACCCTTTCAAACTGCAATATTTAATCCCCATGATGTTGAAGCATAAAAGCATGCATTTTGTGTTAATAGGCTTTTATTTTGTTGACAAAGTTTAAAAACATTGATTTTTTTTTTTTACATTTTCTGAAATGTGTAGAATTAATAGAATAAATCTCAGTTTTAGCCAATGGGGAAAATTCAAGCTTTTCCTTTTTTCTGATTCTGCTGTATTATAGCATGCTGCAGACCAGCTGAATAAATGATGCAGCTATAATTATGTGGGTGTGTTTGTATGGATATCAGAGCTGTGGTTTGTATGTGTGTACTGAAAATGTGTGAACAGTTTGAAAGAAAGAAATGATATTGAACTGGAAATCACCAATCGCACCCCATGTATATGAGTCAAAGAAGATTACTGAGATTTGAAGATTTTTGCATTATGTAAAGAAACCAGTGTTTAAAGGGTTTAAATTCTGAAAATGAATGAATGTTTGGTAATTATGATCAGAATTGATGCTGGTAAAAAGTCAGTGAAATTATATTAAATAATATAAATAAAATTAAATAAAATTATATATAAAAAAATATATTTATATATAATATTTCTATGACAGTTTTGGGACATGAGTGGTAGGGTTTTTTTTTTGTTGTTGTTGTTGTTGGTTTTTTTTTTAAAATCTGACTGCATAAAAAATATGAATGCATAAAAATGTATGTTGTTGTTAAACAATGACATATCAAACACTGTAATATTCAGAGAAAACAAATTCTGCTTAGCATTTAGTATATGGAAAATAATTACTATTTTTCTTTTTTTCATAAAATAACATCTGTGGCATTATGTAAACAAACCAGCATTTAAAGGCTTACAATTCTGAAAATGAATGAATGTTTGGTAATTATGATTAGACCTAATGCTGGTAAAAATAATAAATAAATAAATAAATGAAAGAATTGATGTCAGTGAAAAAATATATTATTATATTATATTTTTATGACAGTTTTTGGACATGGACATTTTTGTTCTCTATGAACCTATATGTATCTTTTTTAATTGACGCATGCAGCTTAAGCTTATTTCTATTAATTCATTTCTATTATTGCTTAAGATGGTCTCATTCTACTGGCAGATAATTTAGCTTGTTTCTAGAAATAAATGCTTGAATGCTTGAATAAAAGGTTGTTGTGGCGCTAAAACATCTTGAAGTCGAAATCACTTTCTTTTCAATTTATTTATTGTTGTTTCTTTTAAATACGGACCATTCTGCTGTTTTGATGTACAGTTGTGTTTGTGACTGTGCGATGATTTACACATGCAGAGTGCTAAACTGTTAGCTATCTGGTATGTAAGAGAGAAAGTTGTGTACATTTCATTTTTTGTTTAATTATTGCTGTAAACTTTATTACATTCTAAGCACAAGAAAAAACTGTAGATGTAAATGGATGTTTAATGGTTGTCTGTAGAGGCCATTGGTTCAGTGAAGAAAATGATAGAACCCTCTATCCACACACACACACACACACACACACACCCCTCCTTATCTCATTCAACTAAAGTTGCCCATTAATTAATCTCTGTTTTTCTCTCCAAACACCCCTTCCCTCACTTTTTTCTCTCTCTTTTCACGCTTGTTTTTACACACACTTCTGATCACCTCTATGGGAAAGAAAGCGTCCCAGTGCATCTCAAGTGTCTTAATTAAAGCTGGGAATAGCGAGCAGGCCCAGCTTATTTGTGGTTCCTTTCTTACTCTGCAGAGAGATGTGAGAGGGAATTGTTCGGCCGCACTTTCAGAGCCGCACTTGTCCAGTGAGGCTGGTGTAAGGTCCTATTAGGATAGACGACTTGGTGGGAGTGGGTCTCAAATTAAAAACGATGAGATCTCTCCATGGCCCATGTCCTCTGCCCTCATTATTGCCAGTGTAAGAAAGGGAACGCGAGAAGAATGTAGCGTCTTAAAAGTCCTCCTTCAAACAACACTTGTTGGTAATTAACAGAGAGGCTTTTTTATCCTGTGTGTGTGTGTGTGTGTGTGTGTGTGTGTGTGTATGTATGTGTGTGTGTCTGTGTGTGTGTGTGTGTGTGTGGGTGGGTGGGTGGGTTTTGTGGAGAGGATTTTGAGCGAGGGCACTCTAAAGGAGTCACACTCTTTGTTCTCCATCCAATAGCTGTAATTTAAACAGTGTTTCATTCCTCCATAGAAGATTCCACTGATTCGGAGAGATGTAGACGAGACAACTGGTGCAGAATTAATAAGAACGCCACAAAGGGCTTTTCTACAGATGCACAGACATCTGAAACAGTGCAGAGACATTTCAAAGTCGGAATTTAAACACCAAACTCTCAGTGAGATCATGAACATCATCATTAAAACATATAGCACCCTTTACATTTTATTACATGTTACTTTTACTAGAAAATACTATGCAGATTTCTCTCAAAATTGCAGCTTTTCTCATAGTTTCATGCAACTGTGAGGGTTTTTCCCCCTTACAATTGCAAGATAATATCACACAATTGCGACTATTTGTTTATCTGACAATTACTCGTTAATGTCACATAATTGCAACTTCTGTTGTCGATAATCAAACAGGAACAAAATGCAAAAAGGCTCTGTATTCTCAAACTAAAGAATTTACAGCCTAAAAACTATTCACATTTTGAAAATACACACATTACCTTACCGTTACCATGCAACTTGCACATATATAATCATAGAGGTTAGCTTGATTAAAATAAGCTGGTGCAGAACATGGCATACAGAGTATTCGAGTTTGTTTAATACCTTGCTATGCAGTGTATGCTTATGACAGAAGAATATTTGATATTAAAGGTATAGAAGGTAATGCAAATAAGTTGGATGCGAACATTTTTGCTTTTTTCCTAAGAGAATGGGTTACAGGAACAGGATAGCATGTCAGTGATTGGTTAGTGGTAACGGATAGCTCAATAATAGACAATGTCTATTGTAAAAAGCGCTATACAAATAAAATTGAATTGAATTGAATTGAATAATCAGAAGCAGTTGCACTAACTCACAATTGAGAAATAGAAAGAAATACCAAACTGTGTGATATATCAAAATTCCTTATTCAAATCACACACTGATTTTAGTTCCTGATGGTAACTAAGTGCATCTTTCACCAAGAAACCAATGAAGGAGGGTAAAAATGACCTAATCCTAACTTAACAACAACTTTATTCCTAATCTCTCAAATGTAAATTAGCATTACTTGCTAATAGATAGTGGTCACAATACAAACTTAAGTACAGAAAGTAAAGAAAAACAGACTTAAGTACAGTAAGTACCTCTGCTTATAAACAACTCCTGGAGTTTTAGTCACAAAAGTAAGGAAGTGAACTTAGTACACCAAAAACTATTTTGTCTGATTTGACTACTTTTGGATAAGAGGATAATACACCATTTTTGGAACGAAATTGTTGGAACGAAAAACAGATAAACGAATGTCTCTTTGTTCAGTCACATTGTGTTCCGTTCATGTAAAGTCACATAGAATGGCAAGAACACAACTTGACTCCTGGGTAATAACATCCTACAAGAGTAAACGTTCTCATTTGTAATAAACACTTTCCATTACAAAGGAATTGTCTGTTTAAGTTGCTTAAGGTTTAAGCTATAAGAATACAAAAATAGTATAATTGATAGTATAAATGTTAGAAAAATAAATGTTACTAAAATAGTATAAATGATAGTTTAAAATTTACACACAGGTTTTTTTTTAAAACAAAACAAAACAAAACAAAACAAAACAACAAAACAAACTTTTCCAGACTTTTCAAATAAAGTAATAAAAAAACCCACAATGAGGCTTGCTGCTATAGGAACATAATCAAACAACAACAACAAATAACCCAAATGTTTTATTCCACTTATACGACAGCAATTTGCCAACAATCACAATTTTAGATGTATAAAAGAAAAAAAGAAGAAAAAAACATACATAAGGAATACTTATCTGTTTGCAGTTACATTTAATGTAGTGGCGCATCCGCAAAACAACCTAGGTCCTGTTATCTCTTATGTGTCAACACAGTCGTTTCATTGCGCATTGTCTTGTTTTCTGTCTCTTGAAACCAATGCCTTAAATCTTCACTGGAAAAAAGTAACAATTATTTGGATGACAATGGAGAGCCGTGAGGTGGTGGCCTGCAGCGTGAATGAGAGGAATCACATTTTGCCAGGGCATTACAGAATAATTACACATATGGCCGGATTGGCGGCATTCACGCTCTCTGACAATATTTTAAGGATTAAAGATGTTGGCGCGGCCCTCTGCCAGGGGCCGGGCTCTTTGACGCATTCAAATGCAAAAGCACAGTGTTAGGCAGGGGCCGCTCCGTCTGTCTATACGGCCCAATACCCGTTTGGGAAGAGTGTTTCATCCAACAGACATCAGGCACTTAATACCCAAATCTATTCTCACACATAAAGCAGTTAACAAAGACACCCAGGCTCTTTGGTGTAAAAGTAATTATCTCTAAGCTAATAGAGGCACTTCTTTCGAGCCGAACCTTCTGTCAGCTGTAACAGGTAGCAGCTTTTTTCCTCTGCTACAGAACTGTAATCTGGAATGTTGCATGCATGACATGGAGCAATTTAATGTGAAATACTTGTTGAATATGAAAGCAGTGAATGGGTGGGTGAATTAAAAACTAGTAAATATTAAATAGAGTAAATAAAGAGTAAATATTAACTGAAGTATTTTGAGATATTTTGTAGACAGTATCGTAATCAAGCTTATATAGGACTGCGTCAAATCTACTCTATATAGTTGGATATTAAAAATCTGGTTGTGATCTTTTCTTTTTTATTTATTTATTTAAATATTACATTATAAATATATTAGGCTTATCACAATAGTTATATTCAAATCAAATGAGCACATTTCACCCTTTCCTTTATCTGAGTGTATGTTTTAAACATTCATACACAATGATTTAGAGTCAGAACTAGATCAAATATTGTAGTTTTCATTAGTTTTCATTCTGTCTACATTGGAATACATTCATTCTTTTTTCCATCCCATCCCGCCTGTCTTTGAGCCATGAAATTCCCTTTTTGTTGATGCTTGGACATGGAAATTTAGAAGTATTCATGCCAACTACAGGCATGAAAAATTGATGAAATTACAGTCTGTTTGGGTGAAAGGGCCCGAGCGGTTGCTGGACAAAAGGCCTTGTGGGTCCGATTGGTGGTGTGCTAACAGGTGAAGCGCTCCGATGTGTGCCGGTGGCACGTGAATGTGGCTGGACAACAGGCCTCCTGCTGGGAGGCCATAAAGGGAGGGCACGCACCATCAGCATGGAGACACCAGCCGAAACGAGCGCTGCTTTTCAACCCCTGCTAACCTTTGGACTTCATCGGGTGTTTCAGATACGGCATGTTTTAGCAAAGCAGAGCCTGGCCAATGGGAGGCAACGAGATGACCGGATGCTTTCTTTCGGACAGACCCATGTTTCCGAATGGGCCTAACACACGAAAAAGTGTGTGGTGCTCAGGAAATATTCCACGGGTTCCTCCCTTTTTCTTTTTTGCCGTTTTGTGCAAGTGGGTGTGTGTGACTACAGCTCTTGTGAAATCTTGGAACAAAGCTAATTTGAGGCTGAGTGTGGGTGAATGGAGGGCAGGTTAAGTGCATGACTCAAATCTGGGGGAAGTCACGTCGAACGCTCTAATGTTCTAAAACCAAAGATAAAACTTTTAAACTAAAAGTTATTATATTGTGAGGAAAGTTACTGTTGGTTCTGCATCATTTCAGCCAGTTTGTCTGTCACAAATCAAATCAAGGTCTTTCTGAATGTAACCTTCATGAACAATATACCTCACCTGAGAAACTCTCACCGTAACATTCACTCAGGGATATAGCCATCCAGGGATATATCCTCAGAATCTGTCCACTGCAGAAGAATTGAGCTGCTGAATGTCTCATATAGCTATGTTTTAAATTTGAATTGATTTGCTGCTCATACAATGAGCTTCATCAGCCCTATCTCCTGTAGACATCTTAAGATCATCAAAAAAAGGTCCTGCTCTGGATGACCCAAACCAAATCCCAAACCAAATGCCCTTAATAATACAATAAACATCAAAATGGTATCATCATTTTCAATAATGTTACATTTGCAATGGCAATTACCAAAGTGTCAATTACCAATACTTTTCTTTATAATTGACTATTGTAATTAACTTTACCGATAGCTACTGGATTGATTGTTGTTGATGTTTTTGAATCAGCATGATCTTCAGTGAGTGCTTTATCCCAGTCAGGTTTACTATGGATATAAAGAATATCCTGGGAAGGTTGAGCATGAACACACTGGGAAAACACTCAGAAGGACACTTTACCTTCTTTTTCAATTTATATATCAATTTGTAGCTGTTTTTTGTCCAACATCACCTTTATTAGTGAAACTGTGCACTCTTGACGTAAAGCCACCTGTTAAGCATAGGACATCCATCACGGCTCCCTTACCAAAGCTCTGGAGAGCTATTTTCTGTAATGCAAGGCATCTTGTGTCTCCCAACCAGACAATACAAACTGAGTGTCTGCACTATTAAGGGTTCCGTCAACCCCTATTCCGGGGACCTTTGCCCTCCATGAATACAGCAAAGTCTTAAAATGAAAGTTTTCAATCTTTGCATCTTGCTCGGCCATGGGGGAGAAGGGGAGGGAGGAGGTCTTCCTTTTTTTTTTTTAACAGCTTCCCCCATCAGCCCCTTTGTGTTCCCCTTGCCACTAATAGTCTTTAGATTCACCTCTCTTGCAGTGAGGGTTATAGACTGCTCAAAGACTCTCCTTTTGTCACAAGTCTGCAGAGTGATAAGGGAAGAGAGTCAATAGCTAAAAGTAGCTAATGCGAAAAAAAGGGGTGACATTTCCTGAATGTTGGCATTTGCAGAAAAAGAGCAGCTCATACCTGACACATTTGCACAATACACAAAACTTTCACAGATATAGCAAAGGAGGGAGATCCATGTTTTATTCAGAATCAAATTTAGTATTTCTGGTGTAGAAAAGGTCCCATAAAAATGTTGGGAGGGTCATAGGGAGCCCCCTTGGCCCTTTGTGCGTGGTACCCCTCCTCATCTGAAGGAGGAATGATTTCATGACTGACTGAGAATGAAAAACGGCCCTCGAGATGGCCACTCGAGAAACCGAGGCTCTGTTTCTGTTTCTCTCTCTATCTTTCTCTCTTTCTCTCTGTCTCTCTCTCCCTCTCTCTCGCTCTCTCTCTCTTGCTCTGTCTCTCTTTGAGCTGTAACACCTACATTGTATGCAGAGGGGCAGAAAAGAAGTGAATGGCCTCAAAAAGAAAAACCCCATTCACTTCAAGGCAGCTGGGCAGGCCAAGTGTTCATGACGGCCTCTTTACTCATGGATGGGTTTTGTGCAAAGCTTGATGCGAAGGCTTTCGACTCTGTGCTATTCTCTGACTTAAGACAGACTATAAATTCATCTCATAGCGAGTGGAATGGTGCCCGTGGCATTCTCTCGGCTCTGTCTATGGCCCGTGGTGAAGTTTTCTACTGAGATGCTTTTAAGGCTGTTTGCGTTGACTTCACCTCGGTTTTCATCAGGACCTCTGACAGTGGCCTGAATAAATAGTAAGCTTTCAAAGGCGCTCTTGAGAACGTATCTCAGAGTTCAATAGGTCCTGCTGAAATCTGCGAGACCTCCTGCCCTCATTCTTGACCATCAGTGGACAGGAGAACATCACACCCAGTCCAAAGTGGCTGTTCACTTCATGAAGTCCCTGAAAAGAACTCAAGATACTTTTCTTTTCATTCTCTGCCTTCACTTTTAAAGCATTGTGCTTCACTCTACTATGTGACTACTCTTTATTCTTTTTTAAGAAAGAGAGCTGTAGGATTGCTGCAATATTAAATATGGGAAATTCTTGTGCAGAAATGTTCACATGATTCCAATACCTTTGAGATCTCTTTGTATCGTGTGATGTTTTTTTAAGCAAATCAATTCTAGTGAATAATACACTGGTGATGATTAAGGTCACATATGCACCTGTTGAGCTTTCTTTCTTTCCTCCCGAGGAAATATTGCTTGCAGAGATTAACATTAATCTTTCCTGCACACACTGACATGGTGAAGTGGCTGCACCTTTTGATGTATGGACGAAACAAGGCTTTGGGAAGCAGGAGCAGCTTGTTGCCACTCTTTACCCCAAGAGCTGAAGGGGTGGGAAGCCAATATCAAGGCCCTCTACAGGAAGTGTGTGTGAAAGCACAGCACTGTGGGCATTCCTGCTGGATTCGGCATTATCCTTTCCGAGAACCGAGAGCAGGAGATTCGAGAGTCAGCCAGAGCACCCCTGCCGATAACGGCCCATGGCTTTCAACCCCGCACTGCACAACACACCCAGGGGGAGATTAAGATTAATCTCAGGGCTCCGACTGGAGAAGCAATGCCATCAGTTCTGAAGAGGAAGGTGGACAAAATGAAAGACTAGGTTATAGATTTAGTCCAAAGACAAAAGCCAGGTTCAAAGGCCTGTTCTTTTACAGGCAGCAAGGTTGGGAAACTACTTTGGCAGCAGAGACTTCAGTTTGGCAGCTGTCTACATCACCATCTGTTTGGGTAATTGTGAATATAAGGGGTGATAAAGCATTCATATTCAGTTTATAGAAAGTTCTAGGAAGCCATAACAACATAATTAATGACTTCCCTGCTCATTCAACTTCTAAAGCATATATCTCATGGATCTGAGCAGATATTTTATGACTGTTTGTGACAGATTTCATGATTTTAGTATTATAAGTTTCTCTCTGGGGTTAACACTGAATGTCAGATAGAATGAAATAATATTAAGATCACTATCCTTTATCTACAAATATATCCATATATTTGTCTGACACATAATCAAACACAAATCTGTCCAGCATCCGCACTGCTTAGTTTTATTTGGCTCATTTATGAACATTATACTTGCACATATCCTTTGTTAGAGTTGAGTTACCAAGCCTAGTGGACTAGTGAGTTATAGGAAAAAGCTGTACCACACAGACCCAGATTTTCGAGTGACCACAGACCTCAGGGTTCCTGGAACCTTCCTCTAATCTGGTCTGCGGTTAAATTGGTCTTAAACAAGAACTGAAACCCCAACAGTCCCCGAAAGAAATTAATGAAAAAAGAACTTCAGCTAGACAGTTAATCACTCACTTAAATATAAATAACTATAAATAACTACGGCTTTAAACAGTCTGTTTGCTGTGTTAGTCAAACTGATGTTCTGCAAACGATGGAGTGAGGAAACGGGGGTCAGATGGAAGAATAAAGCTTGTGAGAACTGATTCATGTTTATCGAATGAAGTGTGTGTGAGATGTTGATGTGTGCCAGTGAGACCTGTAGGGCTATGGGATTATGATATAAAAAAGACTTTTATTAAGACATACACTTCTGGGCAAAAAAAAAGAGCCAAGCAAAAAATGCAAAAAATATTAAGCTTTTAATGCTCTTAATAACCTTAATAATCATTGGTCAGGAAATTAGCAAGAATTAAGCAACAGTATGAGATAGCTTTCCACTTTGATTTATTGATTAAGCCTTGTACAAAGCTTCTTTTTTTTAGCTCTATTTTAATTTTGTACACCTGTGTTTTACATCAAACATTTTAATCATTATCATGATTTTACAGTTGTGTACAAGAAGACTATATAAAGTATCTCACAAAAGTGAGTACACCCCTCACATTTTTGTAAATATTTGATTATATCTTTTCATGTGACAACACTGAAGAAATGACACTTTGCTACAATGTAAAGTAGTGAGTGTACAGCTTGTGTAACAGTGTAAATTTGCTGTCCCCTCAAAATAACTCAACACACAACCATTAATGTCTAAACCGCTGGCAACAAAAGTGAGTACACCCCTAAGTGAAAATGTCCAAATTGGGCCCAATTAGCCATTTTCCCTCCCCGGTGTCATGTGACTTGTTAGTGTTACAAGGTCTCAGGTGTGAATGGGGAGCAGGTGTGTTAAATTCGGTGTGATCGCACTCACACTTCCTCATACTGGTCACTGGAAGTTCAACATGGCACCTCATGGCAAAGAACTCTCTGAGGATCTAAAAAAAAGAACTGTTGCTCTACATAAAGATGGCCTAGGCTATAAGAAGATTGCCAAGACCCTGAGACTGAGCTGCAGCACGGTGGCCAAGACCATACAGCGGTTTAACAGGACAGGTTCCACTCCAAACAGGCCTCGCCATGGTCGACCAAAGAAGTTGAGTGCCCATGCTCAACGTCATATCCAGAGGTTGTCTTTGGGAAATAGACGTATGAGTGCTGCCAGCATTGCTGCAGAGGTTGAAGGGGTGGGGGGTCAGCCTGTCAGTGCTCAGACCATACGCCACACACTGCATCAAATTGGTCTGCATGGCTGTCGTCCCAGAAGGAATCCTCTTCTAAAGATGATGCACAAGAAAGCCTACAAACAGTTTGCTGAAGAGAAGCAGACTAAGGACATGTATTACTGGAACCATGTCCTATGGTCTGATGAGACCAAGATAAATTTATTTGGTTCAGATGGTGTCAAGTGTATGTGGCGGCAACCAGGTGAGGAGTACAAACAAGTGTGTCTTGCCTACAGTCAAGCATGGCGGTGGGAGTGTCATGGTCTGGGGCTGCATGAGTGCTGCCGGCACTGGGGAGCTACAGTTCATTGAGGGAACCATGAATGCCAACATGTACTGTGATATACTGAATCAGAGCATGATCAGTATGCAGTATTCCAGCATGATAACGACCCCAAACACACCTCCAAGATGACCACTGCCTTGCTAAAGAAGCTGAGGGTGAAGGTGATGGACCGGCCAAGCATGTCTCCAGACCTAAACCCTATTGAGCATCTGTGGGGCATCCTCAAACAGAAGGTGGAGGAGCACAAGGTCTCTAACATCCACCAGCTCTGTGATGTCATCATGGAGGCGTGGAAGAGGACTCCAGTGGCAACCTGTGAAGCTCTGGTGAACTCCATGCCCAAGAGGGTTAAGGCAGTGCTGGAAAATAATGGTGGCCACACAAAATATTGACACTTTGGGCCCAATTTGGACATTTTCACTTAGGGGTGTACTCACTTTTGTTGCCAGCGGTTTAGACATTAATGGCTGGGTGTTGAGTTATTTTGAGGGGACAGCAAATTTACACTGTTACACAAGCTGTACACTCACTACTTTACATTGTAGCAAAGTGTCATTTCTTCAGTGTTGTCACATGAAAAGCTATAATCAAATATTTACAAAAATGTGAGGGGTGTACTCACTTTTGTGAGATACTGTAAGTGAATTCGTGAAAAGTGTTTCGAGATTTTCCCCAAACAGTTCTCTGCAGCACAAGTAAGCGAGCAAATGGTGGAAAAGGAGGTCTCAGTAGTGCATTTGTTTAATTCTTGCTAATTTTCTGACCAATGATTTGTTGTTAAGACCATTAAAAGCTTAATATTTTGCCAACATAGTGGATATAAAGAGAATAGGTAGAAATCTGTTGGTCAAGATACTGTTAAAATTATTGGTAAATATAAATATAAGTTAATGTGTCATAATAAATGTAAATATTGGTGTATACAGTATAAATATATGGTTTTCAAGTGGTGATGTAGAACGATGCTGCAGGTTGCTACCGATTACAATATTGCAGCAAGTCTTAGAGATGCCATCTGAAACTCACTGAAACCTTGTGTTGTAAATCCTAACCTTTTCTCTATTGTCAGTCTAGAACTAAAATTCAACAGAAAAAGGCACAGAAGACACAACAAGAAATCCACATTCTATAAATACACAAATTGGAAACACTTCCAGCGCTACATATCCTTTTGATAAACCAGTGCATGTGTAGAAAAAATAACCTTTTGAGGGCACTTCATAGGATCTTTGGACAGTTAAGGGTTCTTAGCTCCATAAAGTGGCCCTACTCTGAATTATTTCTGAAACACTCAGTTGTAGGGATCTATATAAACCGTTTATGTGTTCCCCAGACAAACAGCCGAAGAACCCTTACTAGATTTAACATTTTAATTTTTTCTAAGAGTGTGTTATAAATGTGTGTTAGTGTGCATTTGCACATTTGAAGCTGATTGGTTATTATATATTATGAAGCAATTTATGAAAATTTATAATGCTATTTTCCAGTGAAATTTTCCACTGAAATCTGTGCGCTAGAAGAATAAAGGAAAAAAGTACTTTTTGCACACAAAAAAATACAAAGAAAATACAAAAATAACCCATTAGTGCAACAATGCTGCAATTATAAAATATAATACACAAAATGTATAATATATATAAAAAAATGATAATGTTTTAGAATGGCTTTAAAACTAAAATGATTACCAACTGACCAAAATAATACAAATATAAATGTACTATACATTAATAATATCTTTTGTTTGCTTTACTAATATGCAGCATTAAAAATGTTCTAGTTTTAAAAAAAAGTAACATCTAAAGTACATAATTACTACCAATATACACACGTCATAATAAATATCAATGCTTCCTGGAATCAGAATAGAGTCATGAATGAATTCAGCACAGAAGAGACTTTGAAAACTGCGAACAAAGCCTAATAATGTGGGCTGTGTGTGAAATGGCATGGTGTGACAGTTCACATCATTAAAGTCTAATTACACTGCCATTGCACATTTAGTGCTGCTCCTTCAGCAGGAAAGAAGCTAAATGTTATTGTGTGGTTTCCCTTTCTCCCCCCTGTTTGCTTATCCCTGTGAGAAAACCCATTTATTTCCTACTTTTGCTTACATTTTCCCCATATAGTTTCACGCAAGGGAACGTGGAGAAAACGGAGCGCACATACACACACACACACACACACACACACACACTAGGCCCTACTCACTCTCATGCTTACACCCTGAAAAGGCAAAAGTTCTTCGCTGTTATGCAAATACAGCGATCTGTAAATGCTCGAGTGAGAATTATATTTGAATTAAATGAGGCTTTGCCTTTCTGCGACAATGAATTGCAAGCCGTGTTCTCAATGGCCGGTCCCTGAGCCGCGACCACGCTTATTATGGCCCTGACGAAATGTGAACTGACACAAATGCCGCAGCTCGCTTACAATCCGATTACTTGGCTAAAACGCATCAATGCTGGCCAAGCCACCGGGTGCTGGCGTCCCCCCATTCAAGCGCACGGAGAACAAGCCCGACTCCTCCTCACAAACGCCAACGCCCCAGGCCTCGAACTCACGCTCAACCCATCAGCCCGCCTCAATGGCAGCCTTTCGACAAGGTGCTTTTCCCCCTGCTCAGGTCTAAAACAAAGCAGGAGATTGTGCTGATGGACCCAAACAGGCCTTCACAGGTTTAAATAGGGAAGCTCTCCTTCCAAAAAGCCTGCACTTTGTGTATGTATGCGTGTGTGTGAGAGTGTGTGTGTGTGTCCCATTTCTCATTGAGTGGCTTTGCCAAACGCTACCCCTATTAAAATCGTACTAAAGAAGAATGCCTCAGGTTAGCATGACCCGGGTTCGTTTTCTTTGCAGTAAGCGATCGTCTGTTCAGAGTAGGCCCTTAATTTAAAGCGATGTTGACAACCACAAAGATCTCTCCCTTTCGGAGACTGCGTGGCAACGCTATGGCTTTCCCAAAACACTATTTAACTGCTGACATTTACATGTTTTTTTTTCTTTCTGCTTTTTTTCCCCCTCTCCACCAGACCCTGCCAGGTGGTTTGCACTTGGATGAAGCCTACAGGAGAAACGTTAGAAAATTCAAATGAGGAAAAAATAACACATTAGTGTGCAACATTTGCATGGGCTACACTCTCATGACTAGTTTAGATATGATATCGGGTTTCTTCTAGACCTCTTAATGTGATGTTAATTAAAAATGAGACATAATAAGGGCGCAGAGATGAATATGTGATATGAAAGGATAGAAGAGGATAGACAACAAATTTTGTGTTTTATTGTTTAAGCAATTTGATTGGAATTACGCACAGTGATTGTGGGGAGTTGCAAATTGAACACAGCAGACGAATGTTATTACGTCATAAAATGTAAAAATAAAAAGCCTATCACAGTATGCAAATGAAGACCCAGCAACAACAATTTACCAGAGGAAGGAGGTCAGGTTGTTTAGAGTTGAGGGCATTTCCAATTTGCATAAAATATCTAAACATGGATTTTTAAATGCTGGTAAATAGAGCACCTCTATGCTTTTGTGGAATAACCATAGCAAGCATGAAGAGTAGGTAGGTAACTATATGGAGGTAAAGAACAGGCATTGTCAAGGATTTTGATCTGTGACATGGTGACATTTTGAAATGCCCATAGAGCCTGCAAGTGGAAATACACTATGTCATGTAGATGAGTCTATCATTTAGTCAGAATCACAAGGGTCCTAAATGCATTATAGACTCCTTGCATTGTGTCATTCAGATTAGGACTAAGCCTATGATTCAGTTCCCAAGATTTGCATTTGCATTATAGACTGCAAATACAAGAATGCTTTTCTAAATGATACAATGGTTTATATATCATTATGTACTTATATATATATATATATATATATATATATATATATATATATATATATATATATATATATATATATATATATATATAGATTATATTATAATGATGTTTTGTGTGTATATGGTGTTTTGTACACACACACACACACACACACACACACACACACACACACTCAAGACACCATTATAATGTTTATATATATTATAAATAGTATATAGTTACATCCCTCAGTTGGTGTGTGTGTGTGTATTGGTCATCGCTCTAGTGTAACTGTAGACACTTGTAGAATTGCGTAGAATGCAAACCCTTACATAAATATATGCAAATGTATAAAATGTCAAAAATATCATAAAATGTTTAAATATGTAGTGTATATTAAAGAAGAACATACGACTAGGAAAAATCTATAATATATTTTTTTTCTTATGGTGAGTATGGTATTTACAAAACACAATATTGATTGATTGATTGATTGATTTATTGATTGATTCATTCACGTTTATTTATCTCTCTCTCTCTCTCTCTCTCTCAATCTGTCTCTGTGTGTGTGTGTGTGTGTGTGTGTGTGTGTGTGTGTGTGTGTGTGTATTTACATACTTACTTACATTAGTAATAAGGACATTGTTTTCTAAACAGCATGGGGGCTTTTCACACAGTGATAACTTTAAGAAAAAGCTCATTGTAACATCCTCCAATACAGTAATTAAAGATTGGTGATAAAGTCTACTGTTGTGTTATATATCTTTATATATATAGGAGAGGAGTAGGAGAAAGGACAGACTAAGGAGGAAGCACAGGTTGAAAAGGATGTACAGCCAGACAAGGAAGTAGGCTGAGGAGAAAGTAGAAGTTTGGGGAGGAAGCACAGACTGAGAAGGAAGCACAGGCTGAGGAGGAAATACAGGATGAAAAGGAAGTACAGGATGGAGAGGAAGTACAGGCTGAGGAGGAAATACAGGATGAAAAGGAAGTACAGGATGGAGAGGAAGTACAGGCTGAGGAGGAAATACAGGGTGAAGAGGAAGTACAGGCTGAGGAGGAAATACAGGGTGAGGAGGAAATACAAGGTGAAGAGGAAGTACAGGCTGATGAGGAAATACAGGGTGAGGAGGAAATACAGGGTGAAGAGGAAGTTCAGGTGGAGGAGAGGAGAGTGAACAGTGTAGCAGGAGGAACAGGTGCAGCCCAGTGAATCAGGCTGAAGGAGCGATAGTCCTGCGTTCTCCGGCTTTAATGTGTAATGTGGAGTTAATATGGATTTAATGGCTGTCAGTGCAGCGCTGCTCTCCGGCTCCAGCTCTAATCTCCTCAACACACACACACACACACACACACACACACTCGCTTTCTCTCTCTCTCTCTCTCTCTCTCACACACACACACACACACACACACACCGCACCGAGGCTTAACGTGTTAAACCCCCTCACACTGCATGGGCAGTATTGTTATACTATAATCTAATTTAAAAAATGATTATATATATATATATATATATATATATATATATATATATATATATATATATATATATATATATATATATATATATATATATAAGGATAGAGAGAGAGAGAGGGAGAGAGAGAGAGAGAGAGAGGTAGCCTGTTGATCGCGTCTATCTGCGTAAGACAGATCCCCCACTCTCTTGGGGACAAAGTGGCATTAGTCACAGGCCTTATAACATCCCATCAGCGCGCTTTATAGAGGCCATGCATTTATTATTATTATTATTATTATTATTATTATTATTATTATTATTATTATTATTGCTGTTGTTGTCGGACATTTTACATTTTTATATATGAAACACCTCTCCAGGCAAATAATGCGTAAATAACGCATGAAACAATTAAGAAACATTTTCTAAATGACAGAACATCAGTAAATAAATAGTAATAAATAATATAATAATAAATAATAGTAATAAATTGTAGCTTTTTATAGTAAATAAAAAGCTACAAATTAATACAAATTATTATTATTATTATTATTATTATTATTATTATTATTATTATTAACTAGAGTGTTTTAATGATCTGAAATGTTTTCAGCACTTTGCTCGTTGCTTTCCACACTATTTAGTCCGACAACACGGGCCCGGAATTGTTCATATTTAAAGATAATTTATTTCCAGCTGACCCGTAGTAATAAACAAATAAAACAAACAAACAAACAAATAAATAAGCTTCGGGATTAGCGCTCATTCTTTTTTTACGACTTCGCATGAAATCAAACAGTTAGTCAAACTCTAGCCTACTGTAAAACCTAAAAACTACATAAACAATCTACCTAGAAAAGATTGTTATTAGCAAAAAAAAAAAATGCTAATAACAAGCTAATAAATATAATACAGCTCTTATTATTATTAGTATTCTTCTTCTTCTTCTTTTTATTATTATTATTATTATTATTATTATTATTATTATTATTATTATTAATGCGGTTGTTGTTGTTAATATTATTAATATACTGTTTTGATTATCTTTTTTCATTTTCTTGACATACTCAAAGATCCAGCCTCCTCTACGCTTTTATATACATTTACGCTACCTTACATCTGTATAGCCTTGTTCAACAACGCGCGCGCGCGCGTGTGTGTGTCTTTGCATAATTAAGCTCATCACACACTTGCTTCATGAATTTGATGACTCCACTTAGTGCTTATGAAGTCTGATCCGTCATAACTTGTTGCATTTTCATTTCTGGTCGAATCAGTGCGCAGATGTGAGTGTGAAAGAGCTCAGGGAGGAGAAACTCTGCTGAACTTCATTGTTCGGGACTTGAAAGGGCTTGAGTAAGCCAGTGCACTATAAAAACCCCTCTTGTAGAGAGACAGGCAGAGAAACAGACAGAGAGACACACACGCACAGAGAGAGAGAGAGAGAGAAAGGCTGGAGTTCTTCCACTGCAGCGCGTGAAAAGCAGCAGCTTCTTTATTATTATTATTTTTTTGCACTCTTTCATTTTTTCTTTATTGAATTTTAGTTGTATATATTGTCGGGGTCGGTGCAGAGATGTTGCCCGGCGTTATTGCTCCTCCTGCCATGTATCCCAACCTGCTGTCTCTGCCGCGGACTTTGCGCTCGGCCTTCACCTCGCCGTCCAGTTTCCGGGTGGAGGACCTGCTGCGTATCGGCCGCGAGACCTTCCCTCCACCGCTTCCGTCGCCCGCGAGCCCCAACTCCCACGAGACCGCGCGCGCTTCCTCCGGTATCGACAGGAGCAGCTCACCGCCGCAGACCACCGCCATCAACACGACCACGACCACACACACACACACGCACTCACACACACACACCGAGCCCGGATACCTGAAGTTCGGGGTGAACGCCATTCTCGCACCAGATACCAGAAACGGTAAGTCTGTGAAAAGTTCATGATAATAATAATAATAATAATAATAATAATAATAATAATAATAATAATAATAAACTCTTCAATAAATAATGAAACAATTAAATAGATTATTTATTAGCCTATACAGGTAATGTAATAGATGTTGATAAATCAATAACATACACACCTGTTATTTTTATTTCATAGATATAATGGTTAATTATTGTTAAATAAATAATAATAAATAATAATAATAAATACATTTAATAACAGACATCAAGTAAACTGTTTTTTTCTTATGCATATAATAAAATACATGATATATAACTCAAAATCTAACTAACTAAACAAATGAATGAATGAATAGATTATATAATAAATTGCTATATAGTTAGTTTAAAATTGAATAATCAATTATAGATAGGTGTAAATAAACTGATATATATATATATAAATGTATATATAAATAAACTATATATATATATATATATATATATATATATATATATATATATATATATATATATATATATATATACTTATAGACCAGTAAGTTTTATTATGAGCCACATGAACACAATTGTTCATCATAGTTAAATAAATTGATAAAGACATACAAGTGACTCATTCACAGATTCATAAGGTGTCATTTAAAATTTTATTTCATTTGATCACATCTCTAACTGAAAACCCTGCAGTGTAGAGTACACACTGATTGTAATCTTGTGTATGCTTATTTTGTGTGTGTAACAGCATCATCTCCACCTGCACTGCATGGCATCAGCCCCAAACACTTTCCCTTCCCCTACTTTGACGCGTCATTCCATCCGTTCATCAGAGCTGCCTATTTCCCTGGTGAGTCACTTTATTCCTTATTTTATTACATTTCTTTATCAGTACTCTTCACACAAGTGCCTACTTAAAATCGTTTTTCTTTTCATGGTTCCTCTTTTCAAGTTTCCTCAGCGATGCTGATTTGTTAACATAACACGGTCCTCATGTTTAATATTGACTTACTGAATGAAGATACAAAATCAAAATCAAAATCATAATTCTAAAACAATCAGGACATTTTGAACATTAACACAGCTCTTGACAGCGCTGGAGTTTTGTAAGGGCCGTGATTGTGAAATCGTGTCTCGCCAATTTCGAAGGCCCTGTTTAGCAAAGTGCAGTGACTGCTGACATTTTGTCCTCCTGATCTACAAATTAGTCCGGATTTTCACGGTCCAAATTTAAGGCGGGTCCTTTCTCTTCATCACCGCCATTTTCCCACCGAGCCAAACGCAGATCACCCACAAAGCTTTTAGCACTGTGACCAATTAGGGCAGCTCCCTCTGGGAAGCCACACACACTCACACACACACACACACACACACACACACATGGTGTAACTAGAAGCTGTCAAACACTGACATGTTAAGCCTTAACTATGTAGAGGTATGCATATGTGCTGTGTTTATATGATAATGTATGTAGGAAGAACAGTTGAACAGTTGAACAGTCGGCGACATACAAGATTTCCTAAATTTTCTATGATATATAGCTAATTAGATGTCAAAATAGTATCTCGCTAGCTTCGTAATCTTTGGTCAGATAATATTTTATTGAGATGTGGGCTAATTTTGATTTTAAAAAGCCTACTTAATGAGTAAATAGCTTGGCCTACGATATGCACTAAGTGGTACAGAAACCAAATATAGAGTTAAGCATTATTGTTGTCTCACATTAGTGGTAGCATGTTCTACATTAACACAGGATATATGTTTGTTTGTTTGTTTGTTTGTTTTTTACCACCACGAGAGTCGGACTCGCAGTTGCCTACAATGCCTTCATCACTGTGACCAATTGGGTCAGATCCCCTTTAGCTGCCCCCTCAAACATACATACACACACACACACACACACACACACACACACACACACACAGAGCATTTCCTTATGCAAAACTACTGATGGGCATTTACCCGTCATGGACTAATACCCTATTAGTCACTATTCAGGGCTACAATCTTCTCAATGGCCTTAATAGGACATCTAAACAAACACTTGATGCTAAAAATAAAACCATACCAAAAACAAAACGTGTGAATGAGTAGCATTGTCTAGCAATCTGAAATGGAGACTGAACAAAAACTCAAAAACTTTCTGTCCATAAATGTAACTTGGAAACTCAAGAGTTTATAATAAAAAGAAATAAACAAATCACACTCAACGTTCTTTTGAGACAAATAAGATTAGCTTGAATAAGAGAAATTTGCTAGGATCCCTTATGAATATTAGCCCTTAAGAATATTAGCCATTTGTTACCTATCTGTGAACGTGTATTAACAAATAAAGCTAGATAAGAAACATTAAAGGAAAAAGAACGACTCATTCTTGGCTCGATAGAAATATATACTGAGATTAATTAGGAAAATATGAATCCCTGTTTATGACATAAACATTTGTAAGCATCTAGTGTTAAAACAAATTAAGGCTAGTTAGCAAAGGAGCCAGTTAGTCAGAATCAGACTATTTTCTGTTTTAAAAAGGGTCATACATTCATAGACCACATCTACAAAGTACCTGAAGTGCAAAAAAATACAATATAATTGAGTTATTCGATTTATTTAGGACATTATACTCAGCCTGCTGATTCTAATGAATGGTTAAAAAAAAAACATAGCATCAGGCTTTTGTAGTCTGTACAATGTAGGTTTAGGTCTATATCACTCAGCCTATAGCTGATGCAAATAGGCCTTTGAAAATAGCTTGGAATAGGCTGGTATAAGGCTAAAATAAATCCCTGCCATCAGTATTCTCCAAATGATCTTGGCATGCAATTGTGTTTAGTTTCGAAGTGTAAATCCCCTTTTTGTCGCCATAATATATGGCTTTAGTGGCCTGTCTTAAGCCTTTTTTCAGTTAGTTCATTACTACACAATTACCGTGCACGCTTCATTAGCGCTTTGTATCCTCCACCGGAGGAGACTGAATAGCTACTCGGCCTTTTTTACCATACCAATGCTTTTGGGGAGCCCAGCAAATGTGCTAATTAGTTGCCTCGTTCCACTCAAATGGATCCCCTTCAATAAAGTTAGAGCAGGAAGAATTGACTTTGTATACATCTGCCTGTCTCTATCTGATGGACTCAATGATGCCTCTTTTTTAACAGCTTCAAACTCGGTGGTTCCTATACCGGGAACCTTCTCGTGGCCACTTTCAGCAAGGGGAAAGCCGAGGAGAGGTATGCTGAGGCGGGCCGTGTTTTCAGACGTGCAGCGCAAAGCTTTGGAGAAAATGTTTCAGAAGCAGAAGTACATCAGCAAACCAGAAAGGAAGAAGCTAGCCACAAAACTTGGCCTGAAAGACTCTCAGGTAGGTCCTACATGAGATAAACGCTCACAAGCTAGAAGGTGTTTCCAATTCTCTGAAATGTTTGAGGCAAATCTAAAATCCTTCGTATTTTGTTGACTAGGTAAAAATATGGTTCCAAAACCGAAGAATGAAATGGCGGAATTCCAAAGAGAGGGAACTTTTGTCTTCAGGTGGCTGTCGAGAACAAACTCTGCCAACGAAGACGAACCCTAACCCAGATCTCAGCGACGTTGGGATAAAGTACGAGAGTCTCGACAGAGACAGCCCAGATGGTGCCTTCTACCATCCTCACATAGGCAAAGATTTGGAAAACGGTTCCGATTCACTCTTTACATCTCCATCACACTCCAGCAAGAACTCAGACTCATCAGATGATGAAGAAATCACCGTATCATAGCAATACAAAAAAAAACCAACAACAACAAAAAAACCCAGACTGAGATATGTGTTGAATTAATCCTGAAATGGAATACAGCCTACAAGGGGGGCTAGACTGAATCAACCTGAGAGACATTCAACCCCTGTAGATACGTTTTGGCACCGATGAACAGATAGCTAAATAAATGTCATGCATCAACATTAAGATTTATTAATATGTTTAAAATGTTAAAGTGAAACAACCATGAGAGATGTTTTTGCTGATTCGACAGAATCATTTTTTCATTCTTGGCTTAATTTGCAATGCAGTTTATCGATTAGGATTTGCATTTGTCCCGTACGTTTAAGATCTTGTACAGGATGTGATTAGATGACAATGAGATGACTTAGAAAAATTTGTTTAATGCAAAGTGAATCAGAGACATATCCACGTTACCAATGAGCAGCTATTAATTAGCTACATCTTTACATTATATGGAAAAAAAAGAAAACAAAAAATGATGAATATACATGAAACATTCAGGCTACTAATTTAATGGCCTTTAATGAGGCTGCGTTTTTTGCAGCCGTAACATTTTGTATACTATTTTGTATGAAGATATTTGGAATATTTTGTATGGAACGTTTTATAGCCGAACAAGATTCATTCCTTTCCTGCTGATTTTTTTTTTTTTCCTGTTTAGATTTTCCATGTTGAATCTAAACTATGTAGATGCTAAATGTATAACTTAAAAGTCATGTGTGTTTAAGTTTGTAAGGATGAAATGTATATACTTGGGGAAAAATATTTTTGCATATTAAAATCCAAAGGGAATGAGTTTTTTTTTTCTTGAACATCTCTCAAATCACTTCAAGAGCACATGCATCCATCTATCCATGTTCTATACCGCTTATGCTACTGGGTCGCGGGGGAACCTGGAGCCTATCCCAGCGAGCGGGGTACACCCTGGGCGGGGTGCCAATATATTGCAGGGCACACTCACATACACATTCACACACACATTCATACACTATGGACACTTTGGACATGCCAATCAGCCTACCATTCATGTCTTTGGACTGGGGGAGGAAACCAGAGTACCCGGAGGAAACCCCCGCAGCACGGGGAGAACATGCAAACTCTGCACACACAGGGCAGCGACGGAAACCGAACTACCAACCCTGGAGGTGTGAGGCGAAATTGTTGAATATATTTTTGAGCAAATAGGCAAAAAATACGTAAATATAAAATAAACTTGAAATTATAGGCAAATATAAATGAGAAGTTTGAGTCAAATTAGGCTTGGGCCAAAATTTTTTTAGTAAAATATTTTAATCAAATAGTCCTAATTCCTTTGCCAATACAGTGGAGGTCATAAGTGTACATATGCCTTGCAGAATCTGCAAAATGTTTTTTTTTTTTTTTTTAAAAGAAGGCGGCTCATAAAAATTGCATTTTGTTTTTTTATTTAATACTGCACTGAATAAACTATCTCATATAACAGATATTTATATATAGTCTACAGGACCCAATAATAACTACTAATTTACACAAATGAACCAGTTCAAAAGTTTACATACCTTGGATTCTTAATAATGTGTTGTTACCTGGATGATCAGTGACTGTTTTTTTTATTTTGTGATAGTTGTTCATGAGTCCCTTGTTTGTCCTGCGCAGTTAAACTACCCACTGCTCATCAGAAAAATCCTCCAGGTCCTGCACATTCTTTGCGTTTCCAGCATCTTCTGCATATTTGACCCCTTTCCAACAGCAGTTATATGATGTTGAGATCCGTCTTTTCACACTAAGGACAACCGAGGGACTCGTTCACAAGTATTACAAAAGGTGCAAACATCCACTGATGCATTAAGAGCTAGGGGGTGTAAACTTTTGAACAGGATGATCGGTGTAAATTGTTAATTGTTCAAAAGTTTACACCCCCTGGCTCTAAATGTAGTGTGTTGCCTTCTTGAGCATGAGCATGACCTCATCTGTAGATCTACATGGCTCTTCACCTGGCCTGGGCATGAGGCAACTTCCCTGGTTAGTCAGATGTGAAACATTTGAAAGACCTTCATGTTTCATTTGTTGATTTTATTTGAAACAAATCATGAATCAGAGCTCTAATGACTTCAGATATGAGAATGATGCACAGGATATCATTCACATCTTTATGAAATTGAGACGAAACAAAAAAGTACCCCCCCCCCCCCCAGGGACGGAACTGTAGAATAACCCCACATCACAATATTATAGTGAATATAATTAAATAATAGTTATAATGTTTCGCTTCGGGAAACTTCTAGAATAATTTTTTAACATTACTGTGTGTATTTTGCACCTGAAAGTATGTTTTAGGTGACATCATGCTTATTCCTCTACAGTAGAACCATAAACATTACATTTCAGACTTTATCATCATACTATATAATATATAGTATGGCAGTGGTTTTCAAAGTGGGGGCCGCCAGGGGGCGTCCGGGGGGCCTCAACAATTTGGTGTGAAAAATAAATAAATACATGATTTTTTAAACATTTTTTTCCAGACAACCACACACACACAATCAATTCCTAATGTAATGCAATGTAAAGATGTAAGATGTAATTATTAATAAAAAAATGGGGGGGGGGGGGGGGGGATATATTCAGAAGTCTGTATTCTTAATGTGTTTTAAAGACATCTTGCAAAAGGGGGCCTCGGTCAAATGTTAATGCCATTTGGGGGGCCTTGCCCTGGAAAAGTTTGGGAACCCCTGTAGTATGGTATACTCTATTATCAGAAGCTACAAATATCACTGCATAAGGAACAAGTACGAGAGGGTTATCATCTTTATTCTCCAAAGACCCACAATCTGTTGAAAAAATAAAACCGAACAAACTGTACAAGGCGGTAGAAAAGTCATCTGTACATCATTTACTCTATTTAACTTTATAGAATTGTTAGACGACATCCTCAATTTCTGGTACAAGGTTTCAAATTTACACACATATTGTACAAGTGAAAGTATACAAAAAGTATATGAAAAATATGGCATTATAACATTCAGGATATTTCACAGACTTTTACAAGCATGTCGTGTCTTTCCTCTTCCATTCACCATCTGAGCATTTATATATACATATATAAAAAAAAAAAAAACAACACAATGTGTTTGAAAAAAGAATTATCAACAAAATGTTGTGCTAAACAATGCATCAGTATGAGAAACCACAACTACGATTGAAAAAAAAATTGCATAGCGTCCTCTTTAATCAAAAGGTCCATTGAGAAAAGCTCAGCATCACAAGTCCGACGTCGTGCGTCACATGAAAGCTTGGAAAACTTCATTTCTCGAGCGAACAAAGTGCAGACGTCGAAACAAAAGCAGTGCAGAGTGCTCCTTTGAAACTGCGTGAAAATGGACGGCGGGATAATTCTCCGGATCGGGCCACTAGACACGCCGGCAATCGGCTCTGGAGAAAGCAAATCACTCTGGCTCAGAGGATCTTTAGATTGGGCAAAAGACTGCCAAAGTCTACTGAGTGTGTGCGTGTGTGTGTGAGCGTCTTCAAAGTGCTTCTATGTATGGAGACGTAAAACAAGAGGTCTTTTTCTCCTCTCCTGGCAATTCACATAATCAGTTCACACAATCAGAGTCTCTATTCAAACAAACGAGACTCTCGCAAAATGGGCAGTTATCACTGACTCAGAGAACTAGTTGAGATTAAAGGAGCAGTTTGTCATTTTTGAAAGTGCTTCTAGACCTGCAATAATCATCTCATTTCTATATAACCTCAGAAAAATAGTCATCTGCATTATTGATATAAATGGATCTGGATGGTTTCTTAATTTTCGGGCTTTCTGTTGATATTTTTTCCGGCCCAAAAATGGCTCTAGAGCTGTTCAACGTATGTATCACACAAGGTATAATACGTTTTCACAAAGCGAGTGAGTTGTAAATATCGGAATTGAAACTGCTAATCGCAATCAGAAGACGGATCTTAAATGATCGACTGCTCCTTTAACGCACTGTCATTTGAAGAAACTGTTTGAAATCTACCACTCTACTGGAAGCATCAATGATTAAAGGTATTCCAGCATTAAAATACCAACACCCTGTTTAAAGAGGTATAACATAGCACCTTCTTTTACACTTCTTCACTTCTCATGTAAACACAAGGCTATTGTGATTTCCTCACCAGATGCTCATATTTCTCTTATTGGCTTTGATTACAAATGTGGCTCACTCAGACATATCACTTAAAGTCTCCAACATTAAGTGTGGTATTCTGGTGTAAACCTTTCCAGCATTTAAGATTCATACTGTAGATACAAATGTACTAAGGCGTTAGGAAACATTAGCACCACATAAAATGTTCCATATTGTGCACGGAAGCTCGTAGAAGAGTCCTTATGATACGGTTTCCTTGATTGTGCATGTAAAAGATTAGTCGAGTCTAAACACGGAATGAAAAAAATATGCATTGTGATGAAATTCATACAGATTCGTACAGAGACTGCAGCGCAAAGCAGTCCTGAGAAACTGCACTGAGAAAGAAACACGGTTCTGGCGGCATCTAGTGCGCACTTGTGCAAAGCACTACACCTCAAACTTCAGTACTGGTTTGAACACACCCTATGCTGATTTTTTTTACCTTAACATTTCTATGTGTGAGATTCCCATTCATGAAATTTGTTAGATCAAGTCAGCACTGCTACATAAGTCTCTGATGTATCTGACACAAGTTCCTTTTCAAAACTGAAAAAAAGTGGATAGATGTTATAAAAATAAAATATGTATTCAGCCAAAAAAAGCTTTTGAAGAGCATCAAAAAACAAACAAACCCTGATATGGTTGTTCCACAAACAACAGAAAATGCCCTACACTTTTAAAACTCACTAAGAAAACCTATGAATATGCAAATCAAAATTCAATCAGTATGCAAATTAAACAAAACCGGTGTGTTGTGCGGCCTTCATTTGCATACCGTAAGACGATTGGCTCTTGTCGTTTATGATGCAAGAACACTCCACTTTCACATATTTGGTAAATCTGTGCACTCAAATGAATTCCCCAGAAAGGTTTGAATTATTAAACTATGTTTTAAAAACTTTAAGGTGACTTTAAATACTCTAAATTATTATTATAATTTGCTCTTCTTTTTTTAAGCCAGCTCCTCCGTTGATACACAACATCGCACCTTTACGATGCGTTCAACTACAGGTCGCAACGAGTCATTCCCAACCTCCAATCAGGAAATGCAAAAGAAAACACCCAAAGCTCAATCAACATACAGACACATTCGCTCGTTAAATCTAAAACACTATTATGAATTTGCAGTTCGCATTAGCTTGTTGCTAACAAAAGACTTTTCCACTTCGTATGTTTGAAAGCACTGAGGTTGAAAACGGCATAATTCCACATACGAACGGAGGTAAGTCGAACGCTGCATTATTGCGCTGGCTAAATTTCAAGCTAGCATGACGGCTAGTTTTAAGGCAAGGCAGCTTTATGGCACTTTGTGTAGATATAGTTCACAGGAAATATGGTGTGCAAATTGCTACGTAAATCGATATTAAGGGCAAAGATTTCTCTTATACTATCATTGTGATGCAAGTGGTCTTGAAGGTCATGGTATTAAACAATTCGGATTTGTTAGGAAAGTCAATTGCCTGATGCTTCAAAATAAATCCAGATCTATTTTTTTTCATGAGCCATATATGTCTTCTACACAGATTGTCCTGTTTTGTATGCGGTTACTGACAGTAAACTCTTCTCTTCATGGAAGAGTAAGACGTATTGCTGTGTTGTTCACAGTGTAGATTCCACCGAAGGATCCTGGATGTCTGCGCTGTCACTGTTGCTGCTGGGAGTCGCTGTCGTCGCTCGGTGGGCCGGTGCAGTGAGCTGCCTCCTTAAGCCTCATTAGCATATTCATCTGCGATGATAAGGAGAGGTCAAAAGGTCAATGCAATCAGCAGTGAAAAAAATTCAGAAATAATACTGGTGTAATTTTTTTTAATTAAAAACTACGGAGCCCCTAAAACATTTTTTTGCACAAAGAATTCTGCGTTCTCCTGAGAATATGTTGCTGCCTCTCATAAAACCTGTTGTGTTCTCTCGTGAAACATGTGTATTTGTATTTGCACAGCGTCATTTGAGTGATCTGAAACATTGCCCTGCTGCCAGCAAGAAATTAAACCGGGAGTACCATTTGTACGAGCTCAGTGACGAGAGGACGCAAAAGTTTTGCAAGAGAATGCAAAAATGTGAGAGAACGCAAATATCTTCGCAAGACAACGCAAAAAAATGTGAGCGCAAATATCTTCGTGAGAGTATGCAAAAAATTGCAAAAATGTAAATATCTTCGTGAGAGAACGCAAAAAAATTCTCAGAGAATGCAAATATCTTTGCGGGAGAATGCTAATTTTTTTGCGTGCGAATGCAAAAGCATTGAAATATAAATTGTCCTCCCATCTCATATTTTTTCCATCATTCTGTCACAAAATTTGCATTCTCTTGCAATTTCTTTGCGTTCTCCCACAAATATATTTGTGAGAGAATGCAAAAAAAAATAAAAAATTTTTGAGTGTGAATGCAAAAGCATAAATATAAATTTTCCTCCCATCTCATATTTTTTCCATCACCCTGTCACTTTAGAGGCTCTGTAAAAAAAAAAAAAAAAATACAAAGGTGTGAAATTATATTTTCAAGTTGAGTAAAATTCAAGGAGGGAGTGAAGTTTAGTTACTGTTAGCACCCTGAAGTTGCTTATTTTCCAGGATATAACGGCATATCCTGAAGTGCATAGTTACATATAATCTTGCGAAATGTCTGCAAAAGAGCTTCCTGTTCTCACATTATAGCAGCTCTAAACATTATCCTGACACCAACCTCTCACAATGCCAAACATAACGCCCTATGTCCTGAACAGTTTGGAAAGCTTAAAGGAACAGCTTTACTTTTGACTGTTACAAAGCACTGACACTGGAGACTCCTTCCAAAAAATGATAAATAAACACACACATATATATATATACATAAACCCTTCACTATAGAAACAATTTTTTGTGGTGCATCCACCACGGAACGAATGACTTGTCTTGTAACGACACTACTGTCAGAGCAGCTGTTACAGGAAAGGAATCAACACCTTCTGACCAATCAGTGTCAATAATTTAAGGGAGATGTTACAGAGAATAATTACTTATAGATTAGATATTAGATACTAGATTAGATACTTATAAATTAGATATATTTCAGTGCAGTAGCCGAATGGTATATTTAATACTTAACATGGCAATATTCGCATGCAGATGCACTCAGAAAGTGAAGCATTTCACGGAGGTTAGATAGTTAGAGTAAAAGGTGGGTTGTAATCTCACCAGCGGGTCATGTTCTGCCCCCTCCAGCGTGATCTCTGTGCCCTGTGTGCCGGGTTCACGGGGGAAGCCGTCAAAGCCCACGTCCTCGCGCCGCAGCTGGAGCAGAGCAGGACACTGGACCTGCTGGAGGCCGGGTGGCCACGGGTAACTCTCCAACACCCAGAGAGACGGGTCCTCCCACGTTGCCTTTCTGCCATACAGCTATATCACACACACACACACACACAGGTTAATTTACTAAAGCCGCTAAGCTACTTAAAATAATCAGGAAAGATTTGCAGTCACATGATGAGGTATAAAAGATGCTCAACATGACAGAAGTGTCAACATGAGCTGCATGTTCTCACCTGCAGACCCTCTCGGACAGCCTCTAGCATGTAGGGAATGATGGAGTAGTTCCACAGATCTGTAAACCACACCTGAGAACCCTCAACGTCCATGGGACAGGACAGGAAGAGGCGTGGCCCTGCGGAGGAAGAAACAAGTCGAGATAACCTGTGTTCCAACTTGCGCTTTCTATTTCTCTGTGTTACATACTTTAATGTAAACTCAAGACCGAAGGTCATCGAGGGCGCGTTAAAAACACAACCAGCGCTCCAGGTGTGTCCTGTTTCATTCAAATCGACCTATGATGTCTTCACACGGCCTTATTTATAGATGTTTGGATTCGTCTGGCTGTAACTGAACTCACCGATAGTGACATCAGAGGAGCTGTGCGTCTCCAGGAAGCGGTTCAGATGCTGCCAGACACACGGGATCCACTCGATGATCTTCACGAGGTCGGTGTTACGCACACGACTGCTGATCTCAGTTTCCAGAAGCTTCCGCCGCAGAAAACGACCTAAGAAGCCCTTCACTGGTTCAGTGTGATTGGCACAAAGCAGCCATCTGAAACAAAAACACAAAGTTAAAACACCAGGGTTTGACACCTGCTTCAAATGTACTATAAGACTGGCAATTCATTTCAAAAGTTTGCATACCCCATGGTTTCTTGGGTAAAAGAAGGAAATGTACCTCTAAATTGTACAATTTATATAGTAATTTTTTTTTATTTCAATGTGTTAAAAAGGAGTAAGTGCTGATCTCTAGACACATCTCTGTGACTGTAAAGTCTAAGACAAGATAAATTTGGATACATATATGCGCACTGTATGGTAACCTTTGGGTGTGTGCTATTCTGACAGATCATTTAATAATAGCCTGTGTGGATTGAGGCGTAAGCTAGAAGCTAAGAATAGCATAGCATTACAGTGCCCTCTTGTGGAGAGTTTGAGAGGTGCTGATATTTTGTGATAGACAGTCGCTGAGATGCCTAGACATGCAACAAATACAAAACGGTCAGGCTGTGGAACGTGTGTAATAACAGTGCACTGAATAAGTCCTACCTGAAATTATGGTGAAGTTGCAGATTCGGGGTGGACGTGGATGATGACGTTTGGTTCATAGTGCCGATTATATAGGGGCTGTGAACACACAGAGTGATCATTATATTACCCCCTTACAAAAAAAGGAAAACGTTCACACTGCCATATTTAGAGGCAAGTGCACGCTGAGGCAAGTTGAACTGGCTGTTAAGTGAGAAACGAAACATTTGGGGGCATGCAGTTATAGGAAAGTAATCAACAATGAAATAGTGGGATGAGACCAAGTGAGAATCAGAGTTACTGTTACCCTGATGTGTTTGATTCCTCTTATACCAGTGAGTAACATTTAATTTATTAATGAATGACATGTTTTATTCATTTAATGTTGTGGAACATCTGCAAAGCAAGTTAGTTCCTGTTATCACTTATGTTATAGCAGCTATAAACAGTCATTCCCTCACCAGGGCTGTCCTGAAGACTTTGTCAAGGTGGAAAAGTGACTAACTGTTACAAGGTGCTGACACTGGAGACTCCTTCTACGCCTTACAGAAAGATTCACCGTATCAATTATAAGCTTTTCTTAATGAAACCAATAATAAATAATAAATTAATAAAAACACATTATTAAAAAATGGATTATTATTAGACTTATAGATAATGTTGTAGAAACTTATTACAAATGAGCACATTAATGTGATCTGCTTGTGATTTGTCTTACTGAGGGCTCACTACTGGCTGTTTTAGAAAAACACCTTCTGATCAATCAGAATCCAGACTTCGAAAATGCTACGGTATTAATCCAGGAATGATCTGTAGTGTCTAACTGTAATAAAGTAAGCAGTGAGTGTACGCAGTGTTTTAAAAAAAAAAACAACAATGCTGCTGCTGCGTCTGATACACTCGTTTCAGCACCACTGTATACCTATAAAGTGACCTACACGGTGAGTGTGTGTGTGTGTGTGTGTATGTGTGTGTGTGTGTCAGTCAAGGTATGTAGGTCAAATGTGATCCACTGATCCAGTTTTTCCAGTGGTGTTACTAACCAGCGGTTATGTTTGCAGTTCAGCAGGCCGTTGAAGATCTCGCTCAGAGAGCCGACATGGTGCAGATTTTCTACAATGACGACTCGAGGCGCCTCCACGGCCCTTGTGCTGCTGCTGCACTGCTCAGTCAGGTTAGACAGGTACTGCTTCAGCTCCTGAATAACAGCATTTCACTGTTTAGCTTTACACCAATAGCTAACAACAATTTTGTTGTATTCAGGTCAGTGCAGTATACAGGGACATGCGGTGTAAGAGTGTAACAGCTGAATGGAAGGAGTGGCCAGGACTAACCCTTTGCATAAATAAAAACACTGAATAAATATTTGTCACAATCGCATTTGAATTCATTTCCACAAAAACATGCTGAATAATTGAACAAAAAAACAGATTTTAAGTCCGTATCACCTTGCTGGACTTGTTGTCCACATTGAAAGACGTGATGATCTGTTTGTTCAGTGAGTGTCCCTCCATCAGCACCACATGCTCAGCCAATTTCGCGGCCAGGAAGCTCTTCCCGGTGCCCGAGGGTCCGGACAGAATGATGAGCTGGTGCTCCTGGAGCTGAGAAACGTAGCGCTGCAGGATGGGCTTCGGGATGAGCGTCTCAAACACCAACGCATCCTCGCTGTGCTCCTCGATACCTACAGAGGGACACAGAGAACACAAAATCCAAATTCCATCTCTCTCTCTCTCAAAGGTTTTAGGCACCCTAGTTTTTTTTAGTACAAACTTTGTTTTCGATTTCTTATTTATTTCTTATTTCTACATTATCAAGTCAGAACAAAAACATTTTAGTTTTCTAGCACAAAATGAAATGTTACAGAAAAATGCTTGTATGTCATTAAAGAAAGCGGCATATTACATAAGAGACACTTTGAAGGCTGCTGGGTTTTGCTGCAAAAATAAGAAGCGAGTGTGACAGTCAAAGTCTTCAGATGAACTGTGGCTGGTTCTGCAAGATGTTCAATAAAACTTACAGCTCATTTCCTTATACAACTGCACTAATTGTACCGGAGACTAGTATTTTTATTTTTTTTGTCACACCAAATATTGACTTTGTTTCATTTACTACTGTTTACTGCTGTTTATGTTGTCGTTTTTTTTTTTTTTTTAAATGTAGAACATTTAATTTCATTATTTTGAAGTCATCTTTGCTCTACAGCATTTCCGTATGTATGTATGTATAGTGCAGTACAAACCCCCTTGAATGTTTACATATTTTGTATTTTTTACAACTTGGAACTGAAATGGACTTAATTGGGATTTTCTGTCATTAAGCCACACGAGACAACCTATAATATATCCTTTAATGAATTATTTTGGAAATTGTTACAATTTGTAGCTCGTTAATGGAGAATGACCTCATTAGCACATCATTTCAGTAGCTGTTTTTATTGTCCTGAATGCATTGCTCTAGTTTGGCCTCAAGTGGAATATCTGTCTAATACACATTATTACCCTTGGATTGGCTTACACAATGTTGAGCACTTTAAATGAGGTCATTTGAAATAAAATGCATATATATATATATATATATATATATATATATAGCTTGATGGTAAACCTTACTTTAGGCAAATTCTGGCCATTGGGAGGAACCCACTTTTGGGGCTCCATTTCCATAAATATTAATTCTCATAATAATTAAGGTAAATAAAATATTTAAAAATACATGTTATATCTCCACTGTTATAAAATCTAAGTAGATGGCATGCGTCAATAGGACAAGAGAGCAAACAGGATCAGAAAAGGGAAAACGCAGACGTAAGAGCTGTCATTCCTTCCTGTCTATCAGTTTACCTTTCAGCCTGACGGAGATGGTGTCACTGTCTCCCACCAGGTAGCCACAGGGCAGCAGCTCCGGCATGTCGGCTTCGCTGGTGCGCTGAACGTCTCCGATACTGTAGCTGAGCACGCTATCTGTGTTCAGGCCCAGCTGTGAGACCGGGTCCACATGGATAATGTACTCCTGCGGGAGAGCGTTGACACAAAGCCAATACACACAAACGTAAGGGAATATCGACCCTAAATAGTATATCCACCATCATACGACATTCTTCGGGTCTGACTGACAGGAGGTGTTGGTTTCATTTTTCATGAATTATGCTGAAGTTTTCTGTGAGGAGATGAACGCAACCAGTGCATACCGTACCTTGAAGAGGCGTCGGACGACACCATCCAGAACTTCCCATTTGGTTTTACTGCTGACACCGATGCAGCCGATCAGGAAGTCGTTTTGCCTGCACTCCTGTGAGGAAAAGAGACAGAAACGCAGACCAGTCGATCACACACTCCGTCAGAGTTCAGTTCCCACACAAATCTAATCTAATCTCCATTATACAACGAGCAACACTGCTAGAAACTGCTGCCAACAACTGCTTTTTTCATTTACTTATTTCTCAATCTGGGATAATCAGATTGGCTTTACGATCTAGCAGGTAATTATCTGACCAATCATAGACTAGAATTTCATAACGTGAACATTTCACTTAGCGAAATTATTTAGGAACAATGGCCATCTTCCAGCATTAGCATTCCCAGATGGAGGCGACTTTTTGAGGAAACACTGAACACATGCAGTCCTGATATCTTTTTTGCCCTTTGTTTTCTCTAACTGGGAAAATTTACACACACGCAGCACCATCTAGTGGTCAAGATTCTGTATCTGACAAATCATGGAGAACATTTTCATCACTATTTTCCGTTACGAAACGTTTTGAAAAAAATTACTTTGAATAGAATTGTATTTCTTTTACGTTATTTAAGGCTTTAATTCTTAATACTGACAAAGCCTGAAAAAAACAAAAAAACAAAAAAACAGACATTTAAATAAGATGGTAATTCATCAGACGATAAATAGTTACTCGGTGAAGTTAACTTGCTAAACAGCTACTGATTAATCTTTAGGTAGAACTGTATAAAATTGACAGTTACTGCAGCTGCTGATGGCAATGCTGTTTCAAAAAAAAAAAAAAACTCTTACAATTTATATTAGATGGTATTAGGACTTCTGTACTAAATTTTAGAAGAGAGATAAAACTAAACTTTGTGTATAATGAAGAGACGGAAAAATGTCTGACCTCTTTCCACTCTGGGTCTCTGTCCAGACTCACAACCACCTTAACGTGGTGTCCCTCTTTACGAGAGCTGCCATCACCACTGTCCTCCAGCAGCATGTCTAAAAGCACACACACACACACACACGAGTTTGTCAGTCCACAGTCTGTCAGAGTATATATATATATATACATATATATACATACATAAGCACACACACACACACATATATATATATATATATATATATATATATATATATACATACATATATATATATATATATATATATATATATATATATATATATATATATATATATATATAAACATTTAGAACCACATTGTTTGACTCTCTATAATATATAGCTTGCTTGTGTGTGTTTGTATGTGTGTGTACATGTGTTTGTATGTGTGTGTATGTGTGTACCTAGGCTGGTGGACTCAGTGAGGCTTGACTGAGAAGACACGCCGACGGCCGATGGACACGCAGACGCCTGTGATGTGGTTGTGCTGCAGCTCCCCCTACTGGTTGTTCTCAGACGCTCATTCTCCACTTTCAGCTTCTCCATCTCCACCTGCACAAACACGGCACACGAACACGACTCGAAACACCACACTACACACTTCACCACAATGCACACATCCTTAAGATTATTTTACTTCCTATGTTCCCAGATTATAAGGCTTGCTTTTTACATATACCTATGTAAATATATACATATACTCTATACATATTTATACATCTTGTTTATACTCTTTATATATCCCTGTTCTCCTTACTATCTCTTTCGTCTTCCTGCTGCTGTGACACCCTAATTTCTCCATCTGGGGATTAATAAAGTATTATCTTAGCTTATCTTTATAAAGGTTTGATTGATAGGAAATGTTTGTCATCAATACTAATATCAATTTTGCCACTTAATATAAAACACTTGGGGGCATGGTGTCATGGGAAAATAATCAATTTACAGGGTGGCGTGACGTGGGCCAACGTGAGACGGGATACTGTTACCGCTGTTACCACTTCCTGAAGTGTGTGATTCCTCTCATCCCACAGCAATATGCCTGAGCTTACAGGTATGATGTTATAATTTTTTTCCCCCATGTGTATTTAATTTCAATGCTGTGGAACGTCCCTCACCAGCCTCTCTTTGTTCCTCTCTTGAAGTTAATAAGGAAGTTAATTAACCTGCATGCGGTTCATGGACTCTCGGAGCTGGTCGAGCTGGTGGGCGGAGCTTAGAGCTTCCAGTCTGATGTCAGTCAGCTTCATCTCCTTATCACGCAGCTCACTGCGCAACTGCATGACCGTCTCTGTCTCACAGTCCGTACACTCCGAGATCCTGGGTCACACACACACACACCAAAGATACATCACAGACAAATACAAACACAAACAAACAATACAGAAGTCATGTAGTAGGTTCTCTTAGAACAGTGATGTTCCATGTACTGCAGTTAGTAATCAATTAAAGGCACATAATTAATGCATATAATTATGCAAATCATCCAGACTTAACATGTATTAGTAGGTCAGTTGAACTTTCAACTTAGTAAGACTGTTGAAAAAAAAGTGGGTTTTAAAACACAGTAGGGTCCAAAATTCCATAATTTTATATATTAATGTACATTCCAAAGACAATGGTATTGCTGTTGCTGTAGTATCTGAGTGAACACCCCCACAAAATAAATAAATAAATAAATAAATAAATAATATATGAAAAATTTTATAAGAAAAATGAAATAAATAAACAAACAAAAAAATGTCAGGAAAACATGAACTTGAATTTTGTAAAAAGATAAGTATTGCTCCTTAGTCAACATAATATCATATATTGCTGACAACTAGCTGCCACACGCCCAATACAGTATGTACCCGAGTTTCACTCCATCCTGAATCCTACATAATGTAACAACACTGCGTGTCTTTATGACTAAGACTTGGTAGTGGACTCAGAATTTTGGACCCAGTTCTGGACATTGAGAGTTGAGGAGTGCCATAACAAGGTCATGTGATCACACCAAACCAGGAGGCACATCCTAGTGCTTTTTTTTAACGCAAACTTGCAAGGAAGTGAGTCGTCACTGAAGTACATGCTGTGGCACCTTACTGAAGCAGCTCTCGTGATTTATAAACAGCAGATTTTGATCATTTTGTGATTTTCATTTGAATTGAAATTTTTGCCTCGTTTCGTCTCTGTTACCGTGCCAGAGAGCTGGTCCTGATGGGAGCACTGTTACAACCCCAACCATTTCCATAAATGGAGATCGATGAAAGGAGAGGGCTACACACACACACACACACACACACACACACACACACACACGTATGCATGCACAACACAACCATGAACATTAGGGACCACCAATGTTACATTTACATATACAGACTTTATTTGGTGTTACAGTTTTGTGCTGATAATGTATTTTTATATCACCACTGATGACCATGTTGCATTTAATTAGTACTCAGTTCTTGGCCAATATTAAGGTACCTCAGACTTATTGACACTGGTGGAAATTACACTGATAATATATGACATTAGAGATAAACCATAATTATAACTAAACCACATTTAATGCCATGCTATTGACCCACTATACAGACCGGTTCAGGATTTCTGTACGAAGAGTTTGTTGGTTATCGCTGCGGCCAAAAATGCTCAAAAAATGCTCGATTGTGCAGCAGCTTTCTTCAAAGTTTGCGATGTGTAGCTTTTTTTTTCCGGAAAACTACTTGAATTGGCAAAATTGCCAGTGCATGAAATTGTTTTGCATGGTCTTTCTCAGTGATGTTCGTTAGTAAATGAGACATCCTTAGCTGTACTCATGTTTGATGCACGTGAATCGAAGAGGGATTTGGCTGACGTCACGTGACGCGTCTCGGCACAAATATGCGGAAAATCTCCGGCAATTGTGAAAAACTGCAAACTCTTTGAAATATTGCGGACGATTTCTGAGATCGTTGGAATCCTGTGAGGACTGTCTATGTAACATGTTGTGGAGCACTAGGGGGCACTAGTTATATAAGGAAAATGATTTTTTTTTAGTTCAGACTCCAGTTGTGATCGTATACAGTTGCTGAAAAGGTATGTGTAAGGAAGACGTCTTACAGTGAGTTGGAGTGTGAGTGTCGGAGCAGTGATGTCCCAGCAGAGTGGCAGCCATACGGCAGTCTGGGTGATGAAGGCACAGAGGACTCATCCATCTCCTCGACGTCTGAATAAGACGAGGCCGACTTTGGTGACTTTTTCTTGCTGAAGGCCTGTTTGAAGGAGCTCCTTAGCTGAAGGAGAGAAAAATACAGCTTTTTCTGAAGGTGCACTGGTGTTCAGGAGGAACTCAAACTGATATTCCTAAACACAGGCATTAAAGATTAGTTCTTCCTAAACGAGTGAAATTAATAACTCTGTTCATGCTGATTGATTTACTGTGCTGCACAATATTGGCTCAATTTGCAACACCAATATTGCAACACCCTGTACATTCATCCTTTAATGTTGCATAAAAAATTGGATTCATAGGTTGCAAGAATCAAAAACGTAAAAGACAGACTCATGTGTGTTTCATAAAACTGCCCAAACTCGTCAGACTTACAAACAGCTCAACGGTGAGTAATTAATCATGATCTACATCTCAGTGCAGTGAGCCAGATGCAAAGACTTACCTCACAAACCTATCCGATGAGAGGTAAGCACAGAGGAAATGAGAAAAGTTCAATATACCACATTTAGCTGGAGCAGTTAAGAGCTTATGTTATAATGGAAGAATGCATTGTGGGTGTTTTTTTTTTTTTTTTTTTACATTGAACTATGGTGAGATCAGAATTAACAACAGAGCTGCTGATCCACAAAACGGCAAAACAGCTGAGTTAGGAGAAACGGGCCCACTCTATATAGTCTTTCTAACACCCGTGCAATAAATGAAATAAAATGTAACCGCAGCATATATGCACATACACATGCACTACAGCTTGTGTAACACAGTGACTATAATTATATTTGTATAAAGTACTGTTTTTCTTTCTAGTTGCATCAGGATATGTGTAATATTGTGTAATAAATCATGTATAACTTTAAACGGCATAACGTCTATAGAAAAGTGTAGCAGAAGTTTATATTACTCAGTCAATCACGAGAGAGAACGACCCTGTACAACGGTCAAGACAGGCTTGCGTATTTACACAAGTCGCAACGTGTGTACACACGCTGGAATCGAGTTGTACAGCGCAGACATCCTCTGTAGTTACACAGCAATTGCGCTGAATGGTGGCCGTGGGCCAGGAAGAGTGACGAAGGCTCACCCAGTTCTTCCTCTTCTTCTTACTGTTGGCATCAAGCTCCAGGCTGGAGTGACTGGTGAGGCTCGACACACTGTCAGAGGAGGCCTGGCGCTGGATCTGCAGATCTGCTGTTGCTCCTGATGAGAGAGGAGAACCGCTGGAAGAGTCTAGGAAGGGGGGGGGGGAAGAGAGCGAGAGAGTGAGAGAGGAGGGGGGAGAGGGAGGGATAGAGAGAGAGAGGGAGAGAGAGGGAGAGAGAGGGAAAGAGAGAGGGAGAAAGAGAGAGAGAAAGAGAGAGAGAGCGAGAGAGGGAGAGAGAAGCAGAGAGAGAGAGACAGAGCGAGAGGGAGAGAGAAAATTTAGGGGTTTTTTTAAAAAAAAAAGAAAAAAGAACAAATACTTCTTTAAACATTCAGAACTGTTACAACATTAGATTAAACCTTTGTTCGGGGTCTCTGGTGTGTTAATGACTCCGCTGATGGCAGCCTGAGCGACGGTGTTCTGCTTCTTCAACAGCTCGATAGTCTTTCTCATTTCATTCAGTTCTGTGTCCTACACACACACACACACACACCATGCTTAACTCGAGCTTCATGAGTGAGCAGTACATATATTGTCAAACACATACACATGCATATAGGCATGTACAATAAGTACATATAAGTAAGGAAAAACACAGTCCAGAGCATGATGCTATAGGAAAATAATCACCAACAGGAAAGTTTGATGCAGCTCAATGTGAAGCTAAGTTACCCTTTCAGTATCAGCATGCCTGAAGTGTTTTATTCCTCTTATAGCACAGTAATTATCCAAAGACGACCATTTTTAATCGATTAAAGGTCAACACAACATTTGTTTTTATTAGTTTACAGTTATGTTTAATGTTAAAGAAACATGTTAGCTCCTGTTATCATTATATTATAGCACCTATAAACATTTGTTCCCTCAGCAACCTCCCTTTGTTTCTCTCTTCAACTTAATAAGACAAAAGAAAACCAAAACATCTTGCCATGCTAGTGAAAAACCTCAAAGCATAAGGCCCTTCGTCTGGAAGACTTTTCCCATTGTGGAAAACTTCAGTTACAAGGCTCTGATACTGGAGACTCCTTCCACAAAATGCTAAATGTACATCTCAGAATCGAGACTTCAACAGTGCTGTGGGATTAATAACTGTTAAAAAAAAAAAAAAACGGTTACCTTTTGTTCTGCTGTCGTGGTTAGGCTCTGCAATCTGACTGTCATGTTGCCCAAGCTCTGCTCAAATGCCGCCACCAGGTGAGCCTGAAAACACACACACACACACACACACACACACACTATTGTTGTCATCGAACCTAATACTGGTCCATTATCAGATTCATCACACTTTTGTAACAACATAACAAAAGCAACAACAACAACAACTCATCCCTGTCCGCCCAAACAGACTTTGGTTTGTTTGGCCACAGGAACATGCTGGGAAATGATAACCTTTTGCAACCTGCCTGAGCAAGTACCAGCACATACTCAGTCCTCTTCTTGCGTAGAACATTTTGTCTTGTAATGAACAGCCTTAAGCTGTCAGCAAAATCACTGCATTCATGTCCACTTAAAGTGGTGCAGGACGTTTCACTGGCAGAGGACGTGCTGCTCTGGTTACACTTTTGTGACACTTTATTCTGTTCCTTTATAATGTTTATAGATTTTAAACACGCATTTAATAACTATTTTGTGTGCGTCTCTTGCTATGATGAACTCATATATGCTGATAGTCCAGTATTTTGTTTCATAAACACTCTGTTTTAAGTAAAAATGTATCCAATTGACTGCTTTATAGAATGCTCTAGAACATTGTTCTCTTGCCAGGATAAATCTATCGCAAAGCTATCATCTGCAATAAACAGTCACCTCAGCTTTTAATATAACGAGTTAAATTAAAGGAGCCAACCAGACACAAATATCATTTTTAACCTGCGATACAAGAACAGAACAGCACAGCTTAGAGCCAAGACGTTCGCCAAGTACTAGCTGAATTTGCTGACTTTCTCAAGGTCTCAAATGTACTAGGATAAGGATTATCACTGAGTCATCGCCTGAGAATTCATATACTCACTCATTTCTTCTCATTAGTCTGCTGAATGCAAAAGTTTGCACACCATTGCCAGTTTCCACAAATGTTAAATACTCCATACAAGCTTGAAAAATGATCAAATATTCTATGTTAAGAAATAATTAGTAAAAATATATCTAACTAAAATTAGATTCACGAGTGTGATATAAATATTCTCTATATTAATAACTTATAATATAATATTATAAATATAATAACTTGCATCCACCGTCCACTGTTTTCCTTGTTATCTGATGTCATCCTCTTCCATATTCTGTGAACAGTGGTGAGTTAACCTGTTAGATGATGTGTATAGACTGAGATAGTTGAGTTAAAACTTTGTTTCCAAATATTTTTCTGTGGAATTGCGTATTTTGATTGTGGTCTTGTTACAGGACACATCCACTCTGTAACTGTAGGATTTTGTCTTTTTTTGAATTAAATAGACTGTAAAAACAATGATAATATGTGAAGAACAGAGAAAAGTACAGAGTGGTAGAGCAGTGCTCCATCATTCCTTTATCTCCTAATTTCAATTCTTAAAACCGAGCTGCTTAATAAACGTTGATCTTGTCTTCAGGATCATTGCAGCAGGCGATGTTAAGAACTGTCTTCTGCCCTTCGTATGCACCTCAAACTCTTCTCGAACTGTCCCAACTCACAAAGAAAAAGAAATACAAACCACAAAGTAGAACCAGCCAAAAGCCTCATGCTAACCACTGGACAGTTCCTTGAACAGTTCGAACCTCATTCAATGAACAATACATAATTGGGTTATATTATATTATAAAGTAGCCTGGGTGCCTGGGAAAAACAGTTTTTCATTCAGAGTTGCCCCTAAGTAGGTTCAGCATCCAGAAAAAGAAAATGAACCAAACCCTTACCGACTTCCGCAAAACAACATTTTTATTTAGCATGTATGTTTAAATGTAATGTGTATCGATCAATGACTGTATATATGGGTGTATATCTGTAAAAATGTAAAGAAATTATTTGCAATAATTGTTGAATTTTTCAATAAAGCTTGCCAGCTAGTGGCTGGCTGGAGTACAATTTTTAACCCCGCTCATTCAATGTAAGTGAATGGAAAACAAACCAAACTTACATTTCTCCCCATTTTAACCTCGATATCTCCCCCAATACTCCCCAAATAAATGTATTATTATTATTATTATTCCCAAATGCATTCTGACATATACATCTAAAAAGCTCAGAAATAAATAACTGCTAGAAGAGCTGCATAATAATGGGTAAAATTTACTTGCCAAACAAACAAGTCTTCGTCTCAAACAAACACACGTACACACTCATACACCAAAAATCTTATCACTATCGAGAGGCGTGTTGTGTTTAGGCACGCTTGTGTGTGTCACGCTTCAGACGACCTAAAGCAAACACCTACAGATCTCCACACTGCCAGGAGACAAGGCCAACGAGTAACACTGAGTACATTGTGTGTGTTTCCTCTTCTCGCCCTGGGTGATAAGATGCATTTCGACATTTATAACAGTGGGTTGTAAGAAATGAGACAGGAAAATATGCTTTTGTCCTTGTGGCTGCGCTAAGAGGGAATCCTGATACTGACAAGTGATAAACCAAAGCCTAATTTTCTTCAAGTGTGGTCCAACGGATTTTAAAAGTCACATCCTGTTAAGTTTTTATTCACCAACAGCTGTGGAGGTTTGTTTATTTCTGAATAACAAAGACAAAACTAAAAAAAGACAGATTATGCCAGCTTCTTCATAAAAACAGAGCCCCTTGTTTTTTTGTATTTAAAAAAATTAACACTGCGTAGTACAGTATATGTAATTGACTGGCTGCGAGCCGATCATCATCTAATATACAAACTCAGAGGTATCAACAACACTAACAAGAAAATCAGAGCAAAAAGGGAGAACCACAGAACCCTAGTGTATTATCAGATGATAATGATGACATATGATGATGATAATAGACTAGGGTTCTATGGTAAAATTCAGTTTATCTCCCTTTTTGCTAGGATTTTCTTGCAGTTGTAGTTGATTTCTGCAGTCTCTTATACATGCATTGCAGAGTGTGTACTCACGTTTGCACTTAGCTGCGTGGTGAGTGTTGACACTTTCTCCTGAGACGCCTCCAGCTCTCTCCTGAGCTTTCGGATCTGAACAAACAACAAGCATTTTTGTGTGATCGAAACTCTGAATCATCCAAATACATCAGCAATCACACGCTTGGCGCACAAGGAATTTATGCAGAATCACACTGGTAGAAAAAAAAAAGAGAGAGCAAAATTCAAATTCTGTCATGATTCTATAATAAAAGCCTCTGAGACAAGCTATTCCAAATATTTTTTACAGGAAATATTACTTGTCTATACTTAAATGTATAGAGAAAAATGGGCAGAAATATGTATTATTTACAGCTGGACCAAAATGTTTGATATATATGGAGTAAAACTTGGTGGTGTGCTGTTATAGGAAAATAACCAAAGACGGGTGCTGAGATGCAACCTAACGTGAAGTGGAGTTACTGTAAACACCCGAAGTTGATTATTTTCCTACAACAGCATGTCACATAGACAATGTTTTATTCTTCTTTTACCATTGCAATTTTCTGACAATTATAATTGTTAATATATTAAAGAATGACATGTTATACTTCTATCCATTTGTAGTTACATTCAATGTTGTGGAACAAAACAAGCATCTAATTTTCTGCTGTTTCTATGCATCTAACTTTTCTGCTACTGTTATATGGAAGTAATGCACACTGTGTGAGTGTGCCACGGAACAACGTGCACCAGAGTGCCGTGACCCCCCTTAAGTGAGTTCCTTTCATATAACAGCTATAGTTTGTTATTCCGCTTATGCCACAGCAATCTGCCAACAATTACAATGTTTAATTTATTAATGAACAACATTTTCACACATTTAAATGCTTTATTGTTAGATTGAATGTTATGGATTGTCCGAGAGACAATATCTGCGATCAACACTCACTATCACGTGTTAGAATGAGCACATTAATATAAACCTGTCATTCAAGTTAGATGGAATTACGGTCCGAGTTGCTATACACACTTCCTGGCCAATCAGATTCAAGAATTCAACCACACTGTGGCGTGAAGACAATTATTCAACGGCTTCTGAGCACTAATGTCTATTACTATATAGGAATAATGAATTCAATTTGATCTACGGATATATTCTTAACCTGTTATAAAAACTACTACGGCCTCAGTCTTGCCTCTAATGGTCTCTTTGCTGTTGTGCTTATAACAGGGTCATTAGGATTAGAGGCTCGCGGTGGCTTGTTCTTAAACAACTTCAACTGCGTACACAAATCAGGGAAACACATAGCTTCTGTCAGCTAGTGTTAATATAAAACTATAAACAGTGAGATATTATAGATTCACACAGCTACATGAAAGTGAGTATGACATACTAACACCCAATAAAGCACAAACAGTGTTCTAATGTTTTTAAAGTTCTAATGCTACACAGCATGTTTAACAGCAGTATTTAAATAAACAATGATTAAAAAAAAGAAGTTAAGGATCTCACCTCTGACTGAGCCTTCTCTTCAGGCTTGAGGAGAAAGAAAAGTGAAAAGCTGATTATTTACAGAGTTGAATATCTGCCCACTGGGCCTACTTAATGAAATCGTAGAATAACTCTTTATTATATGATCTCATCATGCAGGCTTAAAGGGAAATCAAATGTATTAAATTTCACCCTGGAGACATGTACAAACAAACAAGATTGCAGAAAACATCTCTTTTATTACATTAGGAGCAGTGATATTCTGTTACGTTTAACCCTATAAAACTGAACCCTATTCAGGGGTATATGAAACATATTGATTTATACAAATTTTCCATTTATCCTAAATAAAGTAGAGCAGGTAAGGTAATGTTTGGGGTACACATTCTGGTTCATTAGTTTTGCACTGTGGCTACAAGGCTATTGATAGAAGAATCTCAAACAAGCGTGCATGTGTGGTTTCTGAGACTATGACGCACTGTTTTGTATTGAAATATACACTGTGTGTGTATATATATATATATATATGTATATTTTAAGATTATAAATGCAGGTATACTTTTGTTTACACACAATAGTGCTTGCATGGACAAAGCAGTACAATAAGTGGACATAAATTACACGTTTGAGCTATTCATTTTTTTTATTTAAAGTTGCTCCGTGGACAAGTAGGCTCTGTAGGTCACCAGCATTTTTTTCTTCTTCTTTCGACAACAACCAGAGTTAGAGGCCAGAGTTAGAGGCCAGATCTATAGACCAGAGCTATTGACCAAAGCTATAGACCAAAGCTATTGACCAGAGCAATAGCCTAGAGCTACTGTATAGACAAGAGCTATAGACCAGAGCTATAGCCTAGAGCTATATACCAGAACTATAGACCATAGCTACAGACCAGAGCTATAGACCAGAGCTATTGAACAGAGCTATAGTCCAGAGATATAGCCTAGAGCTACATACCAGAACTATAGACCAGAGCTAAAGGCCAGAGCTACAGACCGGAGCTATTGAACAGAGCTATAGTCCAGAGCTATAGCCTAGAGCTACTGTATTGACCAGAGCTATAGACATTTAAAAAAACGGAGTGCTTATTTGGTATGTGTAAGGACTGAACTTCAAAGCTCATAGCCAAAATATTACTGAGTTTTTGCCAAGTATATAAACATGACCTGCTACCTCAGACACTTGTATACTGGCTATAGCAAAGTTAAATGGTAAATGGTCTGCACTTATGTAGCACTTTTATCCAAAGCGCTTTACACTGTGTCTCATTCACACATTCACACACCAATGGTAGCAGAGCTGACATGCATGGCGCTAACTTTCCATCTGGAGCAACTCGGGGTTCAGTGTCTTGCACTAGGACACTCTGGCATGTGGAGTCATGTGGGCCGGGAATCGAACCGCCAACCCTACGATTAGTGGACAACCCGCTCTACCACCTAAGCCACAGATGTGCCCTACACAATAATTTATATTTTTGTTTGTCTCTGTATTTATATACTTAACTTGTTAACTAGCTCACCATATGTATTCTATTATATTAGCTACCATTTTTAAGCCTAGCCAATTAGGTTTCCAGGCAACCAAAACACAGGACTTGGGAGCTTTCACTTCACCAAAACAGGTAAAAATTTGACAGTATGCTGGTTACATGATACTAATTGGTGGTCATACGCTTTCAATATATATTGTTACAAATATTTGTCTTGTAGCTGCTATGGAAAAAAAAGCACCATTTGGACACCAAACTCCTTTACACAAGTAGTCAGTTTTTTTTTTTTTTTTTAAATGAACGTTAGCTGAAGCTAGCTGTTTTTAAACTCAAAATCCAAACAAATATAACCCCATGTGTCACACCCACAGAACATTTCCCGTGTGACAAGTGATAGATCACTAAAGATATGTTCTGTTTCAGCTGTACAAAACACACTCATTATATACAACCACATCCATAATCATTTATCACTTATCATATATAACTTCTTCTTTTAAGAAGTTACAGGAGTGTCTGTCCTGAGCGTGACTCACCGTGGAGTAGACAGAAGACGTGTTGGACACCAGAGACAGAGAAGAACCATGCACTGAAAGGAAAAGAGAGCGAATGTAAATGATGTGCAAGATTCAAAACCAAATGATTAACATGATAACATTCATCTCATGACTAATTCAATAAGCATGAGTGAGCTTAAAGAGGATACCACATGCTGACGCGTGTCGACATACGTCAGTGCTTAGTCAGCTGCCGGTTGGAAAATGACAGAGGATTAAAATTCCATTTTACTAATGATCAAAAGAGTGTTGTGTATGGGGGGGTGGGGGGGTCTTTACATCACCATGAAAATGGATGTCATATGGCCCTTTAAAGGAAACTTCCCAATTAACCTGCTAAGCAGACCAAATGACATCATCGAATAACAGGGTTTATAAACCCTCTCTTCAGAGACGGCCACACAGATTAATAAGCCGATAAGAAAGCACACTTTCATTTTAATGAAAAGGAGAGAACAAAAGAGCTCATTGAGCATGGCAAGACACTGCTACAGGATTGTTCAGAGCCACAATACAGCTTTAAAGTTCACAAATGCTTGAATTTTTTAAGCCTGCCGTTTGTTTTGTTGAGAGTAACTAAACACGTGAGGATAAGGTTGTGGTCCTGGCAGCACTGTGAAATCAGCAAGCGAACTAAAACCTATGAGAAAATAGCGAACTGAAATCAGATCTGTTTATTATCATTCTGAGTGTAGGCCAAGTCGAGTCCTCCAATCATTAAAAATCAGTAGGAATTATTGTGAGAATGTAGTTCAGTGTGTAGTCGAGTTACAGGATTTGTTCTGCCGTTAAAGAAAATGGAACAGAGGTGAATAGTTGGAAAGGAGCTAATCCATCTGCATCTGCACAACGTAGCGAAACTTCAAACCCGCCATCAGCTCCTCGGTCAGAGAGGAGTGAATCACGCAACAGTGTCTGTTCTACAACTTCACTGCTAATATTAGCTGACAGAGTCGAGTCAGCAAACCTGACAGAATTAAAAAAATAATAAATAATAGATAATTCATAGATAATATTTTATAAATATTTCTAAACTTTATTGCTAATGCTACCAGACAGCTAAAGTGAAGTAACTAGAAAAGAATTGTAAGAGAATTTTTAAGTCATTATTACAAAACTTCATAATCTTCACTCTTAGGGCTAGCGAGCTGGCTAATGTGAAGATTTCTGAGAAGAACTTAAAGTCATATTTATAAATGTTTTATGTGCTTCACTGTAGCATGAGCTTACTATTACTGCCAGACAGCTACAGCTAATATGAGCTGAACTGACAGGATTTCTGACAGTACTTAAATCATATTCATAGATATCTCTGCCAATCCTGCTATCATGAGCTAACCTGACTAGATTTCTTCATAATCTTCACAGCTAGCATTAGCCAGCAAGTTAAAGTGAGGATTTGTAAGAGGAATTTAAAGTTATATTTGTAAATGTACATAACAGTTTGTAAATATTCCTAACAGGAGCTAACATAAGTTCACTGCTATTGCCAACTAGCTAGCTAACATGAGCAATTTTGACAGAATTTCTAAATTATTCATAAATGTCAGGAATCCTCAATAGCTAGCTAGCTAACATGACTTTACCTGGTATTATTATTATTATTATTATTTTTAGGTCATATTCATAAATATTTGTACTATTCAGTGTTAAAGCTAGCTAGGTAGCTAAAATGAGCCAAGCTGACAGAATTTCTGAGCGCATTTAAGTCATATCCATACATATTCATAGACGTCACTGCTAATCTTGCCAGATAGCTAACATGAGCTAACTTGAAAGGATTTCTGAGAGAATTTTTAAGTTATTATTAGAAGTCTGCATAGTAGCTAGATAACATGAGCTAATTTGACAAGATTTCTGAGAGGATTTTAAAAGTGATTCTGAAATATTCATAATCCTCTGTAGTTAGCTAGATAACATGACCTAATATGACATTAAATTGTTAGGTCACATTAGTAAATCTTTGTAATTTTCACTGATAAAGCTAGACCGGGTGCAGGGACAAAGCCTGTCTGAGTTGGCTGATCTATGGGCACAAACTGAATGCAAACAACCATTAATATCAGGTTAGTGCTGTGTGAGAAGAAATACTAGCATTGCATTTAATACAACATTAAACATTCAGTTTTTGTGTCAGCTATATGATGAGCCAATAAAAATAATCAAGCATCTTTAGTGGTCCTTGGGAATTCATCATTTTCTCTTGATATACAGTTATATCATCAGTTTGATTTGATTTGTCAAAAAGCATTGCCTCCATTTCATCATATCGGAGTTTATACAGTGGACTTTTAGCAAACATCAACACAACTACAAATAACCTGAGTTTTAGAGCACAGGTTATCTTGTTTAGCCATTCATTAATGTTCAAACCTTTGCTCCATTTAACACTAGTTATCAAATTTTCTTTTTAAATAAAAAAAAAAAATAGTGGAGATTGTGCTCCACTATTCATACTTTCACAGCTATGTCAGCAAATTATAAGTACAGATTATTCCTGTGAAAAAACGAATTCTACAGATTTAAAGCTTCATTTACAAATATCAGGGTAAAGGCAAATTTGTGGAGACGTATTAGAATAAATATGTATTGATGGAGATCAACAACTGCCCTTAGACATTTATTGTAAGTGAAATGACTATTACACTATTATAAGTGAAATTCTAATCACACACTACTGCAGATGTGGTAGATTAGGTCAAAACAGCTGGGAAATTCCTTTAGGGTTTGTATTTATATTAGCCAATACTTACCTGCTATATAAGAATATGTATTATTATTATTATTGTTATTATTATTATTATTATTATTATTATTATTATTATTACACTCAATAATTGCACAGTGACACTAGCTAGATTGCACTCTATTTTGTATACTAATATATGTAAATTAACCGAATGTATCATGAATGTGAATAGTCAAATTAATTTTTGACTACAGATAAAGAAATAACCTTAGAAATGAATTATGTAGATTAACGGCAGTGGTCTGACCTTCCTCCAGCACCTCACGGAAAGATCCAGAGCTGCTCATGGTGCGGTTTTTCTCCACCAGAGTGAGTGTGGCATTGCGTAGACGAGAGTCGCCGTGCTGTTCATGTGGCCCGTCATGATTTGTAGAGTTGCTAGGGGGCCGCGGGGTTGCCAAGTTTTTCTGTGCAGTCATGGTGGGACTGCCTGAAAGAGCAGGATGATCATAGAGGTCAGAGTTCAACTCTAAGGGATTCTTAGTCTTTGCTTTAAACATAGAACATTTCAAATGTCTTGAGTTGAAATGTCTGATGTAGAGTTAGTTTCAAAAGGTCCAACACCAATAATCTTATTACACTGAATATCACAAATGAACTTTATTTCACTCTCAAGCGAGATTTCATCATTCTTCATTAAATATAGACCAGAAACGTGTGTGCTTATTGACTGAATGCAGTGGTGAGAATTGTATGGGGTCAATACTAGGGGTTCAGTGATGACAACAATTCACTCTGTGTGTTAGGATATGATATGTATATACTGTACAGGTCATTATTAATAGATATTTCTGTTTAATTCATTATTATTAATTATTATTATTTATAATTCACACAAAGGTCTTCAACAATAAAAATGACATGGAATCTGTAAATATTTTACCTTTAATTTCTTTTACTTTAATATAGAACTGCATAAATAAGTACAAAGTGCATGGCTGTTTGACTGAAAACAGAATTCGTGTAGTGCACATTTTCCCCATCATTTGGTTTGCCACCAAAAAATAACAAGGACCATTTGATTAAAACCAAAAGGGTGATCTCTGACTTTTGCACAGTTCTGTAGTTCCTGCTAAATCCTTCAGTTTATCAAACAAAAATCTGGTCAAAAAAAAACAACAACAAGCTAAAAGCATTCTTGCAATTGATTTTGTTTTGCTTTGTGTTCCAGGCTTTCATTTACATTTTTTGCTCTAAAATGAGCTCGGTATCCAGCCAGAACAACTGCTCAACCCCATAAAGGCAACTCACGAGTTATACAAAGTTACAACAGAGAAAGTAAGGTAAGTTGAAGGTAAAGAAAGGCTTGTTAAATGTTTTTATTGCTTAAACTTTAGTTCACCTGGCAAGCTATAGAGAACAAAAATAAACTGCTCATTTAATTGCTTTCTCTACTTGAATATTAATCTGGTACAAGTCCTCTGTGAAGCATGATGAAAATGTTTGGTGGTATATAAAAAAAGTTGAATTAAATAGTAATATCGGTATTAGTATAAAAGTTCTCTAAATGTGTTTGTGGGTGTAAATTTGGTAAGTGTCGTGTATGTGTACCAATAGTGGTGAAGCTGAAGCGTGTTGCTGAAGGTGAGCTGAGAGTAGAGGCAGGTGAAAAAGGGGAGGAGCCTGGTGAGTCCTGAATTCCACCATTGGGATGACAGTTCAGCCAATCACGTGCATCTTCTGTGCCCCGCCCTTGCAGATGAGCATACCTAATGAAATTACACACTGATTGGACAGATAAAGTACAGAGAACTCTCTCTCTCTCACACACACGCACACACACATATTCAAATACACCGAAACAACAAATGCAAACGGTAGCTGCAGGACAGGGACACAATCGAGCCAGAACAATGTTACTCAACTTCCACAGCATGCACAAGCATGTGAGCAGACTTCTTGTTCTGATCCACAGCACTGTCTTGGTCATTTTCACTACAACACACATTTCTGTTTGCTTCATAAACAAGAAAGCCAGACATTCCGATCACACAAATTTTAGTATACACATAAAACGCAAGCAGCCTTAGGAGTGTGACCACACACAAACACTTTTACCTGTCCTGTCTCCGTGGCAAGGTGTTACGGCTGAATTTAGGGCTAACAGCAGGAGAAGAGATAGGGCTAACGGGTGAATGGGGTAAGGGTAGACACAACAAGGAAGAAAAGAACATCAAATAAAGAACAAGATGGAGGAAGATCAAAAAATACAGAAAAGAGGATTAAAGATCATAAACTGATATAAGCTGTTTTTTCATTTCACCAACACCTGAAAGGATCATTACTGTGGAATATGCAGAATCATGTTCCGCGACACTACATGTACTGTACAGCCAAGACCAAACAAAGACAGATTAAAGAGGTTTACACGAAAAACGAAGAGATAATATGTCATAGGGGTCCATTACACGACTTATGAGGAACAAAAATACACAGTGTGCACAGTGCAAATAACCATGAGGGTTAAGACATTTAAGAACAGCATTCCTGTCTTTCAGGTACCACTACACAAAGGTGTACCCTGTCCATCAGTGGAAAGGAACCACCACAGGACCACCGCTAAGCAGATATTATGTGTGTGGTGGACCATTCTCAGCACAGCAGTGCGACTGATATGGGAAGTGTGTGGTGCTGGTATGAGGAGATCAGATTTTAATCAACTCAATGTCACTGCTGGGTTGAGAAAAAGACCACCAACCCAAAATGTCCAGCCGATAATAGTGCTATGGTCAGAACCTGACACCTTGTATTAGGGATGTAACTAATTATACATACTTAATTCAGAATGAACAGATGATTTGTTCTAAACAGATACAAATATAGATACGAATACGAGGAGGCACACTACTGTTTTTTGCCAGAAAGGTTCACAAAGGTATTTGGTTAAGATTAGACGTGTTCAATGGGACTGGGATCCTACAGAATGAAACAAAACAGATGTGGTAGCAGGAGATTTTTTTTACTTTCGAGCAAGCGGTCATGCCAAGCATTTACAGCTTTCATTCCTTCTTCCTTAGTAACTGCCTGGCCAGGGTCACGGTGGTTTAAATTAGGCTACTAGTTTGTTTACATTTTGGGAAACAGAACCAAGATTGTGTTACAAGATTATTACAGATGGTAATGGTAAATGGTCTGCACTTATATAGCGCTTTTTTAACCTTAGCGGTTCCAAAGCACTTTACACTTGTACTCATTCACCCATTCACACACACACACACACACACACACACACACACACACACTCACTCACACACCAATGGTAGCAGAGCTGCCATGCAAGGCGCTAGATTGCCATCGGGAGCAACTTGGGGTTCAGTGTCTTGCCCAAGGACACTTCGGTATGTGGAGTCATGGAGGGTCGGGAATCGAACCGCCAACCCTACGATTAGTGGACAACCCGCTCTACCACCTGAGCCACAGCTGCCCACTTCTTGTTTGTACAGGAAGGTACAAACAAAAATAATAACTGCAGAAACAGGATTAAAAAAAAAAAAAAAAAACCACACACACACACACACACACAGTCCTAAGTACATCTCTAGTTTTGTACCTGAGGTTGAGGAAAAGATACATATATGGATATTTGGAGGAGTAAACAGATAAAGATACAGATAGTGCCACTGTGTTACAGCCCTACACTATACACTGTACATTATTCTGTACATTATATAGTGCCACTGTGTTACATCCTTATACTGTACATTATTCTGTGCTTGTCCAGTATTCTTGATGGATGTGGTAGATGGGGGCTGATTGTTTGGTTGTTATCTATCTATGGAATCCTATATCAAATCTATGGATCCTAAGTCTCACCTGTCTGATTGACCAGTCCGGATGGTGCCAGTGCGTTCAAGGCACGTTGAAAGCATCTCCTCTTTGCCCAGAGACACCTTCACGCTGTCATTGCTTGTTGAGTTCTGCATAATCGGTAGATTTTCCCCATGTAGGAGACCACGTGTGCTTCCGCTACTGACTGGTGGTGCCTCGAGAGCGCAAGTCTGGATGGAAGTTGTGTGTGGGTTGGAGATTATGGTGGAGTTCTTCATATTCTCAGAGGTGGTGACAGGGGTCGGCTTGGTGCCTGGTTTACTCCCAAAGAGTCTTGTGATTAACAAGTAGATAAGGAAGAAAGGGGAGATACTGAGATATGACAGCTAACTGAGCCACTAAGTATTCAAATTAAGCATCACCAGAACTTAATTTGTTAAAGGTATAATACAGCTATATTTTAGGGAACACACACTGTCCAGAGGTCTCTCTGGCTCTTTATATGCAGGCTGCACATGACTGTACACAAGGCCATTTCCTTTCAAAGTAAAACATGAGATAAGAAAGACAACATGGCTAGATAAGTTAAAAAGCGACCCCTTTTTCTCATTACTTCATGAGTTGCCTGGTCGATAACATAAGCTTATCTTAGGTCTGGTTCACCGCTGATACACAAAGTAATCAGTCCAAGCCCAAGCAAATACTGGACTCCAAATCTCAGCTTCTATCATAACCCCTTTCCACTGCTGACTAAACACATGCCAACCTAAACAGTCAAAAAATCTAAACGAGTCAAAGGATTTTGAAAGTTCTCTATAGGTGCTTTCACACCTACTAGTCTGGAATCCAAATCTGAGCAAAATTTGCTACTTTTGGTTCGTTTGCTAAAGAACTACACCAAAGACGAAAACACACCAAGGTTCGATTCAAATTGACTAACACTGCATATGTGAAAGCACCTTAGAGATTTCCACCCTACTGGTTCATATGATTTGGTCAGTGCTTTTTATGGCCTTTGAATATTACGGTTGGTGGTATGATCAGTCTTTCATTCAAACTGATAGTAAATGTCTAGTAGGGTAAAGTAGTGGTGAATACTGACTTAAGTGGAAGACAGTGAACTCAGGATGCTTTTCAAGCCTTTGGACCAAAGCAACTTATTAAAGGTGATGTGAAATAGCTAAAGATTAAATCTAGGACCCTAAGGGCTTCATTCAGTTTTGTCATAGAACCCTACAACAGAGGGTTTTCCCTTCAGAGAGTGTTCCAAATATAATCTGTTTAGGAAGCTGGGAACCCTAACTATCCAATGAAACCTTGAGCAATCTGATTTTCTAAGAATGTAGAAGCCCCAGGATTGTACAGTTTATGTGCCACTGTTTACACCTTATAAACTCATCAAGTGATAGCAGTTGAATCAAGAGAAATTTTTTAAATTTTTGCCTTTGTCTTCAGAATTGGAGTTTGCCATTCATTATGTAACTGCAGATGTGCAACATAATTAGTGCCAATTAATTTAGTGATAACCTGTGCTTAAGAACCATTGACATTTTAAGTTTTTGGAATTGCTAGTTTAATATGAGAAGCATATTTGTGAGGAAAAGACTCACCTGCGCAAAGTAGGAGATGACATATCCGAGCTCTTCCCTCCTGCCTGTCTACCTGGTAGGCACTGAGCACCACCAGTGGCTTTATTTAGTAGTCCCAAAGCTAGGCTGTCCGTGTCCGAGAACACTCCCTTCTCCCGGTCTGTCTGGTTGGCACTGGCTCTGGCCAGGCTGCGGCTCTTTGGGTTGGGTAGCGTGGCTGTGCCTTTGCTAATGGGGCTAGCATCTATGGAGCGACTGGTACCACGGGTGGTGCCCATGCTGCTGTTGGAACGACTAGGCCGAGGCAGACTCCGGTACTGGAGGGTGGTTCGAGTACTCGGTGGAAGGTACCCGTCATCGACACTAGTTTGCTTGCCCACTAGACGCGATGAGCCAAAGCCAATCGACTTAGGGATCTTCCCCATAGTGGCAGAGCCAGTTGTAATGACTGCACCACTGGCAGTTACTGTTGCTCCACTGGAGGTTTTCTTGAAGCCGAATGTGTTGGTGGGTGTGTGGGAGCCGGAGCTTGAGGGCAGTTTCTTGCTTTCATATGTAGGTATCTGTGGTGAGAAACGAGTTTTCTCTGACACTTTGGCATCGTCTGTTTTGCCTGCAAGGAGATAAACATCACAGGCTATGAGCTGTGTTTCCCCATTAACAGATCATGGTAGCACGAACAGAGTTGGAATATGCCTGGACCTATGGGCTTCACACTTCACTGATGGTGACAAATCTATCGTATGCACGCTGCAACTGCCACACGTTAAACAGTGTAAGTGTCATATCGTCAGATCAGATGGGTATCGATGTGGGCAGCTCTTGTCTGCTAGGTAATACCTCACATGAAGGCTTGTATTTTTACTCCTAGCATGTAATTTAATAACAAAAAACAGACTTGACACTGTGAGACTACTTGTCTTAAAGAAAAAAAGCATATCAAGCTTAATCCTTTGCTCACTGTTACTGCACATTAAATATCTTTAAAATTATTTCTTATCTACTCCCATAAATTGAATGTTTTACAAATGCTTGAGACAGCTCAAAATGATTTATTTCATAATTATTTTAGCTTCTTGCTACTATTTTGCTTTTACCCCAAGCATCTATGTCATCTGCTAGCCATTGTTTTATGTTTTGTTGAACATACCATTACTGTGGATTTTCAGTGGGCTGCAGTTCGTTGGAGTCGGAGTCTTAGTCCTTGGACAGGTGATACCCAGTTGGGCGCTCATGCCTCGCCTCCAAGAACCTGTTTGAGATATGGTATGCGGTTTGCGCCCGGTCAAACTGCGCTCTGATTCGTCTGAGAAATCAGATGGATTGCACCACTTTGAGCTGGACTCCATCTGAACGCCTGGGTCCGAGCAGCCGTCTGGGCGCCTGAGGTCGTCGTTCCAGGTGGAACTGCATCCAATGGCAGAACGCTTCTCTGCGTCTGTCTGGAGCTGATCAGGAATAAAAATCCATGAGAATTTCCAAAGATCATTTTCCTTAGCCAAACTACTATAGAACAACAGCTTAAAGATATCTGCTGGAAGTGATTTATTCTATCAGCACATTAGAAATGAGTCACGAGAGCAGTGTTTTTAGCCGGATATTAGCAGTAACGGGTAATTTGTGTCTTGCATCAACACGATCAAATGCCATTGCAGGTTTAGATGATGTGGTGCAAAGCGAAGCGGGAGCTCCCAGACCCCTTACATGGCTTGTCAAATAAACAGTGCCACTATATCTCAGCACTTCTTCAGACCTGGCCAAGATTACATCATCCTGCCTCAGAGCAGGTCATTGTTCAACTGCTACTGAAAATACTCATAAAACATCATTGCCAGGGAAAGAATTTTAATGGCCTCCAGTTGTTATCAGGCCAAATCCAAAACACTGTTATCTCAACACTAGCTTATAATAAATTCAAACTCTGGCTCATTGGGAAGGAATGAGGGAATGCAAGGGAACTGATAGAGAGATAGAGAGAGAGAGAGAGAGAGAGAGAGAGAGAGAGAACAAGAGTTAGAGAAAATATGAAAGAAAATGGAAGAAGTGTGAAAGAGGAGTAGAGAGAGAGAAATTTGGAGGTCAGAGGTGAAAGATTTTTGGCTTGCATCTAGGTTTGCAAGTGTTTGAGTTTTAAATCATACAGTATGCTGGCACTCAGAGCAACACCTGAGACCATGATGCCAGGAAAATCTAAACATGGAGGTGTCTGTCTTCTTTCTGATCGGAAAAGGTGTGTTACAGGCATTTCTGCATTATAAGGACAGAGGTTCATCACAGTCAAGCATTTTGTAGACAGCATAATCAAGACCAGTGGCTGTAGATAACGTTGACATTCTCTGTGTCAAATATATATAGCTAGCCATCCTACTAAACATGTGGATTTGTGACTATTTAACTAACAAACCAGTCCACAACAAGGCCAGCGGTACAAGTCCCTGATGCAACAACATCACACAGATGGATTGTGCTTGTCTCCACTGCACCAGCCAGTTAGCCCAGACCTCATAATGGAAGCAGGTAAGCCAGTCAGATGAATCATGCTAAAAAAAAGTCAGCACATGTACCAGACACAGTTGCTGATAAGAGCCCACCAACGTTTAATCCACTAAGTAGCACCACCATCAAACCTCCACCAGAGCACCTCTGAGGAGATCAAAGCCAGGTTTGTTCTGTATGTAATAACAAACAGTGATTAAATTCAAAGATTAAAGTGAGAACAGTTAAAGGTTTACGATGCCTATCATGTCCCTAAACCCAAATCAAGTTTCCATTGATGACCAATCCGAGATAACTAAAACCAGCAGTAAGCAGATGGAAGCTGAGACCACATGTGATTTCACTGGGACTCCTTAGGCGAATAAAACCAAAGAGTCCAGATTTCTGGTTTATTTGCCTTCAATTGTTGTTAATGTTGGTGATGGGAATTCTGGCTCTTTTCAGTGAGTCAGATCCTTTGGCTCAGCTCACTGATAAAAGCTGGCAATTTTGGCTCCTAAATGGCTCATTGACATTTTCTTTCAAGACCGTATCACAAAGTAGACAATATTATGACCAGTGATTGTTTTTTTTGTTTTTTTTTGGCCTAACTATGATTGATATCGTTAGCCAGATAACCGATCACCTCACCTAATACAATGATTACATAGAAATGCATCTTTAACCTTCGTGTCATGCTGCAGAGAATCAAACACACAGCTCACCAGTCATGCTAATGAAGGTTCAAGGTTCATATATTACATTTACATTTATTCATTTAGCAGATGCTTTTATCCAAAGCGACTTACAAATGAGAAAATACAAGCAAAGCGATATATCAAGCAGAGAACAATACAAGTAGTGCTACTATACAAGATCCGTTAATTGAGTTCCAGAAGAAGCAAAGCGCGCAGAGTAGAGGTGTAAGAGCCAGAGTAATTTTATTTATTTATTTTATTTTTTTTATGGGTTGGTTAGATGTTCACGGAAGAGGTGGGTCTTTAGCTGTTTTTTGAAGATGGTGAGAGATTCTGCGGTCCGGATTGAGGTTGGAAGTTCATTCCACCACTGAGGAACAGTTATATGTGAGTTAGCTCTCATGGTTCACCCAAAAGAGCTGACGGAAAGAGCAAACCCATTTGCAAACAACACACAAATGACTAGTTGATGTACTCCAGGTGAACTCGGGACAGAAACAAAAAAGTGAACTGGGTATCAAAAATGCATTGAAACTTGAAAAATGACCTTAAAAGGAAAACATGGTGGAGCAATGTTCTAATGGGCCTGCATGATCTGACCAGCTAACAGCTGCCAAAACACAGACTGAGCTGGTCATGCTGGTCGACCATCCTTGCCAGCTGGTAAGTAATTTTCCAGCTTCCTCATTACTTGCATAAACGTTTAGATTTACTGTTGTGCTTTATTTATTTATTTTTTTTAAACAACAACTGGTCTATGAAGTTGCATTAGTAGAGATAATTTAGAATGATCTTTTCTAATTATCCAGTTACTAATGATCTCTTTTAATTATCCAGTTTGACCAACTCAGCCTGAACGTTTCCAGCTGGAAGTCGGTCAGACCAAGCTGGATTTTTGAACGTTTGCCCTACTGTGAGTTTGAATCCAGATGATCGCCATCTGTGATTGTCCCTACTCTCAGTATGGGCATTCCTCTTTCCAGGGTGCATACAGAATATGTATGTATACTTATGCATAAACAATAGATTTGTTAGCATTCTCTGCCAAGCCTATTGAGCAGTTCTGTACTATAGCATTGTGTTGCATTCTAACTTTTGCTTTACATGTCTTGGAGGAAGCACATACTGTATTACCCTTGACCATCCCAACTTAGAGGCTGCTGTGTGATGGTGAAAACTAACTAGTGGGCAATTACAGTGATTAAGCTGAATGGAAAATGAACAAAAAAGCATGACTTGTGAAAAATAAAATCAGTCTTTGTTTACAGTGGGCTCCACTTTGGTTTTAGTGATCAGAAACTACCTCCGCTGTTACCCTGCCTTCTGAGGCTTGAGTGACCTTGGTTGGCAATTGAACGTGGAGTTAAATTGTCCAGGAGTAGGATTTTCAATGGTCCAAATCTTCTGTTTTCTTTCAGCCTATAGTTCATGAACTCTAAGTGACAACAACAGCAGTCTGTTTCCTATTACAATTCATGTACATTCAGGCTTAGACAGTTGATCCGGCATGATGTGATGTCTGTGCTGTGTTATTTCCTTTGCTGTATTACATGTATTATATGTACCAGATGGGTGCATATAAAGAGGACGTGTCTGGGAAAAGAGGACATCTGGTCATATGCCAGTTAGGCACCAGTGAGTTATCAGGTAAAAAAAAGCGAGCTACACAGCATAATTACGTCCTAAAAATTTTGATATTTGATGCTTTTGACACAAATCAAAGCCCATATTCCTGCAAGATGGTGCTGGAAGTCACTTTGTCCCCTTCTATTTGGTATTCTGTCTTCACTAAAAATGCTGAGGTAATGACTTTTCTGCAGCTATCACGCTTTTAATTCAGTCCTCTGTAAGTCACAGCTAGTCCAGCCCAGGTGTGTTATCTAGCACAGGTGTGCGTGTATGTGTGTGCGGAGCAGGTACAGAATAAAATGCGGACCATCTGGTCTTTGAGTATTAGATCGAGGTCTAGGTATAGCAGAACCATTTGAGATTTTTAGAATGATTGGCCAGGGTGTGATACTCAGTTTTGTCCATCACTCACCTGCTCTTCTATGTCCCTGCGTGGAGCAGATGGAGTGTTGACGTAGGAGCTGAGAGACGAGCTGGTGTTGAGTTCATCTGTGTCTAGAGCGTCGCTGATCCCACTGCTGACTGAACTGCTGTCGTCCCAGCTTGGAGAGAAAGAGAGAAAAAAAATGCAGAAATTAATCAATAAAAATTCAGTAATTGAACAATAATATTGTTTACATGCTGTGTTTATGAGCAGTAAATGTGACTCACAAATTCACAGGAGATGAAAATGTTATTGCTTCTGCAGTCTGCTTAAGGGAAACTACTACTTGCATTTCTACATACTTGTGACATTAGACCTGTTTTTATCCTTCTAAAACCATTCATTTAACTCAACACAGCCATTTTTTTTTTTAACAAGACCCAGCCTGTCAGGATCCAGTAAAATGTTCAGCAAAGTCCTCAGCTCTTGTCAAACAGGACAGGTGCTGTTTCTGTTCCATATGAAAGCTTATATTCACTCTGACAGATGCAGGCAGATAAGAATGGTCCACGTTAAGTCCTGATTTAATATAGCCTATATATAAATCTGCCGTATGAAAGATCAGTTAATTCAGTTAATTGTCTCCAACCCTGATCCAACTTAAACCCCTGTCCTGTACATTTTGTTTGTTTATTGTTTTCCATGCTCTCATACTCACACTCACATTAGATTCTGGGATTTGTAATTAGCTGATAATTCCAATTAATTGGTTGTGTTAGAGCAGAGGAAGCAATAAAATATGTAGAACAGGCATACTCCAGGACCAAACAGCTGTTTAATCCTGATAACTAATGAGGGTTTTTTTTTTGTGTGTGTGCATTTCAGAAGTTTCAGTCAATTAATTTATTCATTCGTCTTCAATAAACGCTTTATCCTGGTCAGTATTGTGGAGCTTATCCCAGGAACACTAGGTCTGAGGTGGGAATGCACACTGGATAGTACTAACTGCTAGTCTATCACATGGCACCATGCACACACACATACATTCACACTCTCATCTACGGTACATCTAGCGGCAATTTAAAGCAGCCAATACACATACTGCCTTGTTTTGCAGAGGTGGTAGGAAGCAAGAGAACCCAGACAAAACACACATAGGTACAGGGTGAATACATGCACAGAAACCCAACACAGTCAGTAACCCAAGCTCAAGATCGAACCGGGGAGCCGAGAGCTGTGAGGCAGCAATGCTACCTGCCACGCAATATTCTGTTAGGGTAGCTTAATTATAATGATAATGATAATGAGTCTTTATTAGTCACATATACATTACAGCACAGTGAAATTATGTTTTTCGCATATCCCAGCATGTTACGAAGCTGGGGTCAGAGCACAGGGTCAGCCATGATACAGTGCCCCTGGAGCAGAGAGGGTTAAGGGCCTTGCTCAAGGTCCTAACAGTGGCAGCTTGGCGGTGCTGGGACTTAAACCCCCGACCTTCTGATCAGTAACCCAGAGCCTTACCAGTCAAGCCACCACTGAATATTATCGATAAACAAAGTGTGTGTATAAACAGAACTAAACACTTAAATGAGCACTAATTAAAAGAATAAAATCGTACCAACTTCAACCTCCACCCTAACAGAGTTTTATGATATTTTTAAACTTTGATCTACTTTTACTAGCATGAGGATATTTTTGTTTTGTTTTGTTTTTTTTGCATGGACCCTAAAAGAACATCTGAAATCGTTCAGGATAATAATTACTCAAATTACTCTGCGTCAGCCAGTATTGCCAGGGCTGCAGTTTTATATAATTAATTAACACCCTCTGACCAATCAAAATCAGGAATTCCAAAGCAATGTGGTACAAATGATTTTAATTATTGTTTTTATTGTTAAAAAGTGGGCTGGGTATACAAGAGGAACATGTTAGACTGGTATCATGTGACATGGCTCTTATCCTACCGAGTAATATACAGCTATACTGGATCTCCATCATGTAAATAAATTGTTTGGGCAATCCACTGACTAATCCATTTTGAAAAGATGTCATTTCAGACATCTCTAGTTATAAGTCTCTATCAGTTATACACACAATTCATCAGACAAGTGAACAATTTCGAAAGCATTTCTCGTTGGCACTTAAGACAGAGCATTGCAAAGTTCACCATATACTGTATAAAGACTCACTACCGCTGTGAGAGCCAGTAAAAGGTGTGAATTAGTAGCTGCACATGCTAGCGTGAAGAACACGCTGGATATCCAGCCACTGAAGCGATTAAACGTATAACAATGCTAGCTTATTTCAACAGCTGCGCTAGCTGCTAATCCTGTCCATTAGTCAGAGGTATTCAAGCACAATGTGTTAAAACTTCGAGCTAATAAGTGCAAAGGATTAGCAAACAATCCTGCCTTTTAGTCGTAACTCAAAAAAGAGGTGCCACGAGGGATCTTCTTCACACATTAACACGTTCAAAAGAAGTACAACCCAACGTGCCTGTAGTGAATTTCCCAAATCCATCATGTCTATTTATTATTATGTCTTGAAGAACTTGCCCTTGGCTGATGCCTGTCAAGGAAAAAGCTATGCTTAGCCAACTTCAGAATAGCACGTCTGCCTGGCTTCCCTGTTTTTGCTGTGTGAAATGCTGTCCCCATAGGGGCTATTTCTTTCTTTCTCTTTGCGTGCATGTTTGTTTTGGGTCCATTGGCGATCACATGTCGTGTGCCGTCAGGTGTTACACACACAAACAAAATCAGTGAGGCGGAAAATGAGATTGGGATCAAGAGAAGCACATATTAGGAGTATATTGTGGGGGAAAAGTACTGGAGTATGTTGAATCCATAACCATTTAGACACATTCAGAATAAGGGTGCTTTTCAAACAGAAGCCTGTGGTTGTTCTTTTCTGGTTCAGAGAGTTCTAGAAAAAAAACAATCTTACAAAGTGAAAAGGAAAGCCAGAGGAGTGAGAGGAAGGTGTGGGTGTCAGAGATGCCAAAGGTGTGTCATAGAGTGGTACTTTTCCACACATTTGAAGAATTACGCCTTCTTTCTTCCCGTCCGTCTCCTGTCTGTCTCTCTTTCTAATATGGCCAATAAACTCTCTCGCCGCTCTGTGCAAGAACAGCTGAGCCTCAAATATGCATTCGAAAACACAGAGATGAGAGTGTATATTAAACTCTGTTTGAAGTCTTTTCAAGCCTCGAACACAGAGATGAGTTCTCAGATGAGGGAATTTCCTGAAACGTCCAACTGGGCATATATAGGTTAGTTGACAGGATAAACAGGCGAAAAAAAACGAACCACTATGACCGTTATTATATGGTAAACCTTACCTCAAGGGATTTTGAAACATCGGAACAAACAAGACAGACCCCTATTCTTTGTAAAAAACAAAACAAAAAAAGCTTTGTGTCCGTTCATCCTGTCAGGTTACCCATCAAGAAACCAGACATTACTCAATAACACACATCATAATGAATCAGAAAATTAATTAACTCTCCAACAATGGAGAAGACAGGTGGTCAGATGCAGTGCCATACTGACGCACAAGAAAACACACCTACCTCCCCCCACACTTAGGAGACAGGATTACTGCCATGCCCTAAAGTCAAATCCAGTGAAAGCATTACGGGGGAGTCCATTGGGCAGGAAACGGGGGAGGGGGGGGCTGCTTTGTTAAAGAACTTTATTAAAGATCCGGCAAGTTCCAGCCGCACTGCCCTGTCTGGTTTGCTTTGGATGGAAGGTTAATTAGTTCTGCACCGATCGCTATCTCTTAGACCAGAAACAGCCTGAATAACCTTTCCGAATGTGTCAGGATCCACGGTGAGAATCGGCGCACAACTCTGGAAGTTGCACTACAATGGGCTCAGAGGAACAAAGCTAAACAAAAGAGGAATGAATAACAGAGAAGCGAGAACCGTACGCAGCGCTTGACATTTTCATGATACACAGAATGTAGCGAAACTAATTTTAGGGAGGTTTTGTTAAGAATACAGCACAGCCACGTAAAGAAAGACTGTACATTCAGAGATTTTCTATTTAACATTTATAAAAAGGTAAAGGATTTAAAAAGGGAGAAGGAGAAAAATAGAACATAGATGTTAACGTTCAATGAATATTAATGAATAACTAGAACAAATAGATGCTAACATTCAGGCAATTCAAGTTACTTGTTATAGTGAGTAACAATGTAGTTATAAAAGTAGTGACACCCGTCAATACCCACAACACGAAGTAAATATACTGCAATATCAATATCATATCATCAGTATCAAATCTCCGAGCCCTACCTAAGGAAGGAAGTTCTGGAATATAAGTTTGTCAGCCAAAACAACGGATAAGCTGTCAAACGGTCCACTAAGCCTAACACTATTACCTGACCACTTGTACCTGAATTGCAGAATTTTAAATTATACGCACTCTCAATCAACTCCAGAGGGGTCTCGGGCATATTTAGGACACAATATTCAGTTTTCAGTATTCATTACTTAATATGTTTCCAGTATTCAGCACTCCGTATTCACCAATTCCAAGTACTTAATATACAGCGTTGTGTTCAGTAATTCATACTTAATATACAGAGCTCACGATTCAGTAATCCATACTTAATGTACAGTACTCAGTAGTCAGTACTCAGTATTCAGTAATTCGTCCCTTATTATGCAACACTCAGTATTCAGTACTCTGTAGTTACTGGATGCAGTTTTGAGAATGCAGTATTCAGTACTTGGTTTTCAGTATTCAGCACTCAGTATTCACCCATTTATATATGGTTGGATCATTGTATATTATACCCATGTATTACTGTGTTTAGTAATTCATACTTAATATACACAACTCACGATTCAGTTTTTGTAGTGAAGTAGTGTACTGAAGTCAGTAATCTGTAGAATGTATTTAGTACTCAGCATTCAGTAATTTCATGCCCAATATACAATACTCAGTATTCAGTACTCAGTGTTTACTACTCAATATGCAGTCATTCATATGTAATATACAGTATTCAGCTTCAGTACTCAGCACTTAGTACTTAGTAGTCAGTACACACACATCTATACCCATTGAGCAGTACTCAACATTCAGTATTGTGATGTGAATACAAAACTGCTGCATTAAAGTATTTTAAAGCAAACTACTAAAGTAAACTAAACAACATAAACACAACAGAAGAGTCAAAATGAACATTGCCATCAGACACACTCACTCCTTCTTTCCCTTTCATGCACACACACACACACACACACACACACACACACACTACAACAGTCCCACGTGGCAAAGGAAAGCGTCCTCATAAATCACTGAACAAAGGAAAAATCCTGCTCACTAGTCTGGAGAGATGGCGGTGGAGTGGCCGCTGAAGCTGAGCTGCATGCCGGGGAGCTTCATGAGTTCACCTCCACTCTATCTCTCGCCTTCCCACCCTCCCTCCCTCCCTCTCTCTGTCCCACTGTCTCTTCCACTCTCTTGCCTTTTCTTTCTCCCTCCCTCCCTTTGCCTCTCTCTCTCTCTCTCTCTCTAGAATGAGAAATAGAGAGCAAGAGAACTAACCTCCCTTGACACTCTCTCTCTCTCTCTCTCTCTCACATACACACACACACACACACCAGCAGGAGCCAACCACAGGTTGAGGGGTGTGGCTTGAATGAGAGAGAGAGAGAAAAGGAAGTAATCTGATATTAGAGTTAGTAGAGTTAATTCAGATAGGGATCTGATCGGGTTTAATAAATCTCAGAATTCTAAACTCCTATTTTAATTGCATAGAAAAGACAATACAGAGCTAAACATCTGGAACATCAAGTATATATATATATATATATATATATATATATATATATATATATATATATATATATATATATTACACACACACACACACAGCACACATACATATAGTACTTATGCATCTACTAATGGTGGAAGTACCAGCCAGTGAATTTAGCAACAAGATATGCGTACCTAATAAACTGACCAATGGATTAAAAGATGATACAGGAGTTTTATATAAATACCGCTGCCCAAAAAGTGGGACAAGTGTAAGATACTTAAATCACGAATAGTTCCCGAAGCTCTACAGACAATGTAACATCTGGAAAGACAGTGTGGTGCAATAAAATGTAGTGAACAGTGATAAATAAGTCAGTGACTATCTACTTTTACACCTGACATAAATCTAAAGTGGCAGTACAGGTTAGAGGCAGACGGGTTCTACATGACGCAGATTAGGACAGTAAATAACACAGGCAGTGTGGGTTTGTATGTGAATGCGAAGGTCAGAGAGAGATGGAATTAGTTCATTTATCAAATAAACAGGCTGCTTCACTTAACTCTTTAATCCTGGTCTTTAATACCACAGCACTGCCGAATTCTCAAATCTGATTGGTCAGAACTTTAAGTTTTCTGACACTGTAAAGCTGTTTTAAGCTTTCTGGTTAACATGACAAGCTGTTTTTGTCTGGTCTTACAGTGTAATAACTTTGATGGGAGGGAAAGAAAAGGGAAGGACTGTTTATAGCTGTTATAATGTAAGTGATAACAGGAAATATCTTGTTTCATGAATGTTCCACAGCATGTACATGCAACAATAAACAGATAACAAGCATGCCGTGTCACGCTTTAATAAATAAAAACAATAACCGGCAGGATATTGTTGTATTACAAGAGGAATAAAACCCTTCAAGACATGCTGTTATAGGAAATAAATCAAATTTACAGTGGTAAGAGTGTCTCACAACCCTGACACTGATTAATTGTTACCAGTGGTCACGAAAACATCTTTATTGACATGACTTTGCTTTTCAGACGTTTATGTTTGCACTCAACATGTGTTTTTTTTCTGCCAGTAAGAAGGGAGGGAAACCTGTAACCTGTCTATAAAAGTTGGAGTACGTAGTCGCTTAGCCTCAGATGCTACGTCCATAGCCATGAAGCATCGAATATCTTTAGTACACAAAAAGTTCGAAAACTTACAACTAGATAAATTTTGGCAAACTGGAATTTTATTTGAATACATTACTGGTGCGTACGTCACTGCATAATCATTTACAATGGCAGACAATGACCTCTTCTTAAGAAAATATGTGATTCTTGACCACGACTAGCACTGAAAGGTACCAGACTCTCTAGCAGAAGCTATAAGTCAGACGTACCGGACTATACTGTCATCGAGCCAGTCTAAGGCTGAGTGAACAATACACAACATTCAAAATTGCTGATCCACTGATTCACACGACTTGAATCGCTTGTAACCAGCTGTTTGGTGTTGTAGGGGTGGATTCATGCATTTGCGGCACATTACAGCAGATGAATTTGATTTAGTCTCGGACTCTCGTTGGCTGTTTGTCGTCGCTATTAGCTACAACTAGTCACAGAGGGGTTCACACTACATAATTCAATGCTTAGAAAATCAATCTGAAAATGTTAATGTACAGACTCATATATAGATATATAAGACACATATTCACTGCGATGATCAAAATTATTTCATACTGTATACACAACCATGCATAAACTTTGACACAGGAAGGAAATGGTACACACTCAACTATCAACTAGGCAAGTCACTGTTCTGGTTTAATATGAACAAGACTTAGTGTCTTTCACACAATAAAACGGGAAGCTGTTATTCCCAAAAACTTGAAGGAATTTTGTCTTGCCAGTGGGATGGCTTCTATGGCGTAGTTAACGCAAACATTAAAATAATAACGTTTTATTAATATCACATAATGTCCACTTTGTGTCTTTAAAGTTTGTGGAATTGCGTGTTGTTCTGCATAGCATAAATTATGCACTAGTAAATATTTAAGCTGCTTGGCTCTATAGAAACCCGTCCCGATTAGTTTGCTCTACGAAGCCTTGTTTCTTTTTTCCTAAAAAGGACTTTTCTGGGTCACTTCACGAGGTCAAAGTTCAAACTCCCCTGAGCGCTGGTGGAAGAGTAGGATTACCAACAAACGCTCAGGATGCAGCTCTGTTGGAAATGTTTACGGCAAAAGCACGCAGCTTTGAGTTTGAGTTTTAAACACTGGCGAGGGATAAAGACGGACCAAGAACGCAGAATTGTTTTAGAAGCGCAAACCAGCATGAGGGAAAAAACAAAAAAATTAAAAATAAAGGCGTTGGGATGTAATCAGGCAGAACGTGGAGAACAGTTACTGCTGTATATTTAGCAAAGTTATGAGGTTTTCGCCATCATAAAACAAAACAACCAGGCACGGACACACACACACACACACACGCACGCATAAACACAATCTAGTGCTTGTGTCCAAACCTCCTCAGCCAAGCATGTGTAATGACATAGATTCCAGAGAGCCGAATGAGTGTGTGGAATCCAGAGTAGTTCCTGTCTACACTTTGTCTTTGTCTCTCTCTCTCTCTCTCTCTCTCTCTCATCTCCACTCCAACAGGTCCCACTCCACACTGTTCTTATTTAAAGACTTTTGTTCTCTCCATTCTGGGAAAGGCAAGGTGTAATTCGCATGCTTAGTCTGTTGTTCTTTTGAACATGGAAACTGTTTGGAAGAGACATTGTTTACAATGGCACGGTTTCATGTGGCATCATTTCAAAATGACCAGTGGGAGCAAGGGTTCGGCCATGCTACAGAGGACCGTCTTTGAAAATTGTACACCGTTGAGGAACAATGATCCATGCTGTATTAACACAGGCTAGCAGTGTGAAGGCCAGCGTGTGCATTGGGTGAAGAAGAAAGTTCCATATAGTGGCCTGATGCTGCAGGATCATGTACATCATTTAAACACTGGTCACTGTGGAATGTTCTGCTTTTGAAAAACCTTTACACTAACATGCCTGAGGGTGGCACGGTGATGCAGTGGGTAGTGTTGCCGTATCACAGTTTCAGGGTTCCCTGTTTGATCCTGAACTCGGGTTACTGTTTGTGTGGAGTTTTGCATGTTCTCCCCATGCCCACATGGGTTTCCTCTGGGTTTTCCAGTTTACCCCAACCTCTCAGAAACATGTGTATGTGGATCGACTGTAAATTGCGACAGACATGAATATGTGCGTATGGCATATTGTGACATACTACGTGTCCCATTCAGTGTGCACGCTAACCTTTTTCCCAGTGTTCCTGCTTCAGTTCCACAATGGCCCTGAGCAGAATAATGCACTTCCTGAAGATGAATGAATGGCATGTAAAGTCCATCTGATCTTCTTAGCACTTGTTGGGTAATGGTCTTGCTAAATGTCCCAACCGTTCTAGGAATTAAATTCACAACCTTCTGAACCCTAGCTCAGATCCTCAACTACTGAGTCATCATAGAGATTTTCTGCCTCTTGGGAACCCCTGGACCAGTTCAGGTTTAAGGGTTATACTTAAGAACCCAATTTTGCTAGGACAGTGGACTGTACCCCAAATCTCCAGACTGCATGAAGCATGGTGGTAATTGAAGTGCAACATTTGACACAGGACATAAGCAACCGAAAACAGTAAAATCCTCTTCTTTGTCAAATTTTCCTGACATTTTATTTGGATAGACAACAAAACATGAACTTTCACCTACTATTACTCCCTGTTTACTATCCCACCAGTCTCTCTGTTTGAAGGACAGCCTGCAAAAAGTTAAGAACCTCCTATTGCTCTGAAAAGTCATGAACATTACAAGGCTTTTTTGTTCAACTTCTAACTAAGAACCTTAGCCACAGATCTACCAAGTCCCAAGTCAGTGAGTCTTGCCAAACGTTTTGTTTATCTTAACTGGTTAAGCTTGATAGGATCATTCTGTCTCAAAGGGCTCAATCAGTAAAAGAGACTAATGGATCAAAATATAAATGCAATGGAAATAATACACATGTCCACAATACCCCTGTCAGTTGAATGTACTCACCCTTTATCCACTGAGAAAAAATGTGAACAAACACGAGGCTTTACAAGTCATATGTTACAACTGGACCCATTGGGGATGCGAAAGGAATATCCTTCATTCCTTCTCTGTCTCTTTTTGATTAGCACCTGAATAGGCAGTTGCGTGGGCTGGCACTTGAGTGTTATTAAGCCTATTGTTTGAAGGTCCTCATTAGCACCGCCCAGAATGTGAAACACTTCCACTGTCTCTTTCTGGAGTGTAAAGAGCTTTGCATGAACACACAAAACTGGAGTCAGGCTGAACTTTGTGTATCTCATCAGATCAGGGGGTGTGTGGCTATGGAAAAGCCAACACACGTCACTACCATCCATTCTTAACAACAAGAGTCTAAAGATAAATACGGTAAGCTTCTCGCAACTCAGAACTGAAGTCAGTGCTAATCTTCAGCTGTATCCTGGTTAGGGTGGTGGTGGATCTGAAGCATATTACTTGGTGTGAGGCAAAAATACATCCTGGATACACCCTGGTGTACACACATCCCAAATTTTCATTCACACCTGGGGCAATTTATCTTAGGCAATCCACTTACTGGCACGTTTTTGGTTGGTTGAAATAGACCAGAGAACTAGGAGGAAACTCACATGGAAGGGAAATATGCAAAATTTCACAGACAGTAACCCTGCCACCTAGAATTTTTCCTTCCAGCTTATTGTCCACCAACTTGAGAGATGACAGTAAATGTGGCAAATGACTGCATCATTGTAATGCCCCACAATGACGCCACTATTTAGTTCACAAAATTGTGATCGTATTAACATTCTTCTTTTGCCCGATCAACTGTTGATATATTAGTTGTAACAAAAGGCTATGATAATGCCAAGACAGTGACAGAATTACAACAATTTTACTCTCAACTGATTGCTGACAGGCACCACAGTGGTCCAGAAGGTAATGTTGATGCCTCAGAGTTCTGAGGTCCAAAGTTATGTGGGCTATGTAGGTTTCTTCTATTTGTGTGAGTTTCCACTTGGTTCTCTGGTTTCCCCCTACCTCCCAAACACATGCCAGTAGGTTGATTGACTGTAAACTTCCTCTAGGTATGAGTGAGTGGTGTGCTGCAATGGACTGGTGACCCATGCAGTATATATTCCCAGTGTTCCCAGAATAGGCTCTGGGAAGCAGTTACTGAAGATGAATGAATGAACGAATCAGTAATTGTTGACAAAAAATAGTAATTATTATAAAATGTTAAATAAATATCCTCATGTTGCTTTCGATGGTACAAACCTAGCATCAACAAACTTTGTTTGTATGTATATACGGATCGTTTATCCATCAGAAACGAGCAAAAAGCAGTGCTGCAAGCTAGCCACTGAGTATCATTAGGTCCTGTTGGTGCTAAGCTTGACTCATACCAAAACTCATACACCTGCACCCTTTTGTATTAAATTGGTGGCCAACAGAAAAGCTCTAGTACTTTGGATAGTTGCAAGGCTTATTCAGTAAACAGGTATTCAATTTGGAGCAGAATCAACTTTGCAGCATTTATCAGCTTTACAGAAATCCAGCAAGGGCAAAGGAAATCAGAGGAACTCTAATGAGACTCAAAAAGGGAAATCTTATAGTATAGTGGGATTATAAATCATTCCAGTATACAAGTGTTGACGGATAAAGTCAAACGGTACGGTGTTATGTCCAGTATGAGCATATTGTGATCAAGGGTCCTAAGGTTATTAGATTAGCAAATGACTGATTACTTTTCTTCAACAAAACCAAGCAAGAAACTCCCACACCCTCGACACTTGCCCTGTAAATGGTGTTCATTTGCATTGCAAGATTTAAATCTGATTAAGGCCTGATTGATGACGAGTTCTGTAGTGCCTACGCCTGGCTGTCACTCATTCAGAATAAGCATCAGCAGGGGGAGAGGAAGAGGCTGAAGAGGCCATTTCCTCCAGCTGATGACAGATAAGAGGGGTCACACTGCCTCATTCTCTCCATCTCTTTCTCTCCCCGTTGTTTAGAGAGGGGGTCCGCCATGCTGTGTTTGTTAAGCCCCCTCCAGAGACGCTCTCTTTCGTTCGTCCGGAGTTTGGCCGCAGGGAGGAAGTTTTGTTGCCCTTATCTTCGGTTCCATGACCAACAGACGTGCAAATGTGACCGGTGCGTATGGAGGACCTGTTCAGCCGAGGCTGCGGCTCATGCAGAGCAAAACACGTTGGACTGTGTGTGCCACCTCGCTTGTTTCTCATTATCCCAGTTTAAACTCTAATAAGCTCAAGATGCTTTTGTAAGACAAATTACAACACAAAAAGCCTTATTGTCTATAGCAAAGCTTTTTCTAAAAAAAATTTTAAAAAAGTCCCCCCAGCTACACAATGCACTGCACTGAATTAAGAGCGATCTCTCAAGATCTCTCTCTCTCTCTCTCCCTCTCTCTCTCCCTCTCTATCGCTTCAGTTTCTTTCTCTCTGAAGCAGTAACAGTAGCTTTAGGGCTTTTTTTACTCAGGCTCCAACCAACATTAGGCAGCATTCAGGGTCACCCCCTCCCACACACACACACCCGCACAAGCCCACACACACCCTCACACCCCAACTCACATCTGGATCTGATCACTTTAAGAATCTCTTAGCTCATTTACACAGTTATGATGCAGGAACCTGCTCGGAACTGGACCTTTCCGCACTTTTCCCCAGCAACAGAATTCTTTTCGAGTTGGCAGGTGTGTTTCTGAGCTGCGTGTTTGCAACTGAAGAGCCGGTACCATCAGACCTTAGGGGTAGTGATCACAGCTTAAGAAACTTACCTTGATGTGAGCTTGTTCGCCATTATAAAAACATCAACAGTTAAAATATTACTGAAAGAAAATGAAAATCAATACTCTAAATATCTAAAACTCTAGTATGAGAGTGTCTAATGCTCTCGCAAAATATATAAAACATCTTGCATATTGCTTGCTGATGTCTTTTTGCCATGTAGAGACGCTGGAAGATTTAACAAAACACCTAGTTAGCAAATCATAACATTAAAAAGAGAAGATGATGTCATCAAATGAGCTCCAGGCAAACACATGCAGTAATGGAGACGTCCTTATTTACTCCAAAAATCTGTTTCCATTACCCTTTACCACATCTGCACAATTTCACAAACATGTTGATGTTCCTATTACTGACAAACAGGAAGTCATACGAAGACATGCACACAGATTTGTCTTAATATCCTATGTAAGGACCTTCCACTGATAGCATTATTAATGCAGCTAATTCATGTTATGCTACACCTAAAGCCAACCCTATCCTTAGTAACCTAAAGAAAACATTTGAGCTCTTTTATTTATTTGTTTGTTTATAAATAAAAGATGCAGGGAAAAAAAAGAGTTCCTTGTGGGGACCAGCCAAAAGTCCCCACAAAATCAAACCTGTCAGACATTTGTTCCACACTGAGATATAAGAAAGCACAACTCTTTCTATTCGCCACTTCCAGGATGATGTAGATCGGTATGAATAATGTGGATGGTGTTGCTCGTGCACTCTGGTGTGTTTTGAGCTCTGAAGGCCAACACAGCTCTATACAAAAGGTCCAAACAGAGAGAAGTGTGTATTTCTGAATGTATCTGCTCCCCCCAATCTCTCTCTCTCGCTCTCTCTCACTGCTAAAGCACACTCTGCATGTTGTGTGTGTGTGTGTGTGTCTGTGTGTGTGTGTGTGTGTGTGTGTGTGTGTGTGTGTGAGTGAGCATAGCCCCTGGATGCCACAGGAGCGTGAGACAGAGAAAGAGGTTTGCTTCATCTCCTCTCAGTCTGAAGAGCTTGCCATCCCTCTCACCCTCTCTCTCGCTTCTATTTTTTTCTGATTCTCTCTCTTTCCCCTGATCTCTCTGCCACTCTCTGACTCTTTCTCGTACTTCCAATCCTCCACTGTCTGCCCCTTTCTTTTATTCCTCAACTCTCACTCTTCATCTCTGTGCCCCTCTTCAATTCTCATTCCCTTTTTCACTCCCACTCCTTCTCTCATCATCTCTCTCCCTTTTCATCCTCTCTCTCTTTCTTTAACCCCCTCTGTCCTTCTCTCTCATTCCTTCTCTTTCTATATCTTGTGCTCTTTCTTCATTTCCATCGACTCCTCCTTTCATTAAACCCAAGTTCATTTCCCAGGAATTCTCGTCTGTTTTGATGAGATCTTAATCTTTCTGTTACATTTTCAGTTGTAGTTTGGCTTATAGATCAAAATCATAATTTAGTGGGGATTTTTTTTTTGGAGCTCCTGAAAACTCCTCACATGACATAACACACCAGCCACAATACCACAGCACACTCTGTTCTAACCCTCACTATGATTCAGCAAACAGAAACACACACACACAAACACACACACACCTGTATTTTTAAAATGTACTTTCATCAGTTTTATTTCAAGTAGACCTGTTTATGTGGGTTGTGACACACTGTTGCTATCAAAAACAGTCACAGCTCTATTTTGAAGCTGAATCACTTTACTTCTCAGCATATAATTTGTTATCAGTCCAAGCAAGCATCAGTCTCATGTAGGTATTTTTTTCCCCCTCAACAATAACAACAGCAATAATCATGATAATAATAATAATAATAATAATAATAATAATAATAATAATAATAGTATTTGTTTGTTAGTAGTAACGATTGGGATGATTTTTTTTTTGTATTGCATTTGCATTTTCTTCCTGCGTTTGCATAGGTTTTTTTCTGGGTTGTCCATTTTACTCTTTCAGTTGTTGTTTGTTTCGGGGGGTTCTCCCTTCAGAGGTGAAATTTACATTTACATTTATTCATTTAGCAGACGCTTTTATCCAAAGTTACTTACAAATGAGGAAATATAAGCAAAGCGATATATCAAACGGAGAACAGTACAACTAGTGCTACTATACAAGATTTTTAAGTGAGTTCTAGAGAAGCAAAGTGCGCAGAGTAGAGGTGTAAGAGCCAGAGTAAGTTTTAAAAAAAATTTTTTTTAAATAATGTGGGTTTGGCATTTTAGGGGTTAGTTAAGTGCTCACGGAAGAGGTGGGTCTTTAGATGCTCTTTGAAGACAGTGACCGATTCTGCTGTCCGGATTGAGGTTGGAAGTTTATTCCACCACTGAGGGATGGTTAGTATGATGGTTCTGGAAAGGCACCTTGAGCCACGCTGAGTAGGCAGCGTGAAATGCTGCTCACTAGGGTTAAGGGCTGGTGATTGACTTGGCCAGTCTAAAACCTTCCACTTTTTCCCCTTGTTAAAGTCCTTGTAGAGTTGGCAGTGTGTATTGGATCATTATCTGGCTGCATGATAAAGTTCCTCCTGATTAATTTAGATGCATTTCTCTGTAAATTGGCAGACAAAATGTTCCATTCTGCTGCCATCATAATGAGTTACATCATCAATAAACATTAGTGAGCCTGTTCCAGAAGCAGTAATGCAAGCCCAAGCCATGACACTACCTCCACCATGTTTCACAGATGAGCTCATATGTTTTGGTTCATGAGCAGATCCTTTCTTTCTCCACACTTTGGTCGTTCCATCACTTTGTTAGAGGTTAATCTTGGTTCCAGAACATTTGTGGCTCATCTCTGTATTTCTTTGTGAATTCCAATCTGGCTTTCTGATTCTTAATGCTGATGAGTGCTTTGCATTTTGTGGTATGGCCTTTATATTTCTGCTCTCTACAAGTCTTCTTCGAACAGTGGATTGTGATACCCTGCTCTGTGGAGGTTGTTGGTGATGTCACTGACTGTTGTTTTTGGGGGTTTTTTCACAGCTCTCGCAAAGTTTCCGTCAACAGCTGTTCTTGTTTTCCTTAGCTGACCCATTTGGTGTCTGTTACTCAGTACAGCAGTGGTTTCTTCCTTTTTCAGGACATTCCAAACTGTTGTACTGGCTATGCCTAATGCTGGTGCAATGCCTCTGATTGATTTTTCCTCTTTTCTCAGCTTCAAAATGGCTTGCTTTTCTCCCATAGACAGCTCTCTGATCTTCATGTTGGTTTATCCTTTTTAACAACAAATGCAGTCTTCAAAGGTGAAACTGAAGGCTAAAACCAAGAGTAGACATTCAGAACTATTTATTGTTTAAATAATCAATCTAACAAGACACACCTGCGTAACAAGAAACACCTGTCCAGCACGTTTCAATATTTTTGCTCGCCTACAAATTGGGTGGTCTGATAGAAAATGCACTATGTTCTATGTGGTTTAACACATCTATATATGAATACCAAGTTGAAACTCTCCTCATATTCATCTTTTGATCTCAAACCCAAACGTCTTCAGTCTACAGCAAAAAAAAAAAAGAATTGGCCTTATGACACAGTATCCACATCTGACTAAACAAACTAGCACACACTTATGTACTATTCTAGACTGTTATTGAGTACTGGTTTGAACTTTAAAAGCTTCTCACATAGTCTTCAAACCTACCCAATGCTCTGTTTTCTGTACCAGTCTTAAAGATTTTCTAGATTAGCAAATACTTTTGAAAGCAAGGTCAGAGTTTTTCGATTTGTGATACAGATCATGACAACAATCACGATGACGGCAGAAAGTTTGAACGTAGCTCGTCAGTGTGTTTAACAGAGCTCGCTGTGCATAATGATAATGAATCTTTATTGAACACATATACATATGCACAGTGAAATTCTTTTGGTCGCATACCCCAGCATGTCAGGAAGCTAGGTCAGCCATGATACAGCGTACCTGGAGCAGAGAGGGTTAAGGGCCTTGCTCAAGGGCCCAACAGAGGCAGCTTGGCAGTGCTGGGACTTGAACCCCCGACCTTCCGATCAGTAACCCAGAGCCTTAACTGTCAAGCCACCACTGCCCCCCAGAATTGCATGAAGTGCATGACTTTGTGTTGCTAAACATTTTACAGTATGACTTGGAAACCTAATGAACAGGGTTGTTGTGGCTCTGATGTCCCGTCTAGCAGACATCGCTTTTAATCCTGCAGATGTACATAAAGTGTGCATGTATGTGAGCAATGCTGCCTGCCTTACCGCTTACCGCTACTTAGTGCCTTACCGCTACTTCTGCATGCAAAGTCATACGTCACGTATAAACCAGACTTAAGAAATATTAGCCTGGTAGCTCCAGAAAGTTAGCAAAACAAGAACTAAACCTCAGACACCAGACATGTCTGGAATAATCAATAACATTTGGGCAAATGTAAATGTCAGTTTTGGCTAAAGTGTCTTGCTGAAAAGCTCAATAGCGGCTCTGTGACAGCTGTGGGATTTGAACTCAGAACGTTCCGGTCACTGGTGCAGAAGCTGAGCCAATACTGCTGTAGTTAATATGAGATGATCGCACTGAGCTGCAGTGGCTGGTGTCATGAGGTGAGTATTTACTTTCCATAGCTGTTGACAGGAGCTTTGGAGGAACTACTGTGTCTGTGTGTCTGTGTGTGTGTGTGTGTGTGTGTGTGTGTGTGTGTGTGTGTTCAAACACTTTTCTGAAACGTGAGCTCCTGTCTGGCTAACTAAGGGGTCTGGGAAACAAGACTGAAAGAAAAAACTGGGGCAAATCCTTACACACCCAGACTGGATACACTCCAAGACACACACACACACACACACACACACACACACACACACACAACATTAAAGCCCAGAAATATGAACATCCCTATATGGACAGGATGTTAGAGAGGAATTCAGTTACCATATGCAAGATATGATGTCATTTTAGAGTGTGTGTGATGGTTGGTGTGTATTTGAGTGTGTTGCACGAGCGCGTGTGTGTGTGTTTTGCCATATTCAAAAATAGGAAATAGACCCGCAGCAAAAAAAAAAAAAACACACACACAAGAAAATCACCCTCACCACCCCCACTACCAGTTACTCTAGTGTGTTACACAAACCTACGCTGAAGGGCTCGTCTTCAGTTTACCAGACAAAGGGAGACACATACGCTACAAAGTGAACACTCAATACCATTTACACTCTCCAGTTTGTCCAGCTTTACCACCTAAGCCTACACCATCTTACCTCTTACCTTAAATAATTTCCCCAAAACCACAATAAATTTGGAGGTTTTTTTTCCCCTAAACACTAAAACACATTCTCCACAAACCTTTTCTTCACACAAGCACACACCTCTTTTTTTTTTTTTTTTTATAACACACAGCACAACAAATATTACACCGTCAGGCTGAAAACACTGCCTTTCAATACACACCACTGCCTTCACCGCAGTGATGCACGGAATAAAACACTTGGGTACTGGATACGTTTTAAAAATCCATGTGTAGTTACGTTTAATGTTATGGGACGTCCAGCCTCTCTTTTTTGCTTTCTTTTGAAGTTGATAAGAAAAACACAAAAAACAAATGCAGCTCGGTACGGAGATAACCGGAATATCCCCGTACTGAAAACTTTCCCATGTCGGAAAACGTAAGGTTACGGCTTTATCTCTAACTGTTAGAAAGCACTGACACTGGAGACTCCTTATGTCTCCTCACAGAAAAATTCCACATGGCTTAAATCCGTTTATGTGAGAAGAGAAGAGAAAAGAAGAGAATAGAAGAGCAGAGAAGATGAGAGAAGAGAAGAGGAGAGAAGATGAAAGAAGAGAAAAGAAGAGGAGAGAAATGAAGAAAAGAGGAGAGAAGAGGAGAGGATAGAAGATAATAGAAGAGGAGAGAAGATGAGAGAAGAGAAAGAAGAGAAGAGAAGAGGAGAGAAGAGGAGAGGAGAGAAGAGAAAAGAAGAGGAGAGAAGAGAAGAGGAGAGAAAAGAAGAGGAGAGAAGAGAAAAGAAGGAGAGAAGATAAGAGAAAAGAAGTGGAGAGAAGAGAAGAGAAAAGAAGAGAAGAGAAAAGAAGAGAAAAGAAGAGAAGAGGATAGAAGAGGAGAGAAGAGAAGGAAAGAAGAGAAAAGAAGGAGAGAAAAGAAGAGGAGAGAAGAGAAAAGAAGGAGAGAAGATAAGAGAAGAGGAGAGAAAAGAAGAGAAGAGAAAAGAAGAGGAGAGAAGGGAAAAGAAGAGAAGAGAAAAGAAGAGGAGAGAAGAGAAGAGAAAAGAAGAGAAGAGAAAAGAAGAGGAGAGAAGAGAAGAGAAAAGAAGAGAAGAGAAAAGAAGAGGAAAGAAGAGGAGATGGATGACTATTGCTCGCACTCTTTCATCATCAAACCCATCCAAGTGGATAAGTGCTGGAAGGACAACACAGCGCTCATGATGTATTACCCCACCTGTTATCAGGCAGCTCTTAGAGAACCAGATCTTTAAATTATACATGATATCAGAAACGTCAGGAATTCCTGCTGGATTCCTGCCCTGGAGCAACATTTCAACAGGACTTAGATCATCTCTGCATCGGGCGCATCACTCGGACTAGAGCACTCAGACACTGACAGATACTGGGCACTGATTTCCCAGAAGTACACCTGGACGATCTGGAGAAAATGCCCTTATTAGGTAAGCGGTGAACATTTGGTGCTCTCTGAAACAAATATTTATCATGTCAAGGTGTGTGTTCACTCTCCAAAGTACACAGAGGAGTCCGGGGCGTGATACCAGTTCAAACCGGGGGAGCACACCTCAAATACTCGGTGATGTGTAATCACGTTAAATATTTCAGTTCCAGAAGGATAGGTGACATATGGAGGGATTATTTTGTCTAAAAAAAACAACTAAAAAAACCCCATCCCTCCCCCTCCTGGACTATATTTGCTTTCTTTAGATGTTCTTTCAGTTTGCTAAGCCCTGAACTAGCATAAGAAAACTAGAACACACATCTTAAATTACCTGTTAACTTACTTCTTCCATGAAGTCAACAAGATCAGCTAATTTCAGAGGTGCGAATATTGCTAACATGAAAATCCCGGCAGGCAGAGAGAAAAAAACCAACAAAAGAATACCACAAAAATCATAAGCGCGTATTGGTGGATGAGGCAGATGTACGCCAAGCAACAGTAAGAAGCCAACGGGATTAAAGTTCGATATAAAGCTACTTAGTAATAAGCAGTTCTTCAATTCTTACCATTTTACCCACCGTGAATTCAAACTTCACCTAGATAATGTCGACGTGAAAGGAACCACTACCAAAAGCAAATCCATGGCTTTCCCACGTCCCTCGTCCTTTCCCCTTCAGTGAAATCCTATTTTTCCCCCAAGTGAATTTTATTTGTGTGTGGCCTCACCGCTGCTTAAACTATAGCTAAACTGTAACTGTTGTCATCTTTTTAATTTTACAACTGATGTTGATACAGCTTTTAAAGTGCACCTATTATGGTTTTTCAAATTTTACCTTTCATGTAGTGTGTTATAGAGCTGTTTTTGAATGTAAAAGTCTGCAAAGTTCAAAAATCAAAGCACACGACAAACAGAGTTATTGACTCCCAAAAGAAGGAACCGATTCTGAACATCTGAAACGAGTCCTTAGTAATTCCAAACTCACTTCCTGTATTAACCTACGTAGGTTTGTAATAAAAAGCCCCGCCTCTGGTCTTCACTGGCTGTTCGTGAACAGACGGAGCTGAAACTCGTTATGGTAGTGGGCGTTTCTTTTTAGACACATGCTGACAGCGGTAGACCAATCACAACAGACTGGGACATCTGACCAATCAGAGCTGTATGCTCTCTGAAAGGAGGAGTTTAGAATGAATCCTTTAGAACGGATCATTTAACGAATCGTTGTGACACTGGGGGGGGGGGGGGGAATATAATGCTGCAGTTTAAATTATGAGCACATTAAAGTGTTTTTTGACCTTGGATGCATGTAAAGCTATTGTACGAGACCTTTAAAACAAAATTAGGCACATTTCAAAACTATAATAGGTGCGCTTTAAAGTGAACATCATTCATCTCTGGAACAGTTTTATAACCAGCTAGCAAGAAAATTAGCTTGTGAACAAGCAAGCTAACTAGTCAATGTTCCTGCTAGCTCTGTACTCTACTTGTAAAAATGATTGTTGCACTTCCGATTTAGTCAGAATGAAGAAAAAGCATTATTTATCTCAGATTTTTAAAGTGTTCATAGCATTAATCATTCATAAAGCCGTGTCTAGGTCGTTTGACTAGCTGCTACCTGCTACTGTAGATCGGTACTCAAAAAGAATTTAGTTTTAAAGCTGCTGCGACTCAGGTGGTAGAGTGGGTTGTCTACTAATCATAGGGTTGGCGGTTCGATTCCCGGCCCACATGACTCCACATGCCGAAGTCTCCTTGGGAAAGACACTTAACCCCGAGTTGCTCCCGATGGCAAGTTAGCGCCTATCATGGCAGCTCTCCTACCATTGGTGTGTGAGTGTGAATGGGTGAATGAGACACAGTTTAAAGTGCTTTGGAACCGCTAAGGTTAAAAAAGCGCTATATAAGTGCAGATCATTTAAGGGACTGGGAAAATGATTTATATTGAAGTTCCATTAACTGATATTTTTTAACACGTTAATCACAGTTTTAATTTATTAATGAATTGTAACACACTTTAATGGTTTATAGTTAGATTTAAGGTTGTGGAACATCTGGGAGACAAGTTAGTTCCTGTTATTACTTATGATATAGATGCAATAAACAATCATTCCATCACCACACGTCTCTCTCCCTCTCTCTCTCTCAAATAAAACGTAACTTGTCCTTTTATTGTGAAACCAGAAAGTCGGAAAGCATAAACTCCTCCACCCTGAACGACATTCCTGTGCTGCGAAACTTTGCAAAACACAGTGACTCTTATAAGGCGCTTATAACCGAGACTCCTTCCATAAATGTTAAATAAATGTCTCCTAACAAAAAAACTATCACCACATCATTGATTATACATTTTTCTTTGTTAAACTACACATTTAAAAAAATCTATTTATTATTAGTTTTAGATAACATGAAGTGTCCACTGTACAAGTCCCTGTGCATGATCTGTTACTACAGAAACAACAACATATTAGAATAAGCACATTATATAAACCTATCGTTCATGGTATAGCCGGAACCACTGTCTGAACCGTTCTGTTACACCTTCTGACCAATTAGATTTGAGAATTCAACCTCGCTGTGGTATAAACGTCAATTAATACATGAGTTAACATATTTTGTTACATCGTTAATAGTATTTATTGTTATTAATGCTGAGGTTCATGGTTTTTCTACAGTGATGAACAGTTATGCTATGATGGCTTTAGGACTGCACTTACCACACACAGTTTTGCACTCAGTGAACAGTGGATAAGTTCAACAAAACTGACTTCATGTAAAAACTGTAATGAATTTTCCTGCTTACACACCTGCACTATTTGACCATGTAGTATCAGCACATCTATAGAAGGAACTGATTTATAATAGCACTATCCGATAGTGTCACCCAGATCAGGATGGGTTCCCTTTTGAGTCTGGTTCCTCTTAAGGTTTCTTCCTTATATCGTCTCAGGGAGTTTTTCCCCTTGCCACCGTCACCTCTGGCCTGCTCATTAGGGACAAATTCATACATTTAAAATCTATATCCTGATTTTATTTATTTCTGTCAAGCTGCTTTTGGACAATGTCCATAGTTAAAAGATATACCAGAGGTTTTCAACCTTTTGTAACTAAAGCCCCCACAAGCCTTTCCTATCATGTGGCAACCCCCCCCCCCTTTTTTTGAAAGAGACAGGAATAATGATTATCTATTCTATATAAAATCTATCTATATATAACTAATCTATAATCTGTTTTTGATAGATAGATAGATAGGACTTTTTAAAATGACTTTTTATAACTTTTATGGTTTTTTAAATAACTTTTGATATATATAATGGTCAGGTATGGAGCATGAACAAAATCCTCAACGTTTTTTTCATCCCATCAAGATCTAATAACTCTAATAAAACATCCGTTTTACGTCACTGTACACACACACACACACACACACACACACACTAGGGATGTCACGAGAACCGATACTTCGGTACCAAGTCGGTACCAACATTCTTAAAACTTGATGGTACTTGTTTTTCTGCAGTAGCGTTAGTACCGTTGGTAATGAAGGTATAGAGGTTGCAATTCTTCTGGAACTGAAGGGGGCAGCAAATACGCGTAAGTGTTTTAGTCAGTCCACAAGTGGTGAAGAAGAAGAAGAACGCCTACAAGCACACGGGAAAAGCTACAGAAAATGGCGACAATTTTAGCTCCCCCCCGAGTCGTTGAGAAGAAAAGAGAGGAAAGCTTGTTGAGAGGAAAGCTAGTATCGGTTGCCGGTGTGCAACCGATGTTATCGTTCATTTCAAACAAAGTGAGGAAACACCTGGAATTTGGTGAAGCACCTGAAAGACGGCCCTATATTATGTTTGTTTGCAGCAGCTGGCATTGTTGCAGCGAAACCAGCTAACGTTATGCTCCACGTAATGTTTGCGATAACCAGTTATTTGTTAACGACGCTAACGCATTGCAATGTTATAAACTACCTCCTAATGGACCACCATGCATCGCCATTCAGCCCGTGTCCTGTCAGTAAAATGTAGAATGTCAGAAATAATTATTGAAATGTTAATGCTTTTAATAAGTCTTTTTGGCCTGCCACCATATCAGTGAATTTAAACTAATGCTTGCATTCAGAGTATAAGGGGTGTGTGTGTGTGTGTGTGTGTGTGTGTGTGTGTGTGTGTGTGCGCGCACGCGTTTAGGAGTACACCTTAGCACCGCCACTGTTTTATTAGTCATTGTCAGAAAGTGTTTAATAACTAAAATATCTCTCTCTCTCTCTCTCTCTCTCTTTTTGCCAGTATCAGCCAGAGGATGTTGTCTACCAGGAGTTTTTAATTTTTATTTTTTTATCTTTTATATTTATATTTTTTTAAACCACAACGTGGTATCGACTTTGGTATCGAGTATTGTGTACTTTTGGTAGTATCGGTACCAACTACTACATTTTTGGTATTGTGACATCCCTAACACACACACACACACCCAAACGCACACAAATCGGAATGTTTCGTATGCACTGAGCTTTATCTTTTCATCTCTTCTTCTTGTTTAATCTGCTTATTTTTCGGCGGTGTCTCCGTCAGTGAGTCACGCTCTCCTCAGACGCTTTTAATAACGAAGAAACCGACGGCTGTCTCAAATTAGTTTCACTTATGCACGTGTGTAATGAGTGTGTGTGTGTTCCTGAAAAGGCGGTTTGAGTGCATTGTGGATTGTTATTTGGTAAAGATGCTTCAGGCAATCACGCACACAGCCACACACACACACACACACAGCCACACACACATACACACACACACGGACACACACATAGACATAACAAGGCCAAGCCAGACGTTTAAGAACCAAAAGAGGGAAAATACAAGCTGATGATTATGTGTGTGTGTGCGTTTAAAATTTTTTAGGCAAACAATAGAGGCTCTGTTACTACAAAGAGACACACTGCAACATGAGGACTGAACGTGCTATGATCATACAGATGTTATGAACATACTGTATTTCCTTGTGAAGATGAAGTTAAAGATGGCATGTGTTGATATGTACGCCTGATACATCATGCTAATCATAAAAATAACAAATAATAAATAATATATCCTTTCCTTCTGTTTTTGTTGTTGCACAGTGTTTGGAGTTATGCAATAAATATAATTTTATACAATTTGTTATTTTGATATGACACTTTGCACAAAATTGATTTTGTCACTTGCTTTAAAGGAGAGAAATGATATCACTATTGTAAAAAATTGTCGCATAAATTTAAAAAATACCAAAAAAACAAAAAGCACACAAAGCAAAGCGAAACACGGTTTATGTGATACAACCTCAGAGACATCCATATTCATCATCGGGTTCATTAATATTCACAACAGCCTCGTTAATATTCACTATGGCCGTGTTGATATTCAAATCAACTCTAATATTTCATTACAGCTTTTATCATTTTTAATGCAATAGAATTATAAAAAATTTTAAAACTCGTGTGTGAGGGACTGAAGCAGTATGACAGTGCACATGAACTTGAATCGACATGTCAAGTTTGACAGGGTCAAAGGTCAAGTCCTACCTGTCAATGTCAGTGTGGCTCTCGCAGTGGGGGAGCGTGGAGGAGTGTTTGTGTGTCCGACGTGTATACACACCGAGCCCTCCGTCTGTCATGTAGCTGCGCAAATGCATACAAACACACACACACACACAATAAGAAAAATTAGTGATGTTGTGTGCAACAGCATGATATACAAGACACACTACACACACACACATACACACACACGTCAAAACTCTCAGATATTCCTACCCTTGTGGGGACATTTGGTAAGACATAAAATATTACACTGGAAAATCATATTTAAGAATATTACATTTACGAATTTTAATAAAATTCCAAATGAAATATAAATGTATTTTTATTTGTAGGTAAAAATATTACATTTTTCATATCAGTTTTCTTTCATTGTTACTGTTTCGAAAAAAATATTAGTTTTTTTGACAGCCACATGCACACTTACACTCACACACACACAAAAAGAGTGATGTGTAATGTGAGCAACAACATGATACACAGAACACTTCTCTCTCTCACACACACACACACACACACATATATATATATATATAAAATATTAATGTAATATATTATTATTATATTAATGTAATATTCTTAGATACAAATATTATATATATATATATATATATATATATATATATATATATATAATATTTGTATCTAAGAATATTACATTAATATAATAATATAACATACATCTGTTTTGAAAACAGATTTTGTCTTATAGACAGTCTCACACACACACACACACACACACACACACACACAATTAGCATGCAAAAGTACTTTTTGAATCTGACTGTAATTGGCTTTAGCTACTTCAATTTGAATGAAATAAACTGTTTTATTCTGCATGTTTCATATTTAATCGTCTAGAATGACTGAAGAGCAAAAGCCATTATAGAGGACCTTGTACACCCAACACACACATACACACACACACACACACAGAGAAATATAAAGCGATTTAAAACCTATTAAAGCCAATATTGTGGGACTCCTTATCTAGAAATAGACCATACCACGGTACTGTTGAAGTTTCTGATAACACAAGGCCCACACAAACCTGTGGTACAACACAAAGTCTCTTACCTGCTTTTCGCAACACACTGAAGGTCCAAGAAGAGACCTAGAGATGAAAAACTCCCCGGCGAACCCTGCACTGTACACAGGTTC